>NC_140009.1:33967251-34320949 GCF_964263955.1 Coregonus lavaretus
GCCCTTGTCACTCCCCTAACCCTTCTTACTCCTAAAACTACCAGTCTCCCCTTCTCTACACCCAACCTAACCCATCGCCACCCAGCCACCTCCCTTCCTCTATAACACTATAAGCCCTCTCCCTCTCAGGTGTCCTCTGCTTGTAAAACCATTATCATGACCCATAGAGCAAATCATCAGCGTGGCCAACACACTAGAACATCACTAAAGATTTCACAGTGTGCCTAATGGGGGAAGAGGTCCAGACTGGAAAAACAAAAACTGCCTACAAACACAGACCCATAATAATATGTGTGTGGGAGGGGGGGGGGGCGGGACTTGGCCTGCGTTTGCCCTGTTTGGTTATCTGTCTCATGAACTCGGCCAGGCCCATAAAGCCAGTGTATTGTGTTCAGACCATCAGAGCTGGGAGAGGAGAAATAGGAGATGGAGGATTATCACAGCACTAACACACACACACACACACGCCAGGGCCAGGCATGTGCTACACATATTCCCAGAGGATGTCTGGAGGAGACAGAAACAACACCACATCAATTCATCCATGAGACAGAGACCGTGTCCGAATACCCGTACTTGTGTTCTAAATAGTAGGCATTTTGGGTATGCAAAAAAAATAACGTGTAGCATTAATGTAGTATTTACATGCCAGAATGTCACTCATTTCGGCTTTTCCTCTAGTAGAAATCACTGCACCTTATTGAGGATCAAGACCCATGTGTGTCTGACAACAGCTGACAATCATCTGAGGGGAGGCGCTGTACAATAAATGAACGAATGGCGGGAATCAACGCAATTGCTCATTATATGACACATTCTCAGTAGGATGAGCCTAGTATGCTGATATTTATTGCTTGTTGCATTCGTTTTTTCTAAACAGTACATTCTAAATAGTATGTAGTATGATTAGTAAACAGTATGTAGTTTAAGTTAGTAGTGGGCAAGTCAGATTTCAGACACTGCAATATACTTCCAACAGGCCTGATGTGTCCCAAATGGCACCCTATTCCCTATATAGTGTACTTTTGACCTATGGGCCCTGGTACACTACATAGGGAATAGGGTGCCATTTGGAAGGCAGCCATGGGCTCAGAGCTCCACAGACACAGTGAGTCTGATGGGAGGAACCTAACCTACCTGATCCCACAGATCTGGAGGAAAACACATCAGTCAAACGGTGATTCACACATATCTCAACGCTTGCCTGTCACTACCATGGCTTATGGCAAAACAGAAGGCAGCAGACACACTAGTGGGTAGGAAGAATGGAGAGAAAGAAGGAGGGAATATTAGAAAGAAAGAGGGAATAAAAGAAAGAACGAATAAAAATCAAGAAAGAAAGAGAAAAAAGGAACATAACACCCCACCAGACCAGAGTGAACATTTAAAGAGCAACCCACTGAAAATGGATCCTTCTCCCCTCTCTTTCCCCAAACACAATAATGAATTAATAAAAGACTTGGCGCCAGCGTTTGTTAATGAGTCACATCAGCAGGGCTGTTTTTTACAGACCAGCCATTTGTGTTTTTATGTTGGGGCCTTATGCCCGGGTCCTGTGGTAGGCTGGGCCCGCTTGGCGTGGATCAGAGAGGCGGTCTGGTGCTATAAGGGGAGATGGGGAATTTGGGGTGACCTCATCCATCCCCCTCAGCCCCGGGCCCAAATGGGCACAGTGGGCCTTCCCACTTCCCCTGTGCCTGGGGGGCACAAAGGAGGCAGGGAGAGAGGCTGGGACGGAGAGAGGGAGAGAGGGAGAGAGCGGGACAGGCAGGCAGACAGGGAGACAGGCAGGGCAGGGAGAGAGGGAGGGAGGGAGACAGGGAGTGAGGCAGGGAGGGAGGAAGCTGGGGGGCACACAGCAGTCAAACAGACAAGCAGAGAGACAAGCAGACAGACAGACAGGCAGACATACAGACAGACAGACAGACAGAAGGTTACACAGCCAACTATGAGTAGGATTTGTACCAGATCTGGGACTTTCCATCTTTGCCTGGGAGGTGCACTACTGTAGCATTTTAGTTAGCTTTACTTTGTTTCTGAAAATAATGTAAATACTTCTCAGCACTTCATTATGCTTAATGAGACTGATTGATTGGTTTTGATTGGTTTTCCATTGATCTAATCCAGAGAAACGCCACATATGAAAATAAATCAATTTAGGCTGAGAGAGAGAGGGCGAGAGAGAGAGAGAGAGAGAGAGAGAGAGGGCGAGAGAGAGAGAGAGAGAGAGAGAGAGAGAGAGAGAGGGTTACTCTGGGTTGGTGAAGAGTGTTGGTTTCAGGAGAGATAGAAGGGGAGAGAGAGAGTGTGTGAGAGAGAGCGAGAAAGAGAGGGGGTGTGTGAAAAAGAGAAAGAAAGAGAGCGAGAAAGAGAGCGAGAGAGAGAGAGCAAAAGAGAGAAAGAGAGAGAATAGAAAGACAGAAAAAAAGAGAAAGTGAGAGCAAGACAGAGAGAGCGAGAGAGAATTGTTCCCACAGATCGAATGTCTGTCAAACAAAGGGTATCAAATCCTCTGTGAGCAAAACAACAATTGCGTCTTAACCGATGCGTTGGAACCCCTCTGGCGCTGACTGCTGCAGTGAAACATAACAAATAAATCACAGCATCTCAGGAAGCCATACTGCACCACACAACCCAACCAGTGGTTTCTACTCAGCAGATAGAAACCCAACCACTGCAGGTAAATCTATGTGTATTTACTGGTGTGTTAAGTTGTTCACTATTGTGTGTTTCCTTTTCCATTCAACTGAAACATTTGATACCCGGCTATGCCTTGGTCTGTGTAGTAACATGTCACTGTTTGACACCAGAACATTGCTTGTGTTTAAACCATATTGTTCTGTTTGTCATTCAAGTAAACCAACCTCTCCCATGTTAGTGTACCACCAGCCAGTTTTCATTTTCTGACAGGAGTTGGTGAAAAGATATCTGAATGTTTACAATTCACCCCTGAATTCACCCTGAATAGGGCCATTTTTCTTTTACCACAGAGAAAGAAAACTCTTCGAGAAAAGGCTTGTTACATAAAAGGCTTGTTGGATCTTAACTTCAATGGGCAGACTGTAGACATGTCAAAAGGGAGGGAGTTTGGATATCTTAACTTCGCAGCCTCCAGATAGGTGAACTTAGCCAATATCTACCAAGTACGTACACAGGACATGAAAGCTTGGCACCATCAACGACTCTGCACTGATTTATTTTCTATTACAGACTTGCCTACTCTTGTCTATTGTTCCAAATTATGCATGTCTTCTTTGCACAATAAATCCAAATTGTGAATAAACCATGTCTGAGTTATAGCAACAATTATACAGTGATTGTACAAAACATTAGGAACACCTGCTCTTTCCATGACAGACTGACCAGGTGAATCCAGGTGAAAGCTATGATCCCTTATTGATGTCACTTGTTAAATCTACTTCAATCAGTGTAGATTAAGGGGAGGAGACAGGTTAAAGAAGGATTTTTAAGCCTTGAGACAATTGAGACATGGATTAAGATCTACCTACCAGAGCTTTTATAAACCAAACAAAAAAAGATTATTACACACAATTATGAGAGTTTACACAATCTTGTAGTTGGCTGGGTGTGAAATATATATCATAAACACAGTTTATTAGAAGAGATAAAACTTGACAGCTCAGAGTCCCTTTCTACAGCAGCTTGTTACGGGCACCTAGACATTACCCCTGACAGACTGACAGCTGATCCACCCACCGCCTCCAAACTGTCACACACACCGCCTCCAAACTATCATACACTCCATCATCTCAAACTAGTTTGACGTGGGTTCAACTACAAGCCTGGCAACACAGATGCATATTTTACTTACAACAACAATGCCACATCATTATATTAACGACTACCTTGAATATATCATTTGTCATTCACAGAAAGAGGTATTGTCTATGGATGTGTAGATAGATACCTGGGAGTGTCGACAGACAATTAAGCCTTTGTTTCAGCACCATAGATCAATCAAACATTTTCACATACAGTACTAAGTGCCCATGTGAAAAACGTTTTCCATTCTATTTTGGTCGATAGAACATATTGTGTTGTCTGTGCAGATGGTGGAAGGAAAATAATATGGAAAGATTGAGACATAAAACACTCAGCGAGACCGTGATGAAGTCATTCTGACAGCTCCTTTCCATGATGGTGTGGGAGAGTCGGTGAGGAGAAAAGGCAGTGGAGTCAGAGCTGCTTAACATTGAGACACTAACGGTTGGAGAAAGCACTAAAGAGAAACACAACACTTGGATATGGCAAAGAGGTAGAACAGAGAAGTGAAGGAGAGTTGAAACAGACTTCTTGAGACAGACAGACAGAGAGAGAGAGAGAGAGAGAGAGAGAGAGAGAGAGAGAGAGAGAGAGAGAGAGAGAGAGACCAACAGACCAAGAGAGAGAGAAAGAGAGAGAGAGAGAGAGAGAGAGAGAGAGAGAGAGAGAGAGAGAGAGACTGAGAGACCAACAGACCAAGAGAGAGAGAGCGAGAAAGAGAGAGAGAGAGAGAGCGAGAGAGACCGAGAGACCAACAAACCAAGAGAGAGAGTGAGAGAGCGAGAGAGAGAGAGAAAGAGAGAGAAAAGAGAGAGAGAAAAAGGCTGAGAGAGATGAATATGTAAAAGCATATAAAAGTATATAAGAGCTCAACAGTTACAAATGTAGGACTATCACTACCAGTGTAATGTAGTAATTACTGAAGAGGTCATTAGCATATAAAGTGACTGAGTTGAGGTGACTAAGCCATTGTGAGTTTACGGCATTGCTCACTTTAATGTTACAGTGGCTTGCGAACGTATTCACCCCCCTTGGCATTTTTCCTATTTTGTTGCCTTACAACCTGGAATTAAAATTGATTTTGGGGGGGTTTGTATCATTTGATTTACACAACATGCCTACCACTTTGAAGATGCAAAATATTTTTTATTGTGAAACAAACAAGAAATAAGAAAGAAAAAAAAAAAAACTTGAGCGTGCAAAACTATTCTCCCCCTCAAAGTCAATACTTTGTAGAGCCACCTTTTGCAGCAATTACAGCTGCAAGTCTCTTGGGGTATGTCTCTATAATCTTGGCACATCTACCCACTTGGGCTTTGACTAGGCCATTCCAAGACACTTAAACCACTCAAGTGTTGCTTTAGCAGTATGCTTAGGGTCATTGGTCTGATGGAAGGTGAACCTCCGTCCCAGTCTCAAATCTCTGGAAGACTGAAACAGGTTTCCCTCAAGAATTTCCCTGTATTTAGCGCCATCCATTATTCCTTCAATTCTGACCAGTTTCCCAGTCCCTGCCAATGAAAACATCCCCACAGCATGATGCTGCCACCACCATGCTTCACTGTGGGGATGGTGTTCTCGGGGTGATGAGAGGTGTTGGGTTTGCGCCAGACATAGCGTTTTCCTTGATGGCCAAAAAGCTCAATTTTAGTCTCATCTGACCAGAGTACCTTCTTCCATATGTTTGGGGAGTCTCCCACATGCCTTTTGGCAAACACCCAAATGTGTTTGCTTATTTTGTTCTTAAAGCAATGGCTTGTTTCTGGCCACTCTTCGGTAAAGCCCAGCTCTGTGGAGTGTACGGCATAAAGTGGTCCTATGGACAGATACTCCAATCTCCACTGTGGAGCTTTACAGCTCCTTCAGGGTTATCGTTGGTCTCTTTGTTGCCTCTCTGATTAATGCCCTCCTTGCCTGGTCCGTGAGTTTTGGTGGGCGGCCCTCTCTTGGCAGGTTTGTTGTGGTGCCATATTCTTTCAATTTTTTAATACTTCTCCACAACTTTGTCCCTGACCTGTTTGGAGAGCTCCTTGGTCTTCATGGTGCAACTTGCTTGGGGGTGCCCCTTGCTTAGTGGTGTTGCAGACTCTGGGGCCTTTCAGAACAGGTGTATATATACTGAGATCCTGTGACAGAGCATGTGACACTTAGATTGCACACAGGTGGACTTTATTTAACTAATTATGTGACTTCTGAAGGTAATTGGTGCACCAGATCTTATTTAGGGGCTTCATAGAAAAGGGGGTGAATACATGCACGCACCACTTTTCCGTTATTTATTTTTTAGAATTTTTTGAAACAAGTTCTTTTTTTCATTTTGTGTATGTCCATTACGTGAAATCCAAATAAAAATCAATTTCAATTACAGGATGTAATGCAACAAAATAGGAAAAACGCCAAGGGGGATGAATACCTTTGCAAGGCACTGTACATGCTTTTATTGTTGTTTTCCATTATATTTTGCAGATAGCCATGTTCTGCTCAGTTGAGAGGGATAACAATCTGTTTCTGTGAGAAAGGTTCGACATAATGCGTGTGTCAGTATCTCTGCTTTAGCCCAGGAATCACTGGCCACTTTAATAATGGAACACTTGTCACTTCAATAATGTTTACATATTTTTGCTTTACTCATCTCACATGTACAGTACTTGTCAAAAGTTTGGACACACCTACTCATTGAAGAGTTTTTCTTTATTTTAACTATTTTCTACATTGTAGAATAATAGTGAAGACATCAAAACTATGAAATAACACATATGGAATCATATAGTAACCCAAAAAGTGTTAAACAAATACAAACATATTTTATATTTGAGATTCTTCAAATAGCCACCCTTTGCCTTGATGACAGCTTTGCACAGTCTTGGCATTCTCTCAACCAGCTTCACCTGGATTGCTTTTCCAACAGTCTTGAAGGAGTTCCCACATATGCTGAGCACTTGTTGGCTGCTTTTCCTTCACTCTGATGTCCAACTAATCCCAAACCATCTCAATTGGGTTGAGGTTGGGGGATTGTGGAAGCCAGGTCATCGGATGAAGCACTCCATCACTCTCCTTCTTGGTCAAATAGCCCTTACACAGCCAGGAGGTGTGTTGGGTCATTGTCCTGTTGAAAAACAAATGATAGTCCCACTAAGCCCAAACCAGATGGGATGGCGTATTACTGCAGAATGATGTGGTAGCCATGCTGGTTAAGTGTGCCTTGAACTCTAAATAAATCACAGACAGTGTCACCAGCAAAAAGCACCCCCACACCATCACACCTCCTCCTCCATACTTCACGGTGGGAACTACACATGCCGTGATCATCCGTTCACCTACACCGCGTCTCACAAAGACACAGCGTTTGGAACCAGAAATCTCCAATTTGGACTCCAGACCAAAGGACAGATTTTCACCGGTCTAATGTCCATTGCTCGTGTTTCTTGGCCCACGCAAGTCTCTTATTATTATTAGTGTCCTTTAGGGCTCCCGAGTGGCGCAGCGGTCTAAGGCACTGCATCTCAGTGCTTGAGGCATCACTACAGACCCCCTGGTTCGATTCCAGGCTGTATCACAACCAGACGTGATTGGGAGTCCCATAGGGCGGCGCACAATTGGCCCAGTGTCGTCCAGGTTTGGCCGGTGTAGGCCGTCATTGTAAATAAGAATTTGTTCTTAACTGACTTGCCTGGTTAAATAAAAAAATTAAAAGAATAATAAAAAAAATAGTAGTGGTTTCTTTGCAGCAATTTGACCATGAAGGGAAAAAATGTATTTAGTCAGCCACCAATTGTGCAAGTTCTCCCACTTAAAAAGATGAGAGAGGCCTGTAATTTTCATCATAGGTACACGTCAACTATGACAGACAAAATGAGAAAAACCCAGCCACATTTCATCTTCAATGCCCTTGCTGATGGAAGGAGGTTTTCACTCAAAATCTCACGATACATGGCCCCATTCATTCTTTCCTTTACACGGATCAGTCGTCCTGGTCCCTTTGCAGAAAAACAGCCCCAAAGCATGATGTTTCCACCCCCATGCTTCACAGTAGGTATGGTGTTCTTTGGATGCAACTCAGCATTCTTTGTCCTCCAAACACGACGAGTTGAGTTTTTACCAAAAAGTTCTATTTTGGTTTCATCTGACTATATGACATTCTCCCAATCCTCTTCTGGATCATCCAAATGCACTCTAGCAAACTTCAGATGGGCCTGGACATGTACTGGCTTAAGCAGGGGGACACGTCTGGCACTGCAGGATTTGAGTCCCTGGCGGCGTAGTGTGTTACTGATGGTAGGCTTTGTTACTTTGGTCCCAGCTCTCTGCAGGTCATTCACTAGGTCCCCCCGTGTGGTTCTGGGATTTTTGCTCACCGTTCTTGTGATCATTTTGACCCCACGGGGTGAGATCTTGCGTGGAGCCCCAGATCGAGGGAGATTATCAGTGGTCTTGTATGTCTTCCATTTCCTAATAATTGCTCCCACAGTTGATTTCTTCAAACCAAGCTGCTTACCTATTGCAGATTCAGTCTTCCCAGCCTGGTGCAGGTCTACAATTTTGTTTCTGGTGTCCTTTGACAGCTCTTTGGTCTTGGCCACAGAGGAGTTTGGAGTGTGACTGTTTGAGGTTGTGGACAGGTGTCTTTTATACTGATAACAAGTTCAAACAGGTGCCATTAATACAGGTAACGAGTGGAGGACAGAGGAGCCTCTTAAAGAAGTAGTTACAGGTCTGTGAGAGCCAGAAATCTTGCTTATTTTCCACCATAATTTGCAAATAAATTCATAAAAAATCCTACAATGTGATTTTCTGGAAAAAAAAATCTCAATTTGTCTGTCATAGTTGACGTGTACCTATGATGAAAATTACAGGCCTCTCTCATCTTTTTAAGTGGGAGAACTTGCACAATTGGTGGCTGACTAAATACTTTTTCCCCCCACTGTATTTGGGTTCATTAGAGCTGGTAACTCTAATGAATATATCCTCTGCAGCAGAGGTAACTCTGGGTTTTCCTTTCCTGTGGCGGTCCTCATGAGAGCCAGTTTCATCATAGCGCTTGATGATTTTTCGACTTCACTTTAAGAAACGTTCAAAGTTCTTCACATTTTCCGGATTGACTGACCTTCATGTCTTAAAGTAATGATGGACTGACCTTCATGTCTTAAAGTAATGATGGACTGTCGTTTCTCTGATTATTTGAGCTGTTCTTGCCATAATATGGACTTGGTCTTTTACCAAATAGGGCTATCTTCTGTATACCCCCCTACCTTGTCACAACACAACTGATTGGCTCAAACGCATTAAGAAGGAAAGAAATTCCACAAATGAACTTTTACCAAGGCACACCTGTTAATTGAAATGCATTCCAGGTGACTACCTCATGAATCTGGTTGAGAGAATGCCAAATTTGTGCAAAGCTGTCATCAAGGCAAAGGGTGGCTATTTTGAAGAATCTGAAATAGAAAATATATTTTGATTTGTTTAACACTTTTTTGGTTACTACATGATTCCATATGTGTTATTTCATAGTTTTGATTTCTTCACTATTATTCCACAATGTAGAAAATAGTAAAACTAAAGAAAAACCCTTGAATGAGTAGCTGTGTCTAAACTATTGACTGGTACTGTATATACTGCATTGTATTCTATTCTACTGTATTTTAGTCTATGCCACTCCGACATTGCTCGTCCATATATTTATATATTTATTAATTCCATTCTTTAACTTTTAGATTTGTGTGTATTGTGTGTATTGTTGTGCATTGTTAGATATTACTGCACTGTTGGAGCTAGAAACACAAGCATTTCGCTACACCAACAATAACATCTGCTAAATATGTGTATGTGACCAATAAAATTTGATTTGATTTGATTTGATTTGAATCTAAGCAACACTCCAAGCAAGTACACACACATTTGTAAGAGTGACACACACACACACACACACACACACACACACACACACACACACAGCTGTACAGGTACGTGTAAAAATATCTTGTAATAGAGGATCAGAGGGGACCAGAGTCAGGAATGATACTGTCTAGCTAGTACATCCCACACATAGAGTATCACACCTGCAAAAATAGACACAGGAAATCGTGAGCTGATAGTTTCCATGTTAATTATAGTGTAGTGATGAGGAGAGAAGCCCCCTTGTTCCGTTCTTCTAAAACCACCTGTCGACCCCCTCCTAACCCCTCCCTACCCCCTACTACCCCTTCCCTACCACTTGGAACTTAACTGCTATAGAAATTCTTGGCAGAGACAGGAATCAACAGCTCCCAGATTTATATCTCAAAGTCGTATCTCACAAACGGTCTGTTTTAAACATTTCTCTGTCAGAGTGATGAAATAGTGAAATATCCTGGGGACTTTGAGTCAGACGTTTCCATTTGATCCCAAATGTGAGACACCATTTTTAAAAAAGGTGGACAAATAAACACCTAACGAAATAACAAAGTGGGTATTGATTTAATCAAGCTTTCTCTCTCGTGCAGTGAAAATGTTGTTAAAATATATATAGCCTCTTTTTGAAACCCCGAACTCTCACCTGGACTCAAGTGACAAAAAAACACTCACAACAAACACTGTAAAGCTTTTCCCATTGTTATTTTGAGTAGACAAGTGTGTGACATGTTTCTCCCTCTCAGCTCTGTGTGTGCATAAAGCAGAGTCTTGTGTTGTTGATGTGTGTACTGTGTGTGTGATCTCAGCCAGACTCCACAGCCAAGCCTGTCGTGTCCCTGGACGTGTTAACTAGCATTCCGTCACACATTAAAAATAAATATGGAGTTTGTTTGTTAGGAGGCTGCTGTTGTTGCCATGCCCTTTGGTAATGCACTGCATCAAGCCATAAGTCTAGCCCTTCAGATAATACACAAATAACACCAAATAACACTTGGGCTCCCGAGTGGCGCAGCGGTCTAAGGCACTGCATCTCACTACAGACCCTGGTTCGATTCCAGGCTGTATCACAACCCGGCCGAGATTGGTAGTCCCATAGGGCGGCGCACAATTGACCCAGCGTCGTCCGGGTTTGGCCGGGGTAGGCCGTCATTGTAAATATGAAATTGTTCTTAACTGACTTGCCTAGTTAAATAAAACACCCTTAAGAACTAAATGAGTCCCATATAAAAGTATTAATAGCAATGTACTTTTACAATTGCTAAATAAAATAATTGTATATAACCTTTGCCAGTCGTAAAAGAAAGATAGCACATGGTGCTATGTGTTGACGTGGAACTGTATAGTGAAACTAACTATGTGGAAGTTTCTCTGTCTCAGTCCGTCTTTCCAAAGAAACATACACAGAGCAGTACCCACGGGTGTAGCAACGCTGTGTTGAGAGACAGAGCAGAGTGATATTACTCTGACTTAGTGATGACTTAGTGATGATTTCTAGTGTTTTCCAGATGACCATATAATATAATATAATATGCCATTTAGCAGACGCTTTTATCCAAAGCGACTTACAGTCTTGCGTGCATACATTTTTTGTGTATGGGTGGTCCCGGGGATCGAACCCACTACCTTGGCGTTACAAGCGCCGTGCTCTACCAGCTGAGCTACAGAGGACCACATTGACTGACTCCAAGTCAAGTACACTATAGGGAGCCTAGGTCAAAAGTGGTACACTATATATGGAATAGGGAATAGGGTGCCATTTTGGACACAACCCTAGTGATGATTTCCCATTTCATTCCAGATGACCAGATGTGACTGACTGACTCCAAGTGAAGATGATAGTGAGAGTCAAGCTGATATGACAGCAGCAGAGTAACACTGACATCATGATGGGCTATGAACAGACATCCATCACTCACTCATTCACAAAGTCAGTCTACTGGATGTTTTAAAGTAACTGTCCAGTGAAAATCATATTCTGTTAACTCATACCCAAATAATGTTGTTGACTCATCCTATGCTCATATTTGTGGCCAAAGCATTAATAAAAATACAAAATAAAATCACTCTAACTTACTGTATATCTCAAACAGACCATTTAAAAATGCTTTCTATTTCCTCATAGAGTATGATGTCATACTCCTGAGGAGGATGAGCTGGCCAATCAGCGGCCTACTCGCGTGAATATTTTTAATTACCGGTATACACCCACTCTGTTGTTGTAGTACACCCACACCATTCCAACACTGAAAAGCTGCTTTTTAACATACTTAATTTAAAAATGTCGGAAGGAAAACGATTTCACTCATATTGTAATTAATTATAGGTCATATTTCATAGAAATCTGGAAACACTGGACAGTTACTTCAAACACACCACAGTCCAAACATCCTTCATGTCACACTTCTGTGGTCCGGCCAGAGAGAAAGAGAGAGGCCAGAAGTGCCACAGGTGCAACACACACATGCACGTACAGACACACGCATACGCACACGCACACACACACACACACACACACACACACACACACACACACACAGGGGCAACGCCTAGACCAAGGCAGTGAAGGGGAGCAGTGGACTGACCTGTGCTGCTAACTCAACTGGACCAATGCTTATTCAGCCACACACACACACAAAAACACACACACGGTTTAGAATAGTCACATGGTTTAGAAAAACAGATGGTCTAAAAAGACAACATGGATGCTAGCCAGAATCACTGATCCCTCCTTCACTCATATTTGTGGCCAAAGCATAAATTGGAGAAAAAACACTTATTTGAACCCAGCTCAAACTTGTTTCTCAAACAGACCGTTTTAGAGTTCAATGTGTCAAATCGGAGGGCCTGTTCTCTGGACCTCTGTCATTCTCTATGGGGGTGCCACAGGGTTAAATTCTCGGGCTGACTCTATTCTCTGTGTATATCAATGATGTCGCTCTTGCTGCTGGTGACTCTCAGATCCACCTCTACGCAGACGACACCATTTTGTATACATCTGGCCCTTCATTTGACACTGTGTTAACAAACCTCCAAACGAGCTTCAATGCCATACAGCACTCCTTCCGTAGCCTCCAATTGCTCTTAAACGCTAGTAAAACTAAATGCATGCTCTTCAATCGAACGCTGCTTGCACCCGCCTGCCCGACTAGAATCACTACTCTCTGCAGGTCTGACTTAGAATATGTGGACAACTGCAAATACCTAGGTGTCTGGTTAGACCGTAAACTCTCCTTCCAGACTCACATTAAGCATCTCCAATCCAAAGTTAAATCTAGAATCGGTTTCCTATTTCGCAACAAAGCCTCCTTCACTCATGCTGCCAAACATGCCCTCGTAAAACTGACTATCCTACCGATCCTTGACTTCGGCGATGTCATTTACAAAATAGCCTCCAACACTCTACTCAGCAAATTGGATGTAGTCTATCACAGTGCCATCCGTTTTGTCACCAAAGCCCCATATACTACCCACCATTGTGACCTGTACGCTCTCGTTGGCTGGCCCTCACTACATATTCGTCGCCAAACCCACTGGCTCCAGGCCATCTATAAATCACTGCTAGGCAAATCCCCGCCTTATCTTAGCTCATTGGTCACCATAGCAACACCCACCCGTAGTATGCACTCCAGCAGGTATATCTCACTGGTCATCCCCAAAGCCAACACCTCCTTTGGCCGCCATTCCTTCCAGTTCTCTGCTGCCAATGACTGGAACAAACTGCAAAAATCTCTGAAGCTGGAGACTCTTATCTCCCTCACAAACTTTAAGCATCAGTTGTCAGAGCAGCCTACCGATCACTGCACCTGTACACAGCCCATCTGTAATTAGCCCACCCAACTACCTCATCCCCATATTGTTATTTATTTTGCTCATTTGCACCCCAGTATCTCTACTTGCACATCTTCTTCTGCACATCTATCACTCCAGTGTTAATACTAAATTGTAATTATTTTGCACTATGGCCTATTTATTGCCTTACCTCCATAACTTACTACATTTGCACACACTGTATATTGATTTTCTATTGTGTTTTTGACTGTACGTTTTGTTTATCCCATATGTAACTCTGTGTTGTTGTTGTTTTTATCGCACTGCTTTGCTTTATCTTGGCCAGGTCGCAGTTGTAAATGAGAACTTGTTCTCAACTGGCTTACCTGGTTAAATAAGGTGAAATAAAAATAATACAACAGAAATTAAAAAATGCTTGTATTTCCTCATAGAGTATAAAGTCATACTCCTGAGGAGGATGAGCTGGCCGATCAGCAGCCTACACGTATGAATATTTTTAAATGACCGGTATTGTCACACCCTGGCTCTGGGACTCATTATGTTGAGCCAGGGTGTGTTCATTTCTATGTGTGTATTTCTATGTTGGTGTTCATTCTAGTTTGTTGTATTCTATGTTTGCCTGAGTGACTCCCAATCAGAGGCAACGAGTGTCAGCTGTTGGCTGGTTGTCTCTGATTGGGAGCCATATTTAAACTGTATGTTTTCCCTTTGTGGTTGTGGGTTTTTGTTCCGTGTTCGGTCATTGATATCGTGGACGTCACGAGTCGTGTTTTGTTTTGTATTTTGATGCTTTAACTAATTAAAGTATGTTTGTTCATCACGCTGCGCCTTGGTCTACTCCTTACCTCGACCGTGACAGAAAATCCCACCATGCAACGACCAAGCAGCGTGTCCAGGGGCAGCCCTTGGGGTGGACATGGGAGGAAGCGCCGGGAAAGGCCCTGGCGAAAGAGGAGCAGCGTGTCCAGGAGCAGGCAGCCTGGACATGGGAGGAGATATTGGACGGTAAAGGGTCCTGGACTTGGGGGGAAATCCTGGCCGGGATGGATCGCCGGCCATGGAGTGAGACGGTGGAGAGGCGACGGAGAGAGGAGCAACGGCGTGATCATGGTCGTCGTCGGACGGTCGTGAGGCAACCCCAGAAAATGTTTAGGGGGGGGCACACGGCATGGACGACGGGGCTGACGGAGGAGAAAAGGGGGCGGATCCAGAAGGCCACCAGGCCAGGGGTTCACCGCCCTGTACGTCCTGTGCGGATGCCTCACACAGAGTGTGTGAGGGTAGGCATTCAGCCAGGACGGGTGGTGGCCGCTCTTCACTCCAGGCCTCCTATCCGTCTCCACAGCCCGGTTCGGCCTGTCCCTGCTCCACGCACCAAGCCTACAGTGTGTGTCGCCAGCCCAGCCCGGCCTGTCCCTGCTCCACGCACCAAGCCTACGGTGTGCGTCGCCAGCCCAGTCCGGCCTGTCCCTGCTCCATGCACCAAGCCTACGGTGTGCGTCGACAGCCCAGCCCGGCCTGTCCCTGCTCCACGCACCAAGCCTACGGTGTGCGTCGCCAGCCCAGTCCGGCCTGTCCCTGCTCCACGCACCAAGCCTACGGTGTGCGTCGCCAGCCCAGCCCGGCCTGTCCCTGCTCCACGCACCAAGCCTACGGTGTGCGTCGCCAGCCCAGTCCGGCCTGTCCCTGCTCCACGCACCAAGCCTACGGTGTGCGTCGACAGCCCAGCCCGGCCTGTCCCTGCTCCACGCACCAAGCCTACGGTGTGCGTCGACAGCCCAGCCCGGCCTGTCCCTGCTCCACGCACCAAGCCTACGGTGTGTGTCGACAGCCCAGCCCGGCCTGTCCCTGCTCCACGCACCAAGCCTACGGTGTGCGTCGACAGCCCAGCCCGGCCTGTCCCTGCTTCACGCACCAAGCCTACGGTGTGCGTCGACAGCCCAGCCCGGCCTGTCCCTGCTCCACGCACTAAACCTACGGTGCGCGTCGCCAGCCCGGTCCGGCCTGTTCCTGCCACCCGCACCAAGTCTACGGTGCGCGTCGCCAGCCCGACCCGGCCTGTTCCTGCCACTCGCACCAAACCTACGGTGCGCGTCGCCAGCCAGGTCCGGCCTGTTCCTGCCACTTGCACTAAGCCAGGGGTGCGAGAAGTCAGCCTGGTAAGGCCCGTCCCTCTTCCACGCACCAAGCCAGGGGTGCGAGTCGTCAGCCTGGTAAGGCCCTTCCCTCTTCCACGCACCAAGCCAGGGGTGCGAGTCGTCAGCCTGGTAAGGCCCGTCCCTCCTCCACGCACCAAGCCAGGGGTGCGAGTCGTCAGCCTGGTAAGGCCCGTTCCTCCTCCACGCACCAAGCCAGGGGTGCCCGTCCAGCCCTCCCCTGGTTTGTTTAGTTGAGGCGCGGTCGCAGTCCGCGCCTTTAGGGGGGGGTACTGTCACACCCTGGCTCTGGGACTCATTATGTTGAGCCAGGGTGTGTTCATTTCTATGTGTGTATTTCTATGTTGGTGTTCATTCTAGTTTGTTGTATTCTATGTTTGCCTGAGTGACTCCCAATCAGAGGCAACGAGTGTCAGCTGTTGGCTGGTTGTCTCTGATTGGGAGCCATATTTAAACTGTATGTTTTCCCTTTGTGGTTGTGGGTTTTTGTTCCGTGTTCGGTCATTGATACCGTGGACGTCACGAGTCGTGTTTTGTTTTGTATTTTGATGCTTTAACTAATTAAAGTATGTTTGTTCATCACGCTGCGCCTTGGTCTACTCCTTACCTCGACCGTGACAGGTATACGCCCACACCATTCTGTTGTTGGGGTACGCCCACACCATTCCAACACAGAAAAGCTGCCATTAACATACTTAATAATAAAAAAATTTGGAAGGAAAACTATTTAATTGACATTGTAATTAATTATAGGTAATATTTCATAGAAATCTGGAAACACTGGACAGTTACTTTAAACCCGCCACAGTTCAAACATCCTTCATGTCTCATTATGTCATTTAGGTCTGGAGAGAGAGAGAGAGAGAGAGAGAGGCCAGAAGTGCCACAGGTGCAACACACACACACATGCACGTACAGACACACACACACACACACACACACACACACACAGGGGCAACGCCAAGGCAGTGAAGGAGCAGTGGACTGTCCTGTGCTGCTAACTCAGCTGGATCAACGCTTATTCAGCCTCACACACACACACACACTCTCACACACACACACACGGTTTAGAATAGACACATAGTTTAGAAGAACATGATGGACTAAAAAGACAACATGGATGCTAGCCAGAATCACTGATCTCTCTCTGATATATTCAAATCATGCAGCTCCAAATGTCCCATAACCGTAACGCCCTACCTGATCACTACCGTGGCGCAGCCTGCCTGCCGCCGCGGTAACAAGCTGAACCAGTTAACAAGGCATTCACTTCTGTCTGTGCCTTACCCAAGTATATAACCTTACCCAATAACCACGCACTATGAATGGAACTACTACAATACACTGACAAGTAAACTGAGCCTAGATTTAGAGAGTAGAGACACACCTCAGTCCAGAGGCATTAGGCTCTGCTGTTTAGAAGGTGGAAAATAATGCTCTGTCCCTGAGTCCCTGAATGACTGTTCACATTGTTGTGTTGTGTCCATGTGGTCACAATAATAAGTAGGAACGATTAGGTCAAGGATGGGTCAGTCACACACAAACACTCTATTCCACACATGAACAGTGTAGATCAAACAGACCCAGGCAGGCATGTATCCACTTACATTTACAAAGGCACACATGCTAATAAAAACACTGTGGGCTCTGGGGTAACACTCTTAACATTCACTAACTAGCACACACAGGCACGCAACCCAGCAAATGACTAACACACACGAAAACACACACTGTAAAACAGACACTGTAATGAACACACACACACACACCGTTCAAAAAACACCCTCGCAAACACATACTGCACACACACAGAGAGACAGACATACACTCCCATACAAATGCACACTGACTGAACCGACACAATCTGCAACAAATAAATACAACTAGAGAGATGAGGAAACCTGGTCCAGTTTATGGAAACCCTGATCAGTTCTCTATATACTCTCTGCCTCATACTCTCAATCTCTGTCTTTAATTTAAACCGTCGACAATTTCTGTTAAAGCTCCCTCTCCAAAAAATGCAGTCTCTCCCAAACTCTGTAACTTTAACTTCAAACTCTAAAAGCAGAAAGAACAGAACACTAGAAGGAAAAAGAGGAGAACAACCATTCATATTGTTTCTAAACTTCTCTGAAAGTAGAAAGTACTCACCCACTCTAATGTTGTGCTGGCAGACAGACAGATATATGGAGTGCTGGTCCAAGCAGACAGATAGATGGAGTGCTGGTCCAAGCAGACAGATAGATGGAGTGCTGGTCCAAACAGACAGATGAGCAGGAGGAAAAGGAGTAGAGGAGAGATTTGTGTACGTTTATCAGTCTCTTTGACAGCAAAGAGGATAGCAACGAGTTTCTCTCTCACTCCCTCCCCTTCTCTCTCTCTCTCAAGCTCTCTCTCTCAAGCTCTCTCTCTCTCAAGCTCTCTCTCTCTCTCTCTTATTCAACACTCTCTCTCCGTCTCTTTCACTAAGAAATAATCATGCTCTCTGATTCATAAAGCCAGCCTTTGTCACGTGATCCTACACTGTAAATATACAGCACATTTTTTCACCGGCCACAAAATGCCTAGAGGGAAGAGAAAGCCCCATAAAGCTTCATTTTCTGTTTTTTATTCTTTCCCTCTCTCCCTTATTCTCATGTTCTCTCCTCTCTTTTTAGAACTCACACTTTCCCTACTTTGTGCTCTGTATGTGTGAAATGTAGTTACTTAACTAAACAGAGTCAAACATACAAGAAACATATTTTCAAACATGAAACCGGTGGAGGATATACAAATATAGCTGACTATGTATCTACACAGATGTCAATCTGTCCGCCAACCATGGTTCATTTGAGGGAAACCTCCAAGGGGGTTGAGTTGTATGTAGCATGAATGTAGTACAGTAGGTTACTGTATGTGCTCAAATCCAAGGTTCTCAGTGTGATGTCTACAAACACATAGGCATGCATTACAAGACGTCTGACCCATTTAGCGACTTTCTCAACCCGTAAGTGTATCGGTTACACTTTATTTGGCTTTCATGAATAATGCATTATAAATAATGTTAACTATTAATTCAGAAATGCTTACTTATTATAAAGTGTTACCAAAGAATGTCATCACTGTCTACCAAAAGAAATGACCTTTCAAAATACTTTTGTAAGTCAAAAAACAAATAGGGAAGTCCCCAGTAAGATGGCAGCAACAGTAGTAGTAGTTTGGGTGTTTTCTCTCTCTCTCTCTCTCTCTCTCTCTGATCTGTGTTTGTGTTTGTTGAGCAGTTCGTTTGTGGTTCTGGGCGTGTGCTTGGAGTGCCTTAGCCTGGTGCCGTTGGTTTCTCAATGTCATATTGTGATTTGAGATTGTTTTGCTTCGAAGGCAGGCACCCCAAAACCTTGTCTCTGACCCCTTCTAGAACACAGAAGAGGGCTCTCAAGGGCTTCTAGAATCTAGCACAAGCTCAGTAGTTCTTCCCAATAGAAATACTCTTCTCCATTTCTCAACATTGTCTCTAAACACCGAACATATCGAAGTCCTCTCTAGAATAGACGAACACAACACACCTCACCATGTGTCATCTCTACAGCTTCAGTATGACAGGGAGTCACTGCCATAACGCTCAATGTAACAATCCCATCCAGCATCCCTTCACCTGGCTTCTCCCAACTAACACATCATCACATCTGCTGTCCAAGTCCTCCTCCTAAACTCCAAGGCTGTGTCTGAAATGGCACCCTTTTCACTATATAGGGAATAGAGTGGTCCATGGTTGTCAAAAGTAGTGCACTATATAGGGAATTGGGTGATCCAGGGTGGTCAAAAGTAGTGCACTATATGGAATTCAGACGCAGCCCGATACAGCTAGTTCCTTCCTACTGAGTGTCCTCTACTGGCCCATTGATAGTAATTGAGTGTCTGTGTCCTGAATGAACCTGACCTAAATATGTCTCTTTAATGAAATCAAGCCATTAGAACCACATAAAAGCCCTTCCTTCCTATGTCCCTGTGTTCCCTTTCTGTTTATAGCGCTATCTCCCAGATGCTTATACTGGACATCCTCCAAGCCCTTTTTACATCAGCAGTTGTCACAACGTGCCTTACAGATACCTGGCCTAAAACCCAAAGAGCAAGCAATGCAGCAAAGCATACCTTCATGCAGAAAGAACACCTGTATACAGCCTGTGTTGTTTATGTTTACAGTAACAGACAGTGAGGTGCGAGAGACACTTTACAAGGCTGGCATCAGATCCTTACATGTACCCAACCCAACCCAAGAGGAAGTGGTTTTACTAAGCCACGCAGCCCAGAGTTTCATAACCCTTATCATAGTTTAGTTTACTTTTATAAGGTGGCAACTGCAAGGTGTTACAGAGGGTAGTGCGTACGGCCCAGTACATCATTGGGACCGAGCTCCCTGCCATCCAGGACCTCTATACCAGGCAGTGTCAGAGGAAGGCCCTAAAAATTGTCACATACTTTTCTCTCTGCTACTGCACAGCAATTGGAACCAACAGGACCCTGAACAGCTTCTACCCCCAAGCCATAAGACTACTAAATAGTTAACCAAATAGCTAACCGGGATATCTGTATTGACCTTCTTTGCACTAACTCTTTTGACTCATCATATACACTGCTGCTACTGTTTATTGTATATCCTGTTGCCTAGTCACTTTATCCCTACCTATATGTACATATCTACCTCCATTTCCTCATAGCCCTGCACATCGACTCGGTACTGGTACCCCGTGTATATAGCCAAGTTATCGTTACTCATTGTGTATTTATTCCTTGTGTTATTATACTGTAATGATTTTTTCTATATTTTTCTCTCTGCATTGTTTGAAAACGACCCCTAAGTAAGCATTTCACTGTTAGTCTACACATGTTGTTTACGAAGCATGTGACAAATAAAATGTGATTTGATTTGTTGTTTAATAAGGATTAAAGAAGTGGAGACGTCAGTAGAATCCCTGAATGTGTTCGTCACAAATTATCTGATTTCTTAACATGCAAAATACTGTAACTCAAGCAACAGAAGTCATGAATGCGAACATCATAATATCTGCTCTACAACAATACTATAATGTGTACTAAATGTCAAATTTTCATGGATTTGTGTGGGTGTGTGCACATGTGCATAAACATGTGCATGTTCAAGCCATGCTTGTGGGTGTGCGCTCTGTGTGCGTCCTTCTGTGTTAACAAAATATACTGACCATGTGGTGCTTTCTTATAGAATTATGCCTGTGAGCATAAGTGTGCCTGTGTATTGAACTGTGTGTGTGTGTGCATTAGTGTGTGTTTGTCAGTAGTTGCAGCTACAGGGGAGGTCAGGGGTTAGTAGTGTTTGTGTTTGAGTGTCAGTGGAGTGTGCTGCAGGGGGAGATTTATGATGTGACTGTCTGGGAGACTGCAGAGTGGAGGATAATGAAGATAGATCAGAGTCCTATCTCTCTCTCTCTTTATCTCCCTCTCTCTCCCTCCCTCTCTCTCTCTACCTCTCTCTTCCCTCCCTCTCTCTCTGTCTCTCTCTGGCCCCTCTCTCATTCTCCTTTCTCTCTTGCCCCTCAGCACCTCTCTACCTCTCCCTCTCTCTCCTTCTCTCTCCCTCTCTACCCCCCTCTCTCTACCCCCCCCCCCCCCTCTCTCGCTCTCTCTCTCCCCTAAGCCCTCCTCTCTCTCTCTGGTCAGCACTAGGAAAATGGCCAACCAAACCGCCGCCTCACTATTGGAGAACTACAGTTACCTTAACCCCCTGGGTGGCATCATCAATTCTGACACAGTAGTATTCTCCGACAACAAGCCTGCAGCTGAGCCATTTAATCCTTTTTGGTTCAATAGCAGCACTTCTTGTGTAAATCAGCACACAATGCTTCATGCCACGGTACTATAGAATGGACTCTCCATGACTCCTTGTTGGATGAGATGGTATATTTTTTTGAAGATTAAAATATTCCTGAAAATATTGTAATCCAGTGTATGTCTGTTTCTACTTATTTTCATTCTGAGAAACCATAGAAGTGTATAAGCCTGGGGCTGGCTGGCAGAGGAGAAGGAGAAAATAGTAAATAGGAGAGGAAGGAGGGAGGGAGGGGAATCAAGGACAGAGGGAGGGGTTGAGTAGGATGGAGGGAGGGAGAGAGAGAGAGAGAGAGAGAGAGAGAGAGAGAGAGAGAGAGAGAGAGAGAGAGAGAGAGAGAGAGAGAGAGAGAGAGAGAGAGAGAGAGAGAGAGAAAGAAAGAAAGAAAGAAAGAAAGAAAGAAAGAAAGAAAGAAAGAAAGAAAGAAAGAAAGAAAGAAAGAAAGAAAGAAAGAAAGAAAGAAAGAAAGAAAGAAAGAAAGAAAGAAAGAAAGAGATTGTGCTCTTCTCTCTCTCTCCCCCTCCCTCTTTCCCTCTCTCAATAACTCTCTCTCTCCAAATTTCCCTCTCTCTCTCCTTCTCTCCCTTCCACTCTCTCTCTCTCTTTCTCTCTCCCTTTCTGTCTCTCCTTCCCCTTTTTCTCATTCTTTCTGTTTTTCTCTCTCTCTCTCCGGCAGTGCTTTAACGGTGATGAATGACACACACACACAAGGTAAAAAAGATAGGGTGAGAGAGGGAGCTGGTGGTGGTGACAGGTTTTAATCAGCTACAAGATGCCTTTAATGAGATCACTATTTCCCTGCATTCAGACTGATGTCGTGAAGTTTGGTGCCGCACTGAGACATGTAGGGGACCCACGGCATCCACGCTCGCGTGCACACACACACACACACACACACACACACACACACACACACACACACACACACAGTTCACACACATACTTAAACACACACACGTAAATATACACTTACCTACTCACTCAGTTACACATAGTCCGTTTTTAGATCCCAAGTTATATACACATCATGTGAAATGAAAGAGCTCATTCATTCAGTCTTCTGGCAAAACGCACACTTTTACAGTCCGAATGCCATGAAGGAAAAACACACACACACAGAGGAATACAACTCAACGGAAAATTAGATGCTAGGAGAATAGTATAGTGTGTGTTAGGCAAGGAGGCTTGGGGCAACTACTACTACTACTACTATGTTTCAACAACAAATACGTATGTTTATATAGGAGCATAAAAGCACATAGAGAGTTTATTTTGTGTTTATTCTGGACGAAAGAGATGAGAGAGGGAAAGAGACAGAGGGAGAGAGAGAGAGGGGGGAGGGAGAAAAGAGAGAGAGAGAGTGTGTGTGTGTGTGTGTGTGTGTTTGGGGTGCATTGAAGGGTTGTCCACACAGTTAGCGGCAGGCATGTGTGCCAGCACAAGCAGTGCACACAGCCCTATTCCCTAACATGTCCAATGAAAGGTGAATGGCCCTCCTGTCTATACTTTCCTCAAAATCGGTCATGATGTCACCCTGAACCCTCTGCAAACCCAGCTCTGTCAAAAAGTATTACTACAGCACCCCCTCTTTCTGCCTAATTTTCTTACTTTCTCTTTCCACCTCTCCTTCTTTCTCTGCGCTCTCTCTCTCTCCGTTCTTCCTCCCTCTCTCCTCTCGCTCTGCCTGAATTATTTCAGCCGAAACCACATTCTTTTTCTTTATTTCCTGTTTTGTATTCTTTCTCGTATCCTTCCACTCACCTTCACCCATCTTTCACCCATCTTTCTCTCCCTCTTTCTCTTCCTTGCCCCTAAAACCCCCTCTTCTTTTTCTCTCCCTCTCCGCTCCCTCTCTCGCTGCCTCCTCTCTCTTTCACCCCCTCTCTCTCTCCTTCTGTCTCTCTCCCTGGCTGGCTCGTTCTAATTGAATCACCACAAGTTGCGGTGCGGAGCCAAATGTGCCAGGATGTTCTGATTAAGATAGACTTTGTTTAAGCAGTGGTTTTACAAAATTGCCCCGAGTGCTGGGGAGGGAGAGAGAGAGAGAAGACTTCTGCAAAGTCAAAAATAAATAGAAACAGGAGGGGGGATGAAGAAATTGAGAGAAATGGTAAAAGAAGAGAGAAAGAAACCCAGACTTCACCAAAGAAATCAGAAATTGTCATCCTGCAAGAAATCTGGTATAGAGGAGATGGACCTACTGGTTGCCCTCTAGGTAACAGAGAGCTGGTAGTTCCGTCCACCAAACACAGGGAAGAGACTCAGGGGGGTATGCTATTTTGGTATAGATCAGACTTAACCCACTCCATTAAATTAATCAAAACAGGAACCTTTTACATTTGGCTAGAAATTCATCCTGTGTGCTACCTATATACCCCCACTAGAATCCCCATACTTTAATGAAGACAGCTTCTCCATCCTAGAGGGAGAGGTCAATACTTTCCAGGCCCAGGAACACGTACTAGTCTGTGGTGACCTAAACGCCAGAACTGGACAGGAACCCGACATTCTCAGCACACAGGGGGACAAACACCTCCCTGGAGGTGACAGCATTCCCTCCCAAACATGCCCCCCTAGACACAACTACAACAAAACAACCAACAAAAATGGGTCACAACTCTTGCAGCTCAGTCACACGCTGGGTCTGTACATAGTAATTGGTAGGCTTCAAGGGGACTCCTATGGTTGGCGTACCTACAGGTCATCCCTTGGCAGTAGTACTGTAGAATAGACGGAGGGAAAGAAGTATAGAAACCTACCAAAAAACAATTGGGCAACAACAAAACCAATCCGTTTTAGACAACTTCCTGGACAAAATGTTTCACTGCAATAGTGTAAACTAGGTGTAAACTTGGCAGTAGAAAGCCTAAACTGTATATTTGACCTTTCAGCTTCCTTATCAAATCAAAAAATGTCAAGCAGACAACCTAAGAAAATTAACAAGAATTACATATGGTTTGATGAAGAATGCAAAACCCTAAGAAAGAAATTGAGAAACATATCCAGCCAAAATACAGAGACCCAGAAAACCTGAGCCTACACCTTCACTATGATGAAACACTAAAACCATACAGAAATACACTTTTGAAAAAATGAGGAACAGCACGTCAGAAATCAGCTCAATGTAACTGAAGAATCCATAGACTCTAACCACTTTTGGGAAAATTGGAACACACTAAACAAACAACAACACTAAGAGCTATCTATCCAAAATAGAGATGTATGGATAAACCACTTCTAAATAAAAAAATGTGGCTCTATGAAAAAAGAACAAACAGCAAAAACATATACATGATAAACTACAAATCTTAGAATCAGCTATTAAAGATTACCAGAACCCACTGGATTCTTCAATTACATTGAATGAACTACAGGACAAAATACAAACCCTCCAACCCAAAAAGGCCTGTTGTGTTGATGCTATCCTAAATGAAATGATAAAACATACAGACCACAAATTCCAATTGGCTATACTTATACTCTTTAACATCATCTTCAGCTTTGGCATCTTCCCCAATATTTGGACCAAGGACTGATAACCCCAATCCACAAAAGTGGAGACAAATTTGACCCCAATAATTACAGTGGAAACTGAGTCAACAGCAATCTCTGAAAAATCATCTGCATTATCATCAACAGCAGACTCCAACATTTCCTCAGTGAAAACAATGTCCTGCGCAAATGTCAAATTGGCTTCTTACCAAAACACCATACGGTAGACACCTGCATACCCTTATTGACAAACAAACAAAACAAAACAAAAGCAAAGTCTTCACATGCTTTGTTGATTTCAAAAAAGCTTTTGACTCAATTTGGCATGAGGGTCTGCTATATAAATTGATGGAAAGCTGTGTTGGGAGAAAAACATATGACATTATAAAACAACAAGTGTGCAGTCAAAATTGGATTTAAACACACAGATTGCTTTCCTCAGGGCCGTGGGGTGAGACAGGGATGCAGCTTGAGCCCCACCCTCTTCAACATATAAATATCAATGAATTGGCAAGGGCACTAGAATAGTCTGCAGTACCCGGCCTCACCCTACTGGACTCAGAAATCAAATGTCTACTGTTTGCAGATGATCTGGTGCTTCTGTCCCCAACCAAGGAGGGCCTACAGCAGCACCTAGTTCAGGGTTTCCCAAACTCAGTCCTTGGGACCCCAAGGGGTGCACATTTTGGGTTTTGCCCTAGCACTACACAGCTTTGATCATTTGAATCAGCTGTGTAGTGTTAGGGCAAAAACCAAAACATGCACCAATTGGGGTCCCCAGGACTGAGTTTGGGAAACGCTGACCTAGATGGTCTGCACAGATTCTGTCAGACTTGGGCCCTGACTGTGAATCTCAGCAAGACAAAAATAATGATGTTCCAAAAAAGGTCCAGTAGCCAGGACAACAAATACAAATTATATCTACACACCGTTGCCCTAGAGCACACAAAGAACTATACCTACCTCGGCCTAAACATCAGCCCCAAAGGTAATTTCCACAAGGCTGTGAACGATCTAAGAGACAAGGCAAGAAGGGTCTTCTACGCCATCAAAAGGAACATAAAACTCGACATCCCAATTAGGAGCTGGCTAAAAATACTTCAATCAGTTATAGAACCCATTTCCCTCTACGGTTGTGAGGTCTGGGGTCCACTCACCAAACAAGAATTCACAAAAAGGGACAAACACCCAATTGAGACTCTGCATGTTTAATTCTGCAAAAATATATACTTTGTGTACAACGCAAATCCCCAAACAATGCATGCAGAGCCTAATTAGGACTAAACCCGCTAGTTAACAAAATCCAGAAAAGAGCTGTTAAATTTTACAACCACCTAAAAGGAAGCAATACCCACACATACCACCACAAAACCCTCACCTACAGAGAGATGAACCTAGAGAAGAGTCCTCTCAGCCAGCTGGATCTGGGGCTCTGTTCACAAACACAAACACAAACAGAGCCCACAAAGCCCCAGGACAGAAACACAATTAGACCCAACCAAATTATGAGAAAGCAATAAGATAACTAAATGCTCTAATCCAGGCTCTGTCGCCGCCGGCCGCGACCGGGAGACTCATGGGCGGCGCACAATTGGCCCAGCGTCGTCCAGGGTAGGGGAGGGAATGGCCGGCAGGGATGTAGCTCAGTTGATAGAGCATGGCGTTTGCAACGCCAGGGTTGTGGGTTCGATTCCCACGGGGGGCCAGTATAAAAAAAATATGTATTCACTAACTGTAAGTCGCTCTGGATAAGAGCGTCTGCTAAATGACTAAAATGTAAAAAAAAATTATGTAAATGTAAATGACACACTGGAAAGAATCACCCAAAGAAACAGCACAAATTGGAATGCTATGTGGCCCTAAACAGAGAGTACACAGTGGCAGAATACCTGACCACTGTGGCTGACCCAAAATTAGGAAAATCCTTGACTATTTACAGCCAGTGATTGTCAAGTAAATAACTGCCGGTCTCACGGTAATTGACCATAAATTAACATAAACACATTTAGCATCTCATGGCTTCCATGCAAGCCACTGATGCTGACCTTTGGAACATCTACATTTTAAAAAGTCTAATAAATCCATAGCCTACACCATCACAATAAATCCATTATGTATTTTAGACAGGTCTAAAGAAAATGTAGTCTATTTCAGAAGAACAGAATGGCATACTCCTTGTCCTTATGTTAGGCCCTGATCTGGCTATGCCATATGGCTGTGGGCTACACTAGTTCATTTAGCAGACATGATTTGCTTAGAATTCTGTGGCATTATTTTATATTATTTTATAGTATGAAGAATAGAATTGAACATAGCTGAGTAAAATAGAAAGGATGTTTTCTCCAAAAGATTTCTGAGGGAGTGCGAACATTCTGCTATTCTGTGTTGAGCAGGTAACAAAGAAACAGGTCTTCCTAATATGCTTAATTTAGAGTTATTTATGCAACTTTAGTTATGATCAAATCATATAGCCCAACGTTTGTCTTTTTAATACATTCTAAGGCTGCATGATGTTACTCTAATGATGATTTGAAAAAGGTTGCATGAAAGGCATGAGCTCTGCTTTGTTATTTGCGCAGGCTGCACACATTTGATCAGTCTCTCATTCACAATTTTACAAGCACTTGATAATGCCTCAAATTTCCCGGCGGCATCCCCTTTGTGTGGCCGTAATGCCCCCTAAAAAAATCAATTCATTTTGCGGCCAGTGGCCGTTGTGCCCTTGGGCTGAATCTAATAATTATAATTCCCTTCTCCCGGCTGCGTGCTCCGAAGCACCTCTCACTCACATGGCTCTCTCAGATAGCTCAGTTCTTATTAGCCAATGGCCGTCACGTGATCAGGTCTTTATCACAGGCTACAAGTGAAGACAGACACATCGGGGACGAAACTGGGCACGTCCTTATCCAATTCCGAGGCGCACATTGAAGATATTGGAAGAACTGTCCACATTTACTTTTGTCAACCAACAACATGAGTAGTCCTAACGAACAGCAAAAGCACTAGCCTATCAAATGTTGTACTATGGGGGATAGTAGATAGCCTATGTCAATCTACTATTCCCCATAGTACAAAAGTTGACCTATTCTATCTGTGCAATAAATAAATATTCCAAACATAGTCTGGGAGAGTTGTGGGATGCGATTAGATCCCAATTTATTACAACCACAAGCATCAAAAAACTTTTTCTAAGCAATGAGGCTGACGCAACAGATCAGAATGTTTAGCTTAAAATGTTGATAAACTATTAGGCTATTTCTTCACATTATAAGCGCAGCAATGTGCACACGGCAGTAGGCTATAGGGTGAATATTCCAAAATGCTATCAATTAGCGGGAAAACACCATATTCAAAAGTGACCGCAAATATGATTATGCATGTAATGCTTTTATTATAAAGGTGCATTCTTATGGTGAAAATGATCTTCCCCAAACTTGAAACTGTTGTATATGCGCTGCGTATGTATGCCAGTTAAGCTCTACACCTGTTGTCAAGCGGATGAATTTGTTTAATTTTAAGAAGTTATTTGGCCACTTTAGATGTGGTACAACCCTTATCAAAACATATATGCCTATGGGCTAGACTACATGAGGTGTGCAACTATGATTTGAAAGTCGCAAAAAAAGGCAAGCGCTGTTTCTTGCCTTACTGTTCACAAGTGATAATATATCATTCACAAGTGATAGGCTAATATTGTTACCCATCAGACTGTTCTTGATTTAATCTTGTCTTTACATATACTAAATAATATATGTGTGAAATTTGTTTTGATTTGGAATGGATTATTATCATGCACCTTTCTCAAAACAGGGGCAGGGGGAAAAAATACATCATCTATGCACTTAAATAGCGAATGGAGGACGCTTTTTCCATGGTTCATTTTCATGCCAGCCAGATAGGCTATACTTAACATTTGGAAAGTTGAGAAATAAATATAGTAGGCCTAGCCTATAGAAAGCTGATGGGATCCTCCTCTTTTTAATAGAGGCCATCACTCTGTTTTCTCACGCAATTGCATAGCCTATAGAAATGTTGCGCAACATGAGCTCATGGGCTCTCATGAAGTGTTTGATTAAATTTTTGATTACATTTGCATTGATGTCAGAGTGAATAGAGGGACAATAGAGTGTTGAGTACCAGGCAGTTAGCAAGTTTGGTAGAATACTAATGACCATCAGCAGCATCAGAGCTTGGAGAAGCCTAATTACCGTGACTAAACGGTTACGTGGAATTTGACTGCCGTTATTACTCGTGACCGCCGGTGTGGCGGTAATACGGTCACCGTAACAGCCCTAACACAGACCCACAAAGAATTTTAAAACAAATCAAACATTGATAAACTCCCATATCTGTTAGGCGAAATAGAGCAGTGTGAAATCACAGCAGCAAGATTTGTGGGCCGTTGCCATGAGAAGAGGGCAACCAATGGAGCACAAACAACATTGTAAATACCACCAACATTTATCTATTTATTTATCTTCCCCTACTATTCGTACTACAACTATTTGCATATTGCTAAAACACTGTACATAGCTGATAATATAACACTTGACATTTTTATCTTTTTGAAAACTTTTTGAGTGCAATATTTACTGTTACATTCTAATAGTTTTTTGTTGTTGTTTTGTGTATTCTCACTTTTGTTTATTGTTTATTTTACTTGCTTTGGCAATGTAAACACGTGTTTCCCATACCAATAAAGCCCCATTGAATTGAATTGAATTGAGAGAGAGAGAGCGCGAGAGAGAGAGGGGTGGTGGGGTCCGGCAGGCAGCTAGAAAGCAGCCAGAGTCACATATGGAAGCGATTCAGTAATTACAGCAAATCTGTGAGCTCTAAAGGAAAGGTCCTTCTCTCCTTCCCTCCTTCCGTCCATCTCTCCCTGCACATAAAACGACCATTATGAGAAAACAGGCTACTTAAAAGTGCATAGCGTATGTCAATATAAGAAAGCTTTAGTTATTATGCCTTATCTTTGAATCAATGACCCATAGTGTGATTAAAGTGTGATTAATACAACTCTAGAAAGATACAGATGAGCTACTGTCTCCCATGCAATTGTAAACCCATGTTGAAAGCAGGAATAATACCACACTTTCTTGGAATTGTTTTCCGCATTCTTTACTCATGAAGTGTGCTTTCTGAAGCATAATCAGCCATTATATAAGCAATCTAAGCAAACTCACTGTGAGGAAGGCTCAGCCTGGTATAAACTTGTTAAAGCTCTCATCACCCACAGCTAAATTGGCATCACTTCACACAACAAAGAACTCTTTCAACCAAATGAAACTGTGTGTGTGTGTGTGTGCGGGTGTGTGTGTGTGTGTGTGTGTGTGTGTGTGTGTGTGGACATGTTTAACTATACTTGTGGGGACACAAACAAAAATTTGACCAACTGGGGAAATGTTTTAGTCCCCACAAGGTCAAATGGTTTTTGTAGGGGGTTTAGGGTTAAGGTTAGAATTAGGGTTAGGGTTAGAATTAGGTTTAGGGTTAGGAGCTAGGGTTCGTTTTCGGGTTAGGGTTAGGAGCTAGGCTTAGGGTTAAGGTTAGGTTTTTGGGTTAAGGGTTAGAGAAAGAGAGAGAGAAAGAAAGAGAGAGAAAGAGAAAGAGAGAGACTTCTCTTTAGCCCAAAGGCACAAGGTGTTTTGCAGGTGTGTATGTTGGCAGCAACTTCTGTTCTGTTCTGTTCAGTCCCCAAACAGCGAGAGCACCCTGTAATTATCTGCGTGCCCTGCCATAACATGTTCTCATCATGACATGTGCGTGAGTCGGCCAACACACACACTCAATAATTTTACGCACTTCGAATCCAAGACACCAAATTAATCCAGGCAGGAAATGATTTATGTAAGAAGCGCAAAAGGCGGAGAGCACTATATTTCCTGGCAGTAGGCTACACCTGTAGGCCAACACACCTAATTTACGCATGGATGGTAAAATGGAAGGTCGGCCTTGGAAATAAGTCCAGATGAAACAGGTTTGGGTAGTTTGACAAAAAAAATCAAACGCAGTTGGGTCATTCTACGAAAATGTTGGTTTTCCTGTCCCGGTCACCAGGAAAAGACTTAAAGATGTCCTCCAGCGCTATTTGTACTTTTCCTGTTGAAAAGCGATATCCCAAGTGTAAATACAGTACACACAATAAAGGAAAAAACAACAACATTTGAGAAAATTGTGTTTTTCAGACATAACTGCAAACTTCATGGAGTAGGGCATTCAAGGAGTTGGTCTGGTGGAAATCCGTGATGTCATCGGCCTCCCCCCTTGCTTGAGGAACAATAGAGGAGCAATAGAGAACAAAAGAGGAAAGGCCCACCCCCCACTTGTGCTATGTCATGACTTACCTGGACCACCTATTAAGATGTACCTTTGTTTAGTAAATCAGGTGTTAAATTAGGTGAAAACGAGACTGGAGTCTCAGACAATGACACAAAATATACAGTGCATTTGGAACGTATTCAATCCCCTTGACTTTTTCCACATTTTGTTACGTTACAGCCTTACTCTAAGATGGCTTAAATAAAACAACATCCTCATCAATCTACACACAATACCCCATTATGACAAAGCAAAAACAGGTTTTTAGAAAGTTTAGCAAAATGTATTAAAAATAAAAACATTTTACATAAGTATTCAGACCCTCAATTCGAAATTGAGCTCAGGTGCATCCTGTTTCCATTGATCATCCCTGAGATGTTTCTACAACTTGATTGGAGTCCACCTGTGGTAAATTCAATTGATTGGACATGATTTGGAAAGGCACACACCTGTCTATATAAGGTCCCACAGTTGACAGTGCAGAGAAAAAACAAGCCATGAGGTCGAAGGAATTGTCCGTAGAGCTCCGAGACAGGATTGTGTCCAGGAACAGATCTGGGGAAGGGTAACAAACAAATTCTGCAGCATTGAAGGTCCCCAAGAACACAGTGGCCTCCATCATTCTTAAATGGAAGAAGTTTGGAACCCCCAAGACTCTTCCTAGAGCTGGCCGCCCGGCCAAACTGAGCAATCGGGGGAGAAGGGCCTTGGTCAGGGAGGTGACGAAGAACCTGATGGTCACTCTGACAGAGTGCCAGAGTTCCTCTGTGGAGAACCTTCCAGAAGGACAACCATCTCTGCAGCACTCCACCAATCAGGCCTTTATGGTAGAGTGGCCAGAAAGAAGCCACTCCTCAGTAAAAGGCGCATGACAGCCCGCTTGGAGTTTGCCAAAAGGCACCTAAAGGACTCTCAGACCATGAGAAACAAGATTCTTCGGCCTGAATGCCAAGCGTCACGTCTGGAGGAAACCTGGCACCATCCCTACGGTGAAGCATGGTGGTGGCAGCATCATGCTGTGGGGATGTTTTTCAGCGGCAGGGACTGGGAGACTAGTCAGGATAGAGGGAAAGATGAACTGAGCAAAGTACAGAGAGATCCTTAATTGCAAATTGTAAACCTTTAAAAAATATATTGTAAAACAGGTCAGTACAACGAAATTGGCTTGTCCCTTGGGTCATGAGTTGTGGTTTATTGATATATTAAAATAAATAAAAATCTCCCACTTTAAATGTAATAATGAAAAATAAAGTATTAGCTTTATTTAGTGTATTACTTAAAACTGCAATATGTAACTTTTTGGATGACCAGACCAAATTCACATAGAAATCTTTGTTATAGATCTTTCATTCTCATTGAAAGCAAGTCTAAGAAGTGGTAGATTTGTTCTGTGTGCACTATTTCTATGCTTCCAGTTCTTAAGTTTTGTTTTTGCTTCTTTAACTGTCGTTTTTTTACACCAGCTTCAATATTTTTGGTTATGGAAAAGCTATTTAACAGCAATTTAGATGGTACAATGTATATCTACACTATACTTGCTTTGTTTCCACATAAACTGACATTAAGCAAACTATTAGAATTTTAGCAACCAGGAAATGGAAGAGCGATTTCTGCATAGTGCACCTTTAAAAAACTAAAATATCAACAAAATATAAACAATTATTTACAGGGAATAGCTGTCCCTCAATTTCAAGTCATTGGTGTAGTGTATTGGGGTTGTGTCGCAGAGCATCATAGGGGTTCTATGTGTTGTAGACCGAGCACGTTCAAGATAAATGTTTGTGAATTGATTCCTGTCTCCCATCGCATCATTATTGAATTGTTATAAAGACGTGGTTATGAAACCCACGAGACATAACAAAAGATTGGCGACTAGTAAGTCTGAACCTACAGCAAATATTCTGTCCGGAAGAAGTTGGTTTTAACAAGTTTAAAACGTATTTTCTGTGTTGCAGTCTAGGCTAATGTTAGCACAGTGTATTACTAGCAGAGCCAAGTGCATAGTCGAGTTAGCTAAGAGAGAGCGTTAGCATCGTCATGGACTTTAGAAAAGGATTCGAGACTGATGTCGGAGCGGGAAAACAATGTGATTAAAAAGGGAGGAATATACAGTGAGTAAAGGACATTTATTCAACTGTGAAGATGAACTTTGGAATTAAAAACTGCTAAATGAGCGAACTTGAGGATGAGACGTCAGTGTGAAAATTTATGCATTCACTAACTAAGTCGCTTTGGATAAGAGTGTCTGCTAAATGACTAAAATGTAAAATGTAAATGTAAGTGAGTAAAGTAAATGAAGATCTCATGACTGAGGAAAATTTTGCAGTGGCAGAACAGAACGTTGCCATGGTTGAGGATAATATTGAAGTGAGTGACAATCAGGAGCCTATTGTGAAACACTAAATGGCAGGAATTGTTGGAAATATTGAACAGTTTGATTAAGTGTTGAGCAGTGGAGCTCATATACAGAACGGTTTGAATATTTTGTTCTTGCAAATGACATTGATGAAGACTAAATTGTGCCCAAAAAATGTTTTGTAATGGGACCAAATACATTTAATTTACTACGCAGCCTACTAAAGCCAGACAGGCCAGGTAATAAGACATATGGGAATATTGTGGCAATAATTAAAGGAAATTGCTGACAGTTTCCACAGAAGAAATCAGGAAAAGGGAGAATCAGTTATAATGTTTGCTGCTGCATTAAAGAAACTATCAGAGCTCAATGATGTTCTAAATCGGGCCGATTTTCTCTTGAGCAGATGGTCTGGGGGCCAGAACATAATGACAACAGCGTGAGTGAATGGGCAACACCCATCGTAATAGTCCTTAAGAAGGATGGTGGAATCAGGATATGTGGAGACTTTAAAGTCACGGTTAACCCTGTGTAGTTCACTGAGCAGTATCTGCTACCACACATCAACCACCTTTTCATGGGCTTAGCGGGGGTCTAAAGTTCAGCAAAATCGACCTCTGCCAACCTTTCTTGCAGATGCACGTGGATGAAAAGTCAAAAGAGCTGCTGACCAGGGGCTCTTCAGGTACTGTCGTCTACCGTTTGGAATCACAAGTGCGCCAGCGCTGTTCCAGGGGGCAATGGACCAGATCTTGAGTGGATTGTTAGTAAAATGCTACCTGGATGACATCCTCATTACTGGAAAGGACGAAGAGGACCATCTCAAGAACTTGGATGTAACCTTACAGAGATTGAAGGACTGCGGACAGCAAGTTGGTAAGAACAAATGTGCATTCTTCCAGTCATCGGTTGAATGCCTTGGACAGGTCATTGACGCTACGGGCCTTCACAAGGTTCTGTCCGAGGTCAAGGCTATCTTGGACACCCCAGCTCCTCAGAAAGTCAGCCAAGTATGTTCTTTCCTGGGGTTACTGAATTACTACAGACACTTTATTCCGAGCTTAGCAACGAAGCTGAAGCCGCTGCATCAGTTGCTTTGTCAGGACAAAACATGGAAATGGGCAGAACAGTGCAAAGAAGCATCCGTGGAAACCAAAGAAACACTCCTGAAATCTGAGGCAATGACACTTCGACCCATCATTGCCCATCCAACTAGCTTGTGATGCTAGTCCCTTGTGTGGAAGCAGTCGTTTCCCATATTATGCCTTCCGGTGAAGAGCTGCTGATCGCTTTCGCATCAAGGGCATTGAACTAAGCAGAAAGTAACTACGCACAGATAGAACAAGAACCCTAGGCATCGTTTTTGGAGCGCGTTCACCCTTCTTACAGATCATTGTCTGCTGACGAGCGTCTTTGGACCGCATACTGGGATTCCGTCACTTGCTGCAAGCTGAATGCAAAGGTGGGCTTTGTTGTTGTCAGCACACACCTACGACATCAAGTACTGCAAGTCAGAACTGCACTGCAACATAGATGGACTTTCCAGGTTGCCACTACCTGTGGTCAAGCCAGATTCGTGCCAAGTGGACATCTTCTACTTCAGACAAGTGGAAAATGCACCATGCACTTCAACACAAGTGTGGGAAAACACCAGAAACTAACAAAGTCATCTGAAGTGATGGACATCATCATGAAAGGTAGCGCCTTAGGGGATGCTCAGGAACTGAAACCTTACCTTTCCAGGAGAACTGAGCTGTCAGTACAGTCTGGATGTCTGCTGTGGGGGAGGAGAGTTATCATTCCGCCTTCGTTGAGGAAACCAGTGTTGCAACAACTACACTCGGTCAATGTGGAATGGTTTGCATGAAGGAAATCGCACAAAGTCACTTCTGGTGGCCTGGATTAGATGGAAGCATTGAAGAGAAAGCAAAGACATGTTCCTCATGCCATAAGGTTCGCAACGTATCTCAACTTGCACCACTTTATCTGTGGGATTGGCCGGAGGCGGCATGCCAACGCATACACATCAACTTTGTAGGTCCATTCGAAGACAGAATGTTTCTTGTCGTCGTGGATGCTCATGGCAAGTGGCCAGATGTTGCCATCATGAAGTTTACTACTGCTGAGAAGACCATCGAGAAGCTTGGAGAAGTGTTTAGTTGCCACTCCAACTCGTTAGCGACAACGGACCACAGCTAGTGTCGCAAAAAATGGTCACGTTCCAACAGGTGAATGGCGTACAACACATCAGGTCCGCACCGTATCATCCTTCTACCAACGGTGTCACGTACGTTAAGGAACGGGACGGACCAAGGTGCAGCGTGAAAGGCGTACATGTTTATTAAAGAATAAACACACGACACAGTAATAAAAATAACAAAACTTAACCGTGACGGTCCAAAGGCTAACACACAAGCCTAAAACAGGAACACAACAAAAACCCACAACACAGGCAGGAAAACTAGCTGCCTAAGTATGATCCCCAATCAGAGACAATGAGCGACCGCTGCCTCTGATTGGGAACCACACCCGGCCAAACATAGAAATACAAACCTAGAAATTCACACCCTGACCAAACTAGCTAGAGTTCTATAGGCCAGGGCGTGACAGTACCCCCCCCCCAAAGGTGCGGACTCCGACCGCACAAACCTGACTGAATAGGGGAGGGTCCGGGTGGGCTTCCAGCCTCGGTGGCAGCTCCGGCTCCAGAGTGGAGCCGCTGACCGGAGCTGGATCAGGCACCGGTGGAGTGGACTGCTCTGGCTCCGGAGTGGAGCCGCTGACCGGTGCCGGACCAGGCACCGATGGAACGGGCACGGGCCGTGCCGGACTGGCGACGCGCCCCACTGGCTTGGTGCGACGAGCAGGAACAGGCCGGGCCGGACTGGCGACGCGCACCACTGGCTTGGTACGAGGAGCAGGAACAGGCCGGGCCGGACTGGCGACGCGCACCACTGGCTTGGTGCGAGGAGCAGGTACAGACCGGGACGGACTGGCGACGCGCACCACTGGCTTGGTGCGAGGAGCAGGAACAGGCCGGGCCGGACTGGCGACGCGCACCACTGGCTTGGTGTGAGGAGCAGGAACAGGCCGGGCCGGACTGGCGACGGGCACCACTGGCTTGGTGTGAGGAGCAGGAACAGGCCGGGCTGGACTGGCGACGCGCACCACTGGCTTGGTGCGGGGAGCAGGAACAGGCCGGGTCAGACTGGCGACGCGCACCACTGGCTTGGTGCGGGGAGCAGGAACAGGCCGGGCCAGACTGGGAACACGCACCACTGGCTTGGTGCGGGGAGCAGGAACAGGCCGGGCCAGACTGGGAACACGCACCACTGGCTTGGTGCGGAGAGCAGGTACGGGGCGTACCGGACTGGGAACCGGCACTGGAGGTCTATGACTGTCTCCGTCCTTTACACTCCGCGCCCCGTCCTCCTCCAGTGAGGACTCCTCCTTGAGCCCCCACGAGTGCAGTGGTCGAGGCTCCTCTCTGTCGCTCCCCGACCACCCTTTTAGCCCCCCCAAAAAAAATATTGGGGCTGTCTCTCCACCCTGATCCCTTTCAGGGCCTCCATCTGCCTTGCCAGATCCTCTCTTATCTCCCGCCAGGTCCGTCCTCTCTGCTCCTCCTGGGCACGCTGCTTGGTCCATTGGTGGTGGGTTTTTCTGTCACGTACGTTAAGGAACGGGACGGACCAAGGTGCAGCGTGAAAGGCGTACATGTTTATTAAAGAATAAACACACGACACAGTAACCAAAATAACAAAACTTAACCGTGACGGTCCAAAGGCTAACACACAAGCCTAAAACAGGAACACAACAAAAACCCACAACATAGGCAGGAAAACTGGCTGCCTAAGTATGATCCCCAATCAGAGACAACGAGCGACCGCTGCCTCTGATTGGGAACCACACCCGGCCAAACATTAGAAATACAAACAAATAAATTCACACCCTGACCAAACTAGCTAGAGTTCTATAGGCCAGGGCGTGACAAACGGGTTGGGGGAGAGGTTTGTACAGACCATGAAACATGCCTTAAAAGCGTCTCAGGGTCAAGGGACACTGCACCAATGCTTGAACAGCTTCCTGATATCCTACAGGAACACACTTCACTATTGGTTCTATGTGTTGTAGAACGAGCACATTCAAGATAAATGGTTAAACTGATTCCCGTCTCATCATTATTGAATTGTTATAAAGACATGGTTATGAAACCCACGAGACATGACAAAAGATGTTACCCTTTATAGAAACCACCACTTTGAAAAAATGTAACATCCTTGACAACTTCTTCCTGGGTCAACGGTTCATTGGAGGCGGGGCCGTTTTGAAAAGCACATGATGAGTCTGCACTCTCTCTTCATATGTTAGCAATGTGATTATTAATTTTGTAATTTTATGCAAGGCCTAAAGATGTGTCACTGGTGTTACACAGTTTATAGTAACGAAAAAATCAACTTGTTTCAAATACTTGATCAAATCACAATTTAAGAAGTGTGGTTTGAGCTACTGTGGCCACCATCTTAGCTATGCCATCTTGTCTGCTGATTTGTCACTGGTGTTACTGTCACTGGTGTTACTAGTCACTTCATGGTGGTAATGGAGCAGGGTTAATAGTGTTACTGGTCTGGTGTTACTGTCACTGGTGTTAATAGAAGAATGTCACACAATAGAACTTTACACATACCTGTTTAAAGTACATTATTACTAATCAAAACATTTTCTTAATATTATTATTAACCTTTTCTGTCTTTGATTATATATGCAAATTAAATAGTCAAATTACATTCTGGAAAGCCTGAATTGTCATCTAAAATATAGGTAACACGAGTAACAAACAGGCAGCACAAGCATTTTTTAAATGTAATATAGTAAAGATATGTAAATATATTAAACTTTCATTATGTTGATTTATAATGTTAAAGGGTTAACTATTATCTGACTATAAGTTTAGATAAAAAAATAAAAACGTTGGCTGGTCAAAAAGATACAATTTTTTGACCCAGTTAAGTCTTCATGCAAAGTTGCTTGAGAAAGACAAACAGATGAACAACGTGTTTACACAACATCATCATCAAGTCGATCTAATAGGCCTAGCCCTAATATCATGGTATCCTATCTCAATCCTCATACTTACACAGGGCCTAATCTTGACTTTTGGCAATGAGATTTGGTTGCCCCCCACCACGCAGGCAAAACATTTTAGTGGCCCCCCTCTTGACGGTGGAGAGAACATTTTGAAATGTTATAACACATTTCATTACAGGAGGTTGGTGACACCTTAATTGGGGAGGATGGGCACGTGGTAATGGCTGGAGAGGAATCAGTGTAAAGGTATCAACAACATCAAACACATGGTTTCCATGTGATTGATGCCATTCCATTCGATCCGTTCCAGCCATTATTAAGAGCCATCCTCCCCTCAGCAGCCTCCACTGCATTTCATGCAATTCTACTTATTTTGCCATCGGGCAGAGAGAACATGTTGCAGTTTTAAAGCAGGTTTTCTGCAGTCCTACACATTTTGCCACGAGGTGGAGATAATTTATTTCAGTATTAAAGCTAATTTCCTGCAATTCTACACAATTTGCCATGACTGATTTCACATGCTATCGGAAGCTCCTAGTTCCCAGTGGGAAATTTCACTTGAACGCGTTGTGATGTTTCACTACTGACCTTTTACCTTTTCAACCAAAAGATGAAAACAAATCCCTTTTTGACAATTACAACCTTATCAATATGGAGAATGTAGCTAGTTTGACCATATGTCAATTTAAGCAAGCTAGCTAACTTTATTATGAGCAATGTTAGCTAGCTTATCAAGCTTCCAAGTTTCCCACGAACACGTACAGTGCATTCGGAAAGTATTCAGACCCTCCCATTCTTCACTGCAGATCCTCTTAAGCTCTGTCAGGTTGGATGGGGAGCGTCGCTGCACAGCTATTTTCAGGTCTCTCCAGAGATGTTCAATCAGGTTCAAGTCCGGGCTCTGGCTGGGCCACTCAAGGACACTCAGAGACTTTTCCCAAAGCCACTCCTGCGTTTGTCTTGGCTGTGTGCTTAGGGTCGTTGTCCTATTGGAAGGTGAACCTTCGCCCTATGTCTGAGGTCCTGAGCGCTCTGGAGCAGGTTTTCATCAAGGATCTCTCTGTACATTGCTCCGTTCATCTTACCCCCAATACTAACTAGTCTCCCAGTCCCTGCCGCTGAAAAACATCCCCACAGCATGATACTGCCACCACCATGTTTCACCATAGGGATGGTGCCAGGTTTCCTCCAGACATTACGCTTGGCATTCAGGCCAAAGAGTTAAATCTTGGTTTCATCAGACCAGATAATCTTGTTTCTCATGAGAGTCCTTTAGGTGCCTTTTGGCAAACTCCAAGCAGGCTGTCATGTGCCTTTTACTTAGGAGTGGCTTCCGTCTGGCCACTCCACCATAAAGGCCTGATTGGTGGAGCACTGGAGAGATGGTTGTCCTTCTGGAAGGTTCTCCCATCTCCACAGAGGAACTCTGGACCTCTGTCAGAGTGACCATAGGGTTCTTGGTCACAATCCTGTCTCGGAGCTCTACGGACAATTCCTTCGACCTCATGGCTTGGTTCTTGCTCTGACATGCACTGTCAACTGTGCCTTTCCAAATCATGTCCAATCAATTGAATTTACCACAGGTGGACTCCAATCAAGTTGTAGAAACATCTCAAGGATGATCAATGGAAACAGGATGCACCTGAGCTCAATTTCGAGTCTCATAGCAAAGGGTCTGAATACTTATAAGGTATTTCAGTTCGTTTTTTTAATACGTTTGCAAAAAATTATAAAAACCAGTTTTCACTTTGTCATTATGGGGTATTGTGTGTAGATTGATGAGGAGTGGTGCAGTGGTCTAAGGCACTGCATCGCAGTGCTAGCTGTGCCACTAGAGATCCTGGTTTGTATCCAGGCTCTGTTGTAGCCGGCCGCGACTGGGAGACCCATGGGGCGGCGCACAATTGGCCTAGCGTCGTCCAGGGTAGGGGAGGGAATGGCCGGCAGGGATGTAGCTCAGTTGGTAGAGCATGGCGTTTGCAACGCCAGGGTTGTGGGTTCGATTCCCAAGGGGGCCAGTATGAAAAAATAAATCATAATAATAATAATGTATGCACTCACTAACTGTAAGTCGCTCTGGATAAGAGTGTCTGCTAAATGAAAAAAATATATTGAATCCATTTTAGAATAAGACTGTAACGTAACAAAATGTGGAAAAGGTCAAGGGGTCTGAATACTTTCTGAATGCACTGTATAGCCACCCTTATGCCATATTAATGATATCTGAGTGAGAGTGACTAACAAAATCAATAGGGACCCCCCTGGAGGTTAGGGCCCCTGGGCATGTGCCCTGCATGCCCGGTCGGTATTCAGCCATTATTACTACAAGTTTAGATAGCTAGATCAACTTATCAATCTAAAAATTGTTAGCTGACATGGCTAATTGAGTGACTGTTAGTGACAGATATAACAAGACAAAACTTGCTGATGCACAACCAAATTTCGAACTTGCACATAGTGTATTCTACTATTCTAACGCTCAACAATAAGTTGAGACCCCAACTGAGTTCCTAAAATAAATAAAAAATAAAAAAAGTTGTTTATTAATATTTTTGGGTCGGGGTCCTCTAGCAGTCTTGGGTCCTAAGCGACTGCTTATGTCACTTATGCCTTGAGCGGCCCTGTACTTACAAATCACTGCATATTAATCTAAATGATATTTGATCAATTAGGCCTACATTTGTTGTCTGCTCAATGGGCCAACTCGAATATCATCCCAAAGAGAAAAAAATTCAGAAAGCTGCAAACGCGCCATAGGGGGAGTTGAGATGACAACGATGGGATTGCAGCTCTCTCTAGTGTCAAAAGAATGAACTGCAATTGATTGTTACCATACTGATAATCCTGCCACCAAGGGGCGCATTCTTCTTGCAAACCGGCAGACATTTATTTGTGCAGGCTCCACAGAAGTTGAGAACAAAATTCAAAAGGCAGACCTTCTTTAAGATCATTATGTGCACACAAGCCACATTTGACCACTGCGGGCGTCTGTCTTAGTAAATTAACATAGTAGGTCCTATCTATAACAGGAATAAGTTGCACTTGATGGGCCCCTCAATTGACTAAAACTAAAATATTCTATGCTATACTGGCATAGCCTACATTTCCTCCATTAACACACACACACACACACACACACACACACACACACACACACATACAGTCTTGTACAACTAACCTTGTGGGGACACACAATTCAATCTCCTATTTTCCCTAACCTTAACCTAAACCCAAAAACCTAACATTAACCCTAAACCTAAACCTAGCTCCTAAAACTAACCCTAGCTCCTAACCCTAACCCGAATTCTAACCTTGACCCTAAACCCCCTAGAAATAGCATTTGACCTTGTGGGGACTAACAAAATGTCCCTAGTTGGTAAAATGTTTGTTTGTTTACTATTCTCGTTGGGACTTCTGCTCCCCAAAAGGATAGTTAAACATGTCCACACACACACACACACACACACAAACACACAAACACACACACACACACACACACACAAACTCTCTCTCTCTCTCGCTCTCTCTCACACACACATACATACCTATGACAAAGGGGCCATACTAGCAAACATAAGCAACCATTTAAATGTAAACAATTTATCTGGCTCAAAATGCATATCAACCAATTAACGTGACAGGTGACAGTGATTATATCCTGAAACCAATTAAAATCATTGACGTCGTTGGACGTGTTCCAACACTTGTTCATGGAAGCATCCTTAACAAACAGTACCTGTCCAACAGCATGTTCTGATCATCAAAGCAACTATCACGTGTTTTTTACATGTATTGTGTTAGTGTGTTGAAAAGGGCCGTAGCCTACAGCCAACAGCTTGAATATGCATATGGGACTTTGTATGGTACACCTCAATTCATGATGAACCCCATTAACCACCTTGGTCGTATTCCATATGTAGCCTCTGCTTCCAGGCCAGTGAGGTGAAAGCCTGGTGGAGCCTACCCATAGACTGATTACGCCCTCTCCTGGCGAGGATACATCTGTGTAGGCTATCATTAGTAGGCTATATTGTTATGTAGGATACACTTACATGTAGGCCTACAACGTTTTATAGGCTATGCATTATTATAATCATCCACTTCGTCACGTGTTTTGAATCGAGCATCAAGGACTGGCAGTGAACAGTTTTCTCCTCAACAAAAAAGCTTGATGCGAGGGGGACTCGAACCCACGGTTTAAGTGCACTATCTATTTAGAGTTAACCGCTTTAGCAGTATGTGCCACCTAAACGCAATGATGATAATGGTAGCCTTCATGACTGCTGTTTGACAAATCTCTAAGGCTCTTCTTTTTTCTTTTCTTTTTTACAATGTACAATAAACGTACATGTTGTAAGGACCTCATTTATCTTTTTGCCTTAAAAGCACAAGGTGTGTGAAACAGATTAACAAAAACGTGGGATTTAGTCATATATGCGAAAACATTAAAACGTTTTCTAATGTTAGTAGTAGCTAGTAGCCTAGTCAAGGATGTATCAATGCAATATAGGCACACAACATTTTGTTACAGACCAACAGAACAAAAGTAAACCTTGAATTTGTAGGTTTAAAATATCCCTCTTGTGGCGAAGGTTGACCTATTTTAAGAAATGCCATTGGTTGGTGCATATAAAGACTAAGCTCTTTGATAGGCTGATGAAGAATTTGTTAAAGGATATAATCACTGCCACCTGTTGAGGTTAGCATAGGGCTAACGTGTGCCATGTTATCTGATGCGACCAGCTACACTTTAGCGTTCTGTCACATGCAAGTAAATCGATTATTTGAATTGGCTGATACGCATTTTGAGCTGAAGAAACTATTTACATTTACGTTCGCAAGTATGGCCCCAACGTGTATTACTTGTTTGTTTATATTTTCCTAAGACACATGATCTGAATGTTTGGCCATCAACTTCAACAGCACCGCCGCTACTAACAACCAGGAAGAGGCGAAACGAGACGATTTACTCCACCCGAAATCGGTACACAAAAATAAGGCCACGAAGTCCTCTGTAGTTCAATTGGTAGAACATGGCGCTTGTAACGCCAGGGTAGTGGTTTCGATCCCCGGGACCACCCATACATAAAAATGTATGCACACATGACTGTAAGTCGCTTTGGATAAAAGCGTCTGCTAAATGGCATATTATTATAAGTGAGTCATTTTGTATGGAGGTCTATGAGTGTCGAATTTGGTCAACAACAAAAAAAAAATTGCGAATTTGCTACGTGAGGCTTATTTGATCAAATATAAGTTTCGTAATGGTTAGGTTGTTACGAATGCACCGATATAAAAGTGGACGCACGTAGCATTTCGGCAACTTTGAAAAAAACGACGTTATTTCGGAGTTGAGCCTGTTGTTCACGCACCTATCTGCCCTCTCATTGCCTAGAATCTTTGAGGACATGTATTTCCATTGTTAAAGCGGTCCCTCGACTATCTTGTCAATATAATACATAATGGTCGCATTCCCCTGCTCAGACGTTGCATGCAACAACCAATGGTTGCGTGCCACATCATCGACTGACAGATTGCTAACATATAATATGGTTTGCTGATACTTAAAATACCTATCCAGCGATCTGGCATGTGTCAGCGATGCATCGCGCGTAATCTTTGTAATGTACCAGTCATGGTGAGCCCTACCATTGTGCGTGTGCATCACCCTCCCACCTCTCGTTATCGCACGCTCAGTATTACGCATAAAATGTATGTCAGTAGGGCAGCGCTGAGCGCTCGCCCCGGCACATGCAGAGTGCACATGCACGGTGGCTTTAGTAAACGCATAGCAGGTCGGGTTGAAAAAGCGCATTAAAACTCCCCGCAGCTCTAGATACCGGCCAATGAGAACGCACCCAATAGTAAAAGGAAGTAGAGAGCGTTAACAGGGGACATAGAGTGAGATGAGATGCACCCCTTTGACCAAACAGACACAACCGAAGTTGAGAGAGGACACCAGAAGCGAGTGACATTTATTTAAGTTACCTGAAAACGTTATTGATGTGGAAGTATGTGTTAGTGGGTGTGTCTAGCCTGGCTAAATTCAGTTCATTCTCGGAGATGCTGATGGGGCTATGGATTCTTGGGATTTCTGAAAATCACTTGTTTGTTCTCGGTTTTGTGACACTCACATCCGCGGAACCAAGCAACTCACTAGTCTAGTAGCCTAGTTATTCAGAGCGCAGAACGGATTCATGTAGCTTCCGAGAAAATCTCTCCTGCACACCTGAGACAATTGGACATAACTGTTCTGCACTGCATACAGCTGGACATAACTGTGCTTACAGTATACGACGGAATTTTCTGTCGTTTGGCACGATTGTCTTCAACCGTGCGCTCGTTCTATGGGTCACGTATTCACGCATAGCTAATTCTCGACTCCTACCTGTCTCCACTAGAGTATTGATCCTGCAACTATATATCGAAAAGTCGAGCATCATTAACCACATCAAACAACACACATCAAGAAACATGGACAGTCCCGGTGGTAAGTACTATGATTGTGATTATATTTGTTGAATTTTTTTGTAGCTCAATATTGAATTTTGCGTTGGAGTTATACATGTTGAGTTGAGAATGCATGTTTTATTGTGTTGCATTGGTATGGTTTCTCTTTGCAGTCCTGCGTAATTGTTCGCAAATACGTTCCCATGATGAGGTTTTGCATTGAAAGTCTCTCTTCATCATATGGCAGTTGAGTTTATACGATTGAAAACAATGTTATTAGGCTAGCACTGTATAACCAATTCTATATGTTTATGAAGTTGCGAGAGAAGAACAATTAATCTTTATAGCAGGACCATCATGCTTTTTGTGCATGAACCTGGAAAATGAAATGAATCCTGATTGATAAGTTATGACAGTTGTAATATCCCAAGAAGTCGGTGTTTTCTTTTAAGCCTACAAAGGTGCACTCCGAAAATGTTATAAAGATTGACGATGATACGTGACAGCTTGAAGTTCACGCGGCATGGATCCACTTCCTGTTTTTTCTCATGAAAACAAACTAAAGTGGAGCGAGCTGTCATTGCTTCCAATGCGTTCGATGCCTTTTGGAAACAGTAGGCAGGTTATTTTGTTTTCGTGCGAATCTAAATTAAATTATTCTCTATACCAGTGGTTCCCAAACTGTGGGGCGCTGCCCCCCCAAAAAAGAACACCTACTCATTCAAGTTTAAAAAAAAACTATTTTCTACATTGAAACTACATCAGAACTATGAAAAAACACACATGGAATCATGTAGTAACCAAAAAAGTCTTAAAAGTCTTCTTAATGCGTTTGAGCCAATCAGTTGTGTTGTGACAAGGTAGGGGGGTATACAGAAGATAGCCCTATTTGGTAAAAGACCAAGTCCATATTATGGCAACAACAGCTCAAATAAGCAAAGAAAACGACAGTCCATCATTACTTTAAGACATGAAGGTCAGTCAATACGGAACATTTCAATAACTTTTAAAGTTTCTTCAAGTGCAGTCGCAAAAACCATCAAGGGCTATGATGAAACTGGCTCTCATGAGGACCGCCACAGGAATGGAAGACCCAGAGTTACCACTGCTGTAGAGGATAAAGTTCATTAGAGTTACCAGCCTCAGAAATTGAAGCCCAAATAAATGCTTCACAGAGTTCAAGTAACAGACACATCTCAACATCAACTGTTCAGAGGAGACTGTTTGAGTCAGGCCTTCATGGTCAAATTGCTGCAAAGAAACCACTACTAAAGGACACCAATAAGAAGAAGAGACTTGCTTGGGCCAAGAAACACGAGTTATGGACATTAGACCGGTGGAAATGTGTCCTTTGGTCTGGAGTCCAAATTGGAGATCTTTGGTTCCAACCGCCGTGTCTTTGTGAGATGCGGTGTGGGTGCATGGATGATCTCTGCATGTTTATTTCCCACCGTAAAGCATGGAAGAGGAGGTGTTATGATGTTGGGGTGCTTTGCTGGTGACAACAGGACAATGACCCAATACACCTCCAGGCTGTGTAAGGGCTATTTGACCAAGAAGGAGAGTGATGGAGTGCTGCATCAGATAACCTGGCCTCCACAATCCCTCGACCTCAACCAAATTGAGATGGTTTGGGTTGAGTCGGACCGCAGAGTGAAGGAAAAGCAGCCAACAAGTGCTCAGCATATGTGGTAACTCCAACACAGTTGGAAAAGCATTCCAGGTGAAGCTGGTTGAGAGAATGCCAAGAGTGTGCAAAGCTGTCATCAAGGCAAAGGGTGGCTATTTGAAGAATCTCAAATATAAAATATATTTTGATTTGTTTAACACTTTTTTGGTTACTACATGATTCCATATGTGTTATTTCATAGTTTTGGTGTCTTCATTATTATTCTACAATGTAGAAAATTGTAAAAATAAAGAAAAACCCTTGAATGAGTGTTCTAAAGCTTATTTCTTTCATCACATTCCCAGTGGGTCAGAAGTTTACATACACTCAATTAGTATCTGGTAGCATTGCCTTTAAATTGGGTCAAACATTTCGGGTATTCTTCCACAAGCTTCCCACAATAAGTTGGGTGAATTTTGGCCCATTCCTCCTGACAGAGCTGGTGTAACTGAGTCAGGTTTGTAGGCCTCCTTGCTCGCACACGCCTTTTCAGTTCTGCCCACACATTTTCTATAGGACTGAGGTCAGGGCTTTGTGATGGCCACTCCAATATTGACTTTGTTGTCCTTAAGCCATTTTGCCACAACTTTGGAAGTATGCTTGGGGTCATTGTCCATTTGGAAGACCCATTTGCGACCAAGCTTTAGCTTCCTGACTGATGTCTTGAGATGTTGCTTCAATATATCCACATAATTTTCCTTCCTCATGATGCCATCTATTTTGTGAAGTGCACCAGTCCCTCCTGCAGCAAAGCACCCCCACAGCATGATGCTGTCACCCCCGTGCTTCACGGTTGGGATGGTGTTCTTCGGCTTGCAAGCAACCTCCTTTTTCCTCCAAACATAACGATGGTCATTATGGCCAAACAGTTCTATTTTTGTTTAAATCAGACCAGAGGACATTTCTCCAAAAAGTACGATCTTTGTCCCCATGTGCAGTTGCAAACCATAGTCTGGCTTTTTTATGGCGGTTTTGGAGCAGTGGCTTCTTCCTTGCTGAGCGGCCTTTCAGGTTATGTCGATATAGGACTCGTTTTACTGTGGATATAGATACTTTTGTACCCGTTTCCTCCAGCATCTTCACAAGGTCCTTTGCTGTTGTTCTGGGATTGATTTGCACTATTCGCACCAAAGTACGTTCATCTCTAGGAGACAGAACGCGTCTCCTTCCTGAGCGGTATGACGGCTGTGTGGTCCCATGGTGTTTATACTTGCGTACTATTGTTTGTACAGATGAACGTGGTACCTTCAGGCGTTTGGAAATTGCTCCCAAGGATGAACCAGACTTGTGGAGGTCTACCATTTTCCCATGATGTCAAGCAAAGAGGCACTGAGTTTGAAGGTAGGCCTTGAAATACATCCACAGGTACACCTCCAATTGACTCAAATGATGTCAATTAGCCTCTCAGAAGCTTCTAAAGCCATGACATAATTTCCTGGAATTTTCCAAGCTGTTTAAAGGCACAGTCAACTTAGTGTATGTAAACTTCTGACCCACTGGAATTGTGATACAGTGAATTATAAGTGAAATAATATGTCTGTAAACAATTGTTGGAAAAATTACTTGTGTCATGCACAAAGTAGATGTCCTAACCGACTTGCCAAAACTATAGTTTGTTAACAAGACATTTGTGGAGTGGTTGAAAAACAAGTTTTAATGACTCCAATCTAAGTGTGTGTAAACTTCTGACTTCAACTGTATATATTTTAAGGAACTCAGTCCGGCTTTAAACGTACTCTTGAAAGTTGTAATAGTAGAATGCACAAGGTACAATTTCTAAATTGGGTAGTGCATCATCAGTTCCTCTTGTCACGTTGGTCATTGCAGACCTATTTATAACTTGTCAGAAATGTCCAGATCAACTAGCCCATGCCAGCTAACGTTTTTTTTTAAAGGTATTTTAACCCATAGATTGTTGTAATTTTTTAGTCCCTCAAATCACATGAATACACATTAGACATGGCACAATTTATAGAATTGCAATAAAATGAGCTTTAAAACTGCTAAATGTTCTTCGCACCACATGACAATCGCACCACATGACAATTGTGTAGAATTGCAGGAACTAAGCTTTAACCCTGCATAATTCTCTCCACTAACAAGAGGGGTGTGAACAATTTGTCATGAACAGTGCTGGTGCCCATAGAAATAGACGTGGTGCGCGGGATGTTCCCCAATGATGGAAGTGCATCAACGTGAGGACAAATTGAGAATGCGAGAAGTGCATTCAATGGGAAGACTCACGCTGCATGAAGCTCCCATCAGAAGTCAGAACTTATTCCATGGGTCCCATGTCAGTTATTATCTGTAGAGGGCAATGGGGAGTGTCAGAGCTATGCATACTTTACTAACTTAATCATTTATTGGTAAAGTTTATTTTTAAATAACGTATTCAGTAACTATTGGCCTTGTAGTTATTTTGTATGTGCCTACATTTGGGTAGGTTAAATACTTATACATTTGGCGGATTCCAGCCCATACATTGTATGGGGCGCAGTAAGGGGGCTAAAAGGATGTCTGAGCACTGGGCCATTGCATTCTTTACTTCTGCAAATGCTACATCCTGCTCTATTTCTTTTTTCTTTTCAATTATGACAGACTATATGCCGCGTGCGCTGCTTATAAGTTCTGAATTCTGATAGGAGCTTCATGCAGCGTGAGTCTTCCCACTGAATGCACTCCTCGCATTCTCAATTCGTCCTCACGTTGATGCACTTGCAGAGCCGCGTGCGGACCTCCTCCCCAACAGTTCTCTATCTCGCTCAGCTCTGTCTTCTCGCTCTCGGACACTTCTGTTGTGATGCCGCCTGCGGTGATGGAAAGGGGGGAGGTTGGTCAGTGGATCAGCGATTTCGTGCATTAACTTTATCTGTAGTCACGTTTTCCCGCCTCATGCGCACTTTATTGTATTCTAAGCAAATCCATTAGTCCTGATTCCTATAGCATAAGTCCCTTGCATAAACCTCTGTCCCAAACTCATACATGCAATATAAATATACATGCAGGCAATCCATAACATGTATATGGCGTAAACATTGTATGGAGCCGAATGTGTGCCACCCTCTGTGACCGGTCATTGCACAAAACATTAGCAGCCTTGCTAGGCTTACAGCTTTGTGTGTGGCTTCCTGACCCACAGCACAGCAGAGAGCAAACAAGGGTAATGATAGAATAGGGGGGAGGAAGACTGGCGAAAGGATTGTTGTGCCTGTAAAGTGCTCACGTTTCTCTGCCTGCCTGGCTCTACTCACCCACTCAGGCAGATTAGTGGCTGTAGTACTGACCTCATGATGGGAAGCTGCTCGCCTCACTCTCCAACCTGCTGCCTATTCCACAATTTAACACTAGTGTCTGTCTGCACTGACCTCAATTTGAACTGGCTTGCCAGTGAGTGTATGTCTCTTCTGTCTCCTCTGAGTTACATGGGTCTGTGACTGAAGGAGTCAGGTGCAGGAGGTAAAATACCGAAGTCCAGAGTTTATTCTGTTTACATAAATCAAACGCCCAAAGCGTCAAACGAAACTATTACAAGGGAAAACATCCACCTTGGCATAAACACAGTGAATAGTAGCTCAACCGAGCTACACGCTCTCACAACAAACAATCACTCACAAAGACAAGGAGAACAGAGTGAACACTTATACACATACTAATTAGGTGTGTGTGATTGACGGGGGGGGGCAGCCTCGGCGGAAGTCGTGACAGTACCCCCCCACTGACGCGCGGCTCCAGCAGCGCGCAGACCCCGGCCTCGGGGACGGCCAGGAGGACGCGGAGCAGGGCGAGTCGGATGGCGACGGTGGAAATCCCTCAACAGGGAGGGATCGAGGATATCCCGCCTTGGGACCCAGCACCGTTCCTCCGGACCGTACCCCTCCCACTCCACGAGATACTGAAGGCCCCCCACCCGACGCCTCGAATCCAGGATGGAACGGACCGAGTACGCCGGGGCCCCCTCAATGTCAGACTCCTGGAGCGGACCAACTACCACCTGCCTGAGGAGAGACACATGAAACGAGGGGTTAATACGGTAATCAGGGGGGAGTAACAACCTGTAGGTCACCTCGTTTATTCTCCTCAGGACTTTAAACGGCCCCACAAACCGCGGGCTCAGCTTCCGTCAGGGCAGGCGGAGGGGCAGATTCCGGGTCGAGAACCAGACCCGATCCCCCGGTACGAACACCGGGGCATCCCTGCGGTGGCGGTCAGCGTTGGCCTTCTGACGACGCACGGCGTGCTGGAGGCGAACGTGGGCAGCGTCCCAAGTCTCCTCCGCGCGCCGAAACCAGTCATCCACCGCAAGAGCCTCGGTCTGGCTCTGGTGCCACGGTGCCAGGACCGGTTGGTAACCTAAAACACATTGGAAGGGTGTTAGGTTAGTGGAGGAGTGGCGGAGAGAGTTCTGAGCATATTCTGCCCATGGCAGGAACACCGACCACTCCCCCGGCCGGTCCTGACAGTAGGTCCGCAGGAACCTACCCACATCTTGATTCACCCTTTCCACCTGCCCATTACTCTCGGGGTGAAATCCAGAGGTCAGGCTGACCGAGACCCCCAGACGTTCCATGAATGCCTTCCAGACTCTAGACGTGAACTGGGGACCTCGGTCGGACACTATATCCTCTGGTACCCTGTAGTGCCGGAAGACGTGAGTAAACAGAGCCTCCGCAGTTTGTAGGGCCGTGGGGAGACCGGGCAGAGGAAGGAGGCGGCAGAACTTTGAAAAGCGGTCCACAACGACCAGGATAGTGGTGTTACCTTGGGAGGGGGGAAGATCAGTGAGAAAATCAATACTCAGGTGAGACCATGGTCATTGTGGAACTGGAAAAGGTTGTAGCTTACCCGCTGGGAGGTGCCTAGGTGCCTTACTCTGGGCGCACACTGAGCATGAGTCCTTAGCGTCCTTACCCTCACGTCCTTAGCCAAGGTAGGCCACCAGTACTTCTCGGTCAGGCAGCGCACTGTACGACCGATACCTGGATGACCAGAGGAGGGTGACGTGTGTGCCCAGTAGATCAGATGATCACGGATAAGTGCAGGCACGTACTGCAGCACAGCTGGGCACTGCGGTGGAGATGGATCTGTGCGTAATGCCTGCGCTATATCTGCGTCCATCGCCCATACTACCAGCGCCACAATGCATGAGGCCGGGAGTATGGGGGTGTTGTCTCTGGGCCTCTCCTCTGTGTCATACAGCCGAGCCAGTGCGTCTCCCTTCACGTTCTTCGTACCCGGAATGTATGAGAGTGTGAAATCAAACCGGGTGAAGAAGAGGGCCCACCTGGCCTGGCGAGGATTCAGCTTCCTCGCTGCCTGAATGTACTCCAGGTTACGGTGGTCTGTCCAGACAAGGAAAGGGTGTTTCGCCCCTTCGAGCCAATGTCTCCACACCGTCAAAGCTCGGACAACAGCCAGCAGCTCCCGATCACCAACGCCGTAGTTCTGCTCCGCCGAGCTGAGCTTCTTAGAAAAGAAGGCACAAGGGCGGAGCTTGGGTGACGTGCCCGAGCGTTGGGATAAGACAGCTCCTATCTCTACCTCGGACGCATCCACCTTCACTACGAACGGTAGTGATGGATCGGGGTGAGCCAGTACCGGGGCTGAGGTGAACAGACCCCGCAATCTACTGAAGGCCAAATCAGCCTCAGCAGACGAGCGGAGCCGGGACGGCCCACCCTTCAACAAGGAGGTAATGGGAGCTGCGACCTTGCCAAAGCCCCGAATAAACCTTCGAAAGTAGTTGGCAAAGTCAAGGAAGCGCTGCACCTCCTTTACCGTGGTTGGAGTCGGCCAATTACGCACGGCTGCAATGCGGTCTCCCTCCATCTCCACACCTGTGGTGGTAATGCGATATCCGAGGAAGGAGATCGACTGCTGGAAAAACTCACACTTCTCTGTTTTGGCATAAAGATCATTTTCCAGCAGTCGGACCAGTACCTTGCGAACCAGGGACACATGCTCGGCGCGCGTAGCGAAATACACCAGGATGTCATCGATGTAGACCACCACACCGCGACCAAGCATGTCCCAAAACACCTCGTTCACAAAGGACTGGAAAACGGATGGAGCATTCATCAAACCGTGGGGCATCACCAGGTATTCATAATGCCCCGAGGTTGTGCTGAATGCTGTTTTCCACTCATCCCCTTCCCGAATACGCACCAGATTGTAGGCACTCCTGAGGTCTAATTTGGTGAAAACAGGCCCCATGCATTGACTCAATCACTGAAGGAATGAGGGGAAGAGGATAACTAAATCATACCGTCACATTTTTCAGTGGTCGATAATAAATGCACGGGCGTAAACCGCCATTTTTCTTCTTCACAAAGAAGAAACTCGAGGAGGCAGGTGAAGTGGAGGGACGTATATACCCCTGGCGCAGGGACTCAGTGACGTATGTTTCCATAGCCTCCGTTTCAGCCTGCGACAGGGGATACACATGACTCCTGGGAGGTACAGCGTCTACCCGAAGGTTTATCGCGCAATCCCCCTCCCGATGAGGTGGTAATTTAGTCGCTTGCGTCTTGGAAAATGCGAGTGCCAGATCATGGTATTCGGGGGGAATGCGCACGGTGGGGGTACTGTCTGGACTCTCCACCGTGGTCGCACCAACGGAAACACCTAGACACCTACCCGGACACTAACGCGACCACCCCGTAAGAACCCTCTGCGGCCATGAGAAATTGGGGTTGTGAAGGGCTAACCACGGGATACCCAAGACTACAGGGTAAGCAGGAGACTCAATAATCATAAAGGTGATCTGCTCAACATGCGTCTCCTGCGTAATCATGGTGACTGGGACCGTAACTTCCTTAACCAACCTTGACCCTAATGGTCGACTATCAAGTGCTCTGATGGGGAGTGGAATGGATAGGGGAACCAATGAAATGCCTTGACGGCGTGCAAATGCCCTGTCCATAAAATTCCCAGCTGCGCCTGAATCGACTAGCGCCTTACACTGGGAACCTACCAAGTGATTGAGAAAGGAGATAGATCAAGTACAGTGCGCCGCAAAGGGCTCTGAACACGTTTGGGTGTTCGTTACCTGGGGTGATGCGTGAGTACCCTGCCTACCGCCTCCAGACCCAAAAGAACGTTGACTGCGACGTGAGGGGGATTGTCCCTTCGTGCCACCAGAGTGGCACTGTCGCTGTCCTCCTGCGCTCTCTCGACCGGCGGCTCCCCCCAGCTCCATCTGCTCGGGGTCAGAGTTGTCCGGAGTGGGAACAGGCAGACCCCTACCAGGACGTCCTCTGGCTGCTAGCAGATTGTCCAGCCGGATGGCAATGTCCACCAGTTGGGAGAACGATAGCATGGCATCCCGGCAGGTTAGCTCCCGTCGGACGTCCTCCCTTAGGTGGCACCGGAAATGGTCGATCAGGGCCCGCTCGTTCCACCCAGACCCGGACCCGCTGCCAGCATCCGGAACTCCAGCTCGTAGTCCTGAGCGGTCCTCATCCCCTGACTCAGATGAACCAGTCGTTCGCCCGCCTCTCGACCCTCAGGCGGGTGATCAAAAACGACCCGAAAGAGGCGAGCAAACTCCCCATACTCAAACGTGGTACCTCCCTAGTTCCTACCGCGTTGGCCCACTCCAGGACTCTCCCACAAAGGCAGGAAACAAGGACGGATACCTTCTCCTGCTCCCAGGGCGCCGGCCTGATGCTGGAGAAATACAACTCCAGTTGGAGTAGGAATCCCTTACATCGCGCTGCCGTCCCATCAAACGCCGGTGGCCGGGATATCTGGATCACTCCAGGGGCTGGGATGTAGGTGGCTGGATCCGGTTGACCAGCTGGTCTCGATAGATCGGATCCTCTCCTCTCCAGGCGTTGTACCACCTGAAGAACCCAATCCATCGCTTCCCCAAAGCTGGCCAACATCGAGGAATGCTCCTGGACCCTTGCCACAACGCCAGGCATGCGGTCTTCTCCTGCTGACTCCATATCAGATCGGGTGAGTGATTCTGTGACGAGGTGTGAATGAAGGAGTCAGGTGCAGGAAGTAAAATACCGAAGTCCAGAGTTTATTCTGTTTACATAAATCAAACGCCCAAAGCGTCAAACAAAACTATTACAAGGGAAAACATCCACCTTGGCATAAACACAGTGAATAGTAGCTCAACTGAGCTACACACTCTCACAACAATCACTCACAAAGACAAGGGGAACAGAGGGAACACTTATACACATACGAATTAGGGGAATGAGCACCAAGTGTGTGTGATTGACAAGACATGACAAGTGGAGTGATGAGAACTGATAAGACTTGCTCTAGATCAGGGGTGTCAAACTCATTTTAGCTCAGGGGCCACATGGAGGAAAATCTATTCCCAAGTGGGCCGGACCGGAAAAATCATGGTATATATATAACTTAAACAACAACTTCAGATTGTTTTCTTTGTTTTAATACGATCAACATACAACATAAAGCTGGAGCCTGAGGACAGTGTGTCCAAAATAGTACAAGCACAACATCACTATTAATCATAAAACATGTCAAGTTTATTTGAAAATTCTAAAGAAAAAGAACACACAAACACACAATGCCTCAGTGATTAACAGAACTGTTTCACAGATCACAGAACTATATCAGGGTGTCATTTCTCAGGCAGAAATGTAGATAAAAAGAATGAAATCCTGTTCCCCAAACAAGTGCAAGAACCACAGAGTCAAGAATAGGTTAAATATACAAATAAAATAAAATCAATTAAAAACAATAGCACATCAACATAAAAACATATAAACATAAAGCTGGAGCCTGAGGACAGTGTCCAAAAGCACAACATCACTATTAATCATAAAACACCTCAAGTTATTTGAAAGTTCTGAGGACAAAGAACACACAAACACACAATGCCTCAGTGATTAACAGAACTGTTTCACAGATCACAGAACTATATCAGGGTGTCATTTCTCAGGCAGAAATGTAGATAAAAATAATGAAATCCTGTTCCCCAAACAAGTGCAAGAACCACAGTGTCAAGAATAGGTTAAATATACAAATAAAATTAAATCAATTAAAAACAATAGCACATCAACATAAAAACATATAAACATAAAGCTGGAGCCTGAGGACAGTGTCCAAAAGCACAACATCACTATTAATCATAAAACACCTCAAGTTATTTGAAAGTTCTGAGGACAAAGAACACACAAACACACAATGCCTCAGTGATTAACAGAACTGTTTCACAGATCACAGAACTATATCAGGGTGTCATTTCTCAGGCAGAAATGTAGATAAAAATAATGAAATCCTGTTCCCCAAACAAGTGCAAGAACCACAGAGTCAAGAATAGGTTAAATATACAAATAAAATAAAATCAATTAAAAACAATAGCACATCAACATAAAAACATATAAACATAAAGCTGGAGCCTGAGGACAGTGTCCAAAAGCACAACATCACTATTAATCATAAAACACCTCAAGTTATTTGAAAGTTCTGAGGACAAAGAACACACAAACACACAATGCCTCAGTGATTAACAGAACTGTTTCACAGATCACAGAACTATATCAGGGTGTCATTTCTCAGGCAGAAATGTAGATAAAAATAATGAAATCCTGTTCCCCAAACAAGTGCAAGAACCACAGAGTCAAGAATAGGTTAAATATACAAATAAAATTAAATCAATTAAAAACAATAGCACATCAACATAAAAACATATAAACATAAAGCTGGAGCCTGAGGACAGTGTCCAAAAGCACAACATCACTATTAATCATAAAACACCTCAAGTTATTTCAAAGTTCTGAGGACAAAGAACACACAAACACACAATGCCTCAGTGATTCACAGAAGTATATCACAGATCACAGAACTATATCAGGGTGTCATTTCTCAGGCAGAAATGTAGATAAAAATAATGAAATCCTGTTCCCCAAACAAGTGCAAGAACCACAGAGTCAAGAATAGGTTAAATATACAAATAAAATAAAAACAATTAAAAACAATAGCACATCAACATAAAAACATATAAACATAAATCTGAAAGCGTTGCTCAAACTCCCGTAACAGTCCCGTTATTTTATCTTTGAACCGCTTCATGTCTGCCACATGTTGGGTCGCGCACACATTTTTCAGACAGGGGAAGTGAGCTGCATCACCACCGGCAAGTTGCGTCTCCCACAATGACAGCTTCAACTTGAAAGAACGTATGCTGTCATAATACTGCGTGACAACTTTGTTGCGCCCTTGCAGCTGTTTGTTCAAGTTATTCAGGTGCTCTGTAACATCCACCATAAATGCAAGGTCCTGCATCCATTCTGCGGAATGAAATTCTAACACTGGTTTGCCCTTTTCTTCCATGAACTGTTCAATTTCTTCTCGTAAATCAAAGAAACGCCTCAGCACAGCACCTCGGCTTAACCATCTTACCTCAGTGTGGTATGGCAGGCCATAGATGTGGTCTTTCTCTCTGAGAAGGCTGTCAAACTGACTGTGATTCAGGCTTCTGGATCGGATTAAATTAACAGTTTGGATGACCACCTTCATGACGTTATCCATCTTTAATGACTTGCAACACAAAGCCTCCTGGTGCAAAATACAGTGAAAAGTCAAAAAATCACGTCCTCCATTTGCAGATTGCACTTTCTCTCTGAACTTTGTCACAACGCCTGCTTTTTTCCCGATCATTGAGGGCGCACCATCTGTAGCCAGGCTGACAGCGCGGGACCAGTCCACTCCGACCCTGTCCAGCGCGCCGACGAGTGCGGTAAAAATATCAGCTGCTGTCGTTGTTTCTGTCATCGGCACCAACTCCACGAACTCCTCGGTGACGGTCAATGTGTCATCAACTCCGCAGATGAAAATGGCCAGTTGTGCAACATCTGTAATGTCCGTGCTTTCATCAATTGCAACCGAAAACGCAATAAATGACTTTACTTTTTGCTTCAACTGGCTGTCCAAATCCACTGAAAGATCGGAAATCCTGTCTGCAACTGTGTTTCTTGTCAGGCTGATATTTGCAAAAGCCTGCCGCTTTTCAGGGCACACAATCTCCGCTGCCTTCATCATGCATGTTTTTACAAATTCACCCTCACTAAATGGTTTTGAAGCCACTGCGATTTCATTAGCAATGAGGTAGCTAGCTTTCACTGCAGCGTCACTGATGTCTCGGCTGTGAGTAAACACAGACTGCTGTTTCTTCAGACCCGCCAACAGTTCATTCACCTTCTCTCATCTCCGCTGTCCTTGAAAGTTGTCATATTTGTCGGCATGAAGACTCACATAGTGGCGACGAAGGTTATATTCTTTCAGCACTGCAACATGCTCTGAACACACCAAACATACAGCTTTCCCATTCAATTCTGTGAATAAATAGGATGACCATTTTTCTTGGAACACTCTGCGTCCACTTTTCTCTTTTTTCACAGAGACATATTGGGGCAATGAGGGTGCCAAAGCACATCATGTTAAAAGTAGAAGCCGTAATAAATATCGCGGGCAAAACAAAGTAGCTCATTGGCTGCACGTGCTTGACCTACTTGCTCTGCCCCGGTATAAACAGTTTGCTTGCTTAACACAATTGCTATTGCGCCATCCAGTGGACGCAATTGGAACAGCAGTTTATTTTATTGAAAAATTGCAGCGCATTTTTATACTTTAAAAATTTATTATTATTATATTATTTTTTTCAAAATCATCTCGCGGGCCGGATTAAACCCGTTTGCGGGCCTGATCCGGCCCACGGGCCGGACGTTTGACACCCCTGCTCTAGATCTCTGGCTCCGCAGTGTGTCAACAATAAATCCTGCAGCACATGCTGGCTGAGGGATTATAAAAACACTTGAGCTAAACAAATACCTGGTGCAGCAGTAGCAGCACCACAGGGAAAAACTAAGAAGTCAACAAGAGGAAAGAAATACAAGCCCAGGGCAGATTTACTCATGTTTCTCATACAAAATGTAAGGCTCCATGACAGGAATATACAGTGCCTTCGGAAAGTATTCATACCCCTTTACTTTTTCCACATTTCGTTACATTACATCCTTATTCTAAAATGGATTAAATAAATACAAATTCTCAGCAATCTACACAAAATACCCCATAATGGCAAAGCGAAATCAGGTTTTTATAAATTTTAGCAAATGTATTAAAAATAAAAGAAATTACATAAGTATTCAGACCCTTTGCTATGAGACTCGAAATTGAGCTCAGGTGCATCCTGTTTCCATTGATCATCCTTCAGATGTTTCTACAACTTGATTGGAGTCCACCTGTGGTAAATTAAATTGACTGGACATGATTTGGATAGGCACACAACTGTCTATATAAGGTCCCACAGTTGACAGTGCATGTCAGAGCAAAAACCAAGCCATGAGGTCAAAGGAATTTTCCGTAGAGCTCCGAGACAGGATTGTGTCGAGGTACAGATCTGGGGAAGAGTACCAAAAACATTCTGCAGCATTGAAGGTCCTGAAGAACAAAGTGGCCTCCATCATTCTTAAATGGAAGAAGTTTGGAACAACCAATACTCTTTCTAGAGCTGGCCGCCCGGCCAAACTGAGCAATCGGGGGAGAAGGGCCTTGGTCAGGGAGGTGGTCCTCTGTAGCTCAGCTGGTAGAGCACGGCGCTTGTAACGCCAAGGTAGTGGGTTCGATCCCCGGGACCACCCATACACAAAATAATTATGCACGCATGACTGTAAGTCGCTTTGGATAAAAGCGTCTGCTAAATGGCATATTATTATATTATAGGTGACCAAGAACCCAATGGTCACTCTGACAGAGCTCTAGAGTTCCTCTGTGGAAATGGTTGTCCTTCTGGAAGGTTGTCCCATCTCTGCAGCACTCCACCAATCAGGCCATTTTGGTAGAGTGGCCAGACGGAAGCCACTCCTCAGTAAAAGGCACATGACAGCCCGCTTGGAGTTTGCCAAAAGGCACCTCAAGGACTCTCAGACCATGAGAAACAAGATTCTCTAGTCTGATGAAACCAAGATTGAACTCTTTGGCCTGAATGCCAAGCGTCACGTCTGGAGGAAGCCTTACACCGTCCCTACGGTGAAGCATGGTGGTGGCAGCATCAGGCTATGGGGATGCTTTTCAGCGGCAGGGACTGGGAGACTAGTCAGGATCGAGGCAAAGATGAACGGAGCAAAGTAAAGAGATCCTTGATGAAAACCTGCTTCAGAGCGCTCAGGACCTCAGACTGGGGCGAAGGTTCATCTCCCAACAGGACAATGACCCTAAGCACACAGCCAAGACAACGCAGGAGTGGCTTCAGGACAAGTCTCTGAATGTCCTTGAGTGGCACAGCCAGAACCCGGCCTTGAATCCGATCGAACATCTCTGGAGAGACCTGAAAATAGCTGTGCAGCAACGCTCCACATCCAACCTGACAGAGCTTGAGAGGATCTGCAGAGAGGAATAGGAGAAACTCCCCAAGTACAGGTGTGCCAAGCTTGTAGCGTCATACCTAAGAAGACTCGAGGCTGTAATCGCTGCCAAAGGTGCTTCAACAAAGTACTGAGTAAAGGGCCCGAATACTTATGTAAATGTAATATTTCAGTTTTTTTGTTTTTTAATTTCAACAAATGGTTTTTGCTTTGTCATTATGGGGTATTATTGTGTGTAGATTGATGAGGGGGAAAAAACAATTTAATCAATTTTACAATAAGGCTGTAAACGTAACAAAAAAATGTGTAAAGCCAAGGGGTCTGAATACATTCCGAATGCAATATAGAACAGAAATATAAATGCAACATGCAACAATTTTAAAGACTTTACAGTTAATCGAAGGAAATCAGTCAATTGAAATAAATGTATTAGGCCCTGATCTATGGATTTCACATGACTGGGCAGGGGCGCAGCCATGGGTGGGACTGAGAGGGCATTGGCCCACCCCCTAGGGAGCCATGCCCACCCACTGAGGAGCTAGGCCCAGCCAATCAGAATGAGTTTTCCCCCACAAAAGCGCTTTATTACAGACTAGAAATACTCATTTTAAATTTACATTTTAGTCATTTAGCAGACGCTCTTATCCAGAGCGACTTACAGTTAGTGAGTGCATACATTTTCATACTGGCCCCCCGTGGGAAACGAACCCACAACCCTGGCGTTGCAAGCGCCATGCTCTACCAACTGAGCTACAGGGGACATACTCCTCAGCACCCCCCTCCCCCTCCTCAGACGATCCCGCAGGTGAAGTAGCCGGATGTGGAGGTCCTGAGCTGGCATTGTTACATGTGGTCTACGGTTGTGAGGCCGGTTGGATGTACTGCCAAATTCTCTAAAATGACGTTGGAGGCGGCTTATGGTAGAGAAATTAACATTACATTCTCTGGCAACAGCTGTTGGACATTCCGCCAGTCAGCATGCCAATTGCACGCTCCCTCAAAACTTGAGACATCTATGGCATTGTGTTGTGTGACAAAACTGCACATTTTGGAGTTGCCTTTTATTGTCCCCAGCACAAGGTGCACCTGTGTAATGATCATGCTGTTTAATCAACTACTTAATATGCCACACCTGTCAGGTGGATGGATTATCTTGGCAAAGGAGAAATGCTCACTAACAGCGATGTAAACAAATGTGCACAAGATTTGAGAGAAATAAGCCTTTTGTGCATATGGAACATTTCTGTAATCTTTTATTTCAGCTGAAAACAAAACTTTACATGTTGCGTTTATATTTTTGTTCAGTGTAGTTTGTATTCTATGTATACATATGATAGGCTAACTATTATCATGACACCTTGTGTAGGTGGCTACTATCTTTGTATCACTGCCCTCTATATCTGTCTCACAAACTCACCAAGAATTGTTCAAAAAAGTTAGGTAGCCTGTTACAGTAGTTCTCTCTCTATGGGAAAACTTGACTCACTTTCTCCATATTTTACTTTCAGCGACGCACAAGTACAGTTATCTCTACCACAGCATCCCTGCGGCTCCGCCTAGCCCCAGTATATTTCTTTAATCATAGAACCGGCTTGTGATTGTTGTAAATGTCTACACTAGACTGCAGATTTGGTCCAGGCAGTAACCGTTTCAGAAGTCCATGTTAGTCGGCGGTCAGGTGTCGTGCTGGTAGCTGGCGCTGGGCATGGTGCAAAGGAGGAGCGGAGCTGTGCTATAATTGGAGCGTGAGCGAGGAGGCAGCAGAACTCTCACAGACACGTGAGCCCGCGCGGCCGTGTCTCAGGTCATCCACAATGAATAACCATAGATGCAAAAGGAGTTAGAGAGGATGCGAGGCAGAGAAACAGAGAGGAAAAAACTGAATGAAAAACAGAGAAAAAAGAGCAACGTTGATTTATTTACTGTCATTTATAATGACTGCCTATATAATGACTGAAGTTGTTTGCATGACGCAAAAAAAGGTTTCCATTCAATTGGCGACAGATTTTCATGTGAATATTCAAAAATCTGCATAAAAACAATATGCGCACATAAATGGGTTTTCATCGAGTTTCAATTCTACTGATGGTTTTCTCAACAACAACAAAATCGCGTTATATAGCGATTGTGTCGCTTGCACGCTGTTGGCTAGAGCACACGTGTAGCCGACATCAGAGATCATCAACTAGATTCAGCCGCGGGCCAATTTCTTGAGCGGATGGTCGGGGGGCCAGAACATAATACAAAATAATTTTTAGATTGCAAGTTGACCGCAAGAAGCCAAAACAGATATAATATTTGACTAAAACATAATAATTTAATTCCTTGCTTATACGATCACATACAGTGCCTTCAGAAAGTATTCACACCCCTTGATTTATTCCACATTTTGTTGGGTTACAGCCTGAATTGAAAACTTTGTAAAAGCACCTTTGGCAGAGATTACAGCTGTGAGTCTTTCTGGGTAAATCTATAAGAGCTTTCCACACCTGGATTATGCAATATTTCCCATTTAATATTTAAAAGATTCTTAAAGCTCTGTCAAATTGGTTGTTGATCATTGCTAGACAGCCATTTTCAGGTCTTGCCATAGATTTTCAAGCAGATTTAAGTCAAAACTGTAATTCGCCCATATAGGAATAGAAACGTACAAACTGCTTTGTCCAATTTTTGTAAGTATTACTTTAGTGCCTTGATGCAAACAGGATGCATGTTTTGGAATATTTGCATTCTGTATATGCTTCCTTCTTTTTACTCTGTCATTTAGGTTAGTATTGTGGAATAACTACAATGTTTTTGATCCATCCTTAGTTGTTTTGTCCTATCACAGCCATTAAACTCTGTAACTGTTTTAAAGTCACCATTGGCCTCATGGTGAAACCCCTGTGCAGTTTCCTTCCTCTCCGGCAACTGAGTTAGGAAGGACGCCTTTGTCTTTGTAGTGACTGGGTGTATTGATACACCATCCAAAGTGTAATTAATAACTTTACCATGCTCAAAGGAATATTCAATGTCAATTTTTAATTCAGGCTGTAACACAACCAAAATGTGGAAAAAGTCAAGGGTTGTGAATACTTTCTAAAGGCACTGTATGTCTCTCTATTATGCATGGGAACAGGTTTCCAAAATGAAGATCACTTGGAGCTGATTTCCTGGTGTTTTTACAGTCTTTTGTACAACAATGAAAATGAAAAAGTAATTTTTTAAAAAACTTTGGGGGAAGGAAACGTGGTTAGTGTGAGTTAGAATTTGGTTGGGACAGAATCCATGCTCACTCTGTTGCTGTGCTTCCAACATAATATTTTGCGCCTGTTCTCTCCCTGAACGCGCAATTATGGCTATTAGGCCTACATTCATATGAGGCTGCGATGCAGCAAATTCTCAGAGCTGTCTTTTACAGGGTCATAGACATTTGTGCAACATTACATCACAGTAAAACATCCTACATAACATTTTATGCACTTGTATAATAAATAAAAACATCTACATAAATGCATTGGGACAACTCTTAAAATATGCAATGATTTTGCATGCCTTTAAAAATGTTACATTCTGCACCATATCCTGAACTTGGTGATCTTTTTAGAGTAAACTTCTTCTCAGCTATCTGACTAACCCCACTACCTCTCTGTCTCTGTTTTTCCAACAGGAAGTGTTATTCTGTATGCGCGCAGCTCAGGCAGCGGCAGCCCTAGCCCTGGCAGCCCGTCCAGTGGGTACCAGTCCCCCTCCTCCACCCACTCTCAGCCCTCCTCCCCAGAGGAGGTCACCTTCACAGAACTCGGGCCCCTGGGGTCCCTGAAGGGCCAGAGAGGGGGAGGATGCACACCTCCATCCTCCAAGCTGGTGTTCCACTTCCCAGAAGTCTACAATGTGGCTACATCAACATCCACCCACCAGCACACGTACCAACACCCCATCGCTGGGAAAAGGCCTTGCGGATTCACAGGACCTTTCACCAGTGAGTAGCATTCCTTCCTACCTTCTTTTGTCGCCCCTCTCACTCTTTCTATCCTAAACCAAAACATCCACCCTATCCAATACCCATCTCCTCCCACAATCTTTTTCTTAATGTACACTACACAACATATTTTGTTGCTTGTAACGTTGGTGGGTAGTCACCTTCACTTCTGATCTGATAACATTTCTGACTGGCTGTACTTCTGTTTCTCTCTCTATATCTACAGAGACTGGTGGGATGGTGCTCCTGTGTAAAGTGTGTGGAGACATTGCATCTGGGTTCCACTACGGAGTGCACGCCTGTGAGGGTTGCAAGGTAAGAAGACCATGATGACTAAACACATTCAGAAAGTGCCTCTGAAATGGCACCCTATTCTCTATATAGTGCACTACGTTTGACCAAAAGTTGTGCACTATATAGAGAATAGGGTGCCATTTCAGATGCAATCTTACTGTGTACAATAAGTAGGTGGGTCACATTCATCATTAAAACCAACCAGGATGCTAACTAACTGTACATCTGCTTGTATTTCCTGTCTAGGGCTTCTTCCGTCGCAGCATTCAGCAAAACATCAACTACAAGATGTGTGTGAAGAACGAGAACTGCCTCATTATGAGAATGAACCGCAACCGCTGCCAACACTGTCGCTTCAAGAAATGCCTCTCCGTCGGCATGTCCAGAGATGGTAAGAGTTATAGTGAAATCTTACTGAGAGTGCAGCCTCAGACAATCGTTTGAGGCCATACAATGCAAGTTTCTCAGCACTGCACCAACCTTATCTTTCACCTGAGACATTGCACTAACCTACTGTTGAAGGGCACACTTAGGAAACTAACCTATATCCACACAGCCTTTGCACATTCATACGTTTCAAAGTCAGTCTTCCTTCCTGTTGTTCAGATTCCTCCCCTCTCCATGTTCCTTTCGTCCATGTTCCCTGAGCTCTCCCTCCATCCCGCTCTCCTCTCCGACAGTGATTTATGAGAACAGGAGCCTTGAAATCCCTGAAGCTGTCTGTTATACAGAAAACTGCAGCAAACACAGGAATTATTTTGGGAAATTAGAACAGGGGAACTTGATTACCTTGTATGCTGTTTGCCCTTATAACATCTTGTACAATTAATGAGGGATACGGCAAACAATTAAGCTCGAGATGCAGAACAAAACAGCCCGTCCTTGTCCTAATCTCACCTACTTTACTTTTAGTCTTGATAGCTAAGTATTGATAAATTGCCACATCATAACGGATTACAAAAATAGTGTGGGATGGTTTCAGTTGACCTAAAAAAGCAAAGCAAACATTTTACCTATAGCATACTGGTACATGGTGACCTAGTTGGGATAGTTTGCCTGCCTTCAGTGTCTTCTCAGTGTGGCTTCAACCCTCCTGGGTTCTATCTATTGCTTAATCTACGAGAGAACCAAGTGTGATTTCTGCATGCGGTCGACAGTTTGGGTGTTCAAAAATGGAGTACAAGAAACTAGGGTAGTGAAGATGTTTTGATGGAACATACACTCATATTGACCCTATTAAAAACACAATCTTGAAAGTGTTAAGAACCACAACCTAGAAACCTCTTTCCTTCGGCTGCAGCTGTTGTGAAAACAGAAAAACCTCAGTCAACTGCCTGCAGTCCACATGACAGAATACGTCCTGATTTCTTAGGAGCCTGATGATGTGTGATTGTGATACCATATAGGCAAGGCAAATATTTAAGTCACTTTCCCTCATCTTCTTAAAGATACAGTCAACACTTTCATCCTTAACGCAGTGCATTAAGCTCATTCTCACAACTGTAATGACTAGCTAAAGTCTAGACAGACTATCATGCCACAAAGTGGATTGATGTAAATTAATATAGCAGAATTCCATAGATCTGGTGTAACAGAATGTCACTGTTATTGCCCTTTTTAGCTTGATCTAGATCTATGATCTTTAGGGACAGTGCATTGCACACTACAGAGAGAGACCCAGGAGATCATGTAATGATGCCAGAGATGTGTTAACACAGATGTTAACAGTCATACATCTAACTGAAGCAGAACACAAAAAATCCCCCTGATGTCATAGCTTAGTGCAGTATCTTGTTTTGATCTCAAACACTTGAAGTTAGTTTAGTTAATTTGTTTCTATGAACATGCATGTATGTTCATGCTTGCACTCTTCTTAATTATACATCATTTAGATCTTGCCTCATGCATTGTGCTGGCTTGGTTGAAGAACTCTCAGGAGCAGGACTGCCATTTGAAGTTTCTCCCTTATCTCACACTCCATCTTGTGATGTTTCACTCTTCTCACTCACTACATTCTCTCTGCAATCTCCTATTTTCAACCCTACTCTTCACTCTCACTAACAACCTCCTTCTCTGCAACCTTTCCTTCATGCCTCCCTCCATCACTCCTTCTCTGCATCCTCTCTTTCCTCCCCCTTGCGTGCCGAGAGCCCACCTCTATTTCTCTCCCGACGTAGCAGTAGCAGTGACATCGCGTTCACGATGAGCCACTGCCCTACTTACAAAGCAGAGAGGGAGGGAGGGAGGGAGGGAGGGAGGGAGGGAGGGAGGGAGGGAGAGGAGAGGAGAGTGATAGATGGGGAGAGGGTCTATAAATAGCATTTCCAGCTGATGGATATTCTTGGAGAGGGGGGTGGGGAGTAGTAGGGATGGGATCCACAAAAGACTGCTTACAGGTTCATGCATGAAATACACAAGATGCAATTAATGCATTTTAGTTACCAAGGGGAACGTATGAACATGATCTGTTTGTTTCTGTGTAGACTGGACCTTAAGACTTAATATCTATAAGAGAACTATGGTCAGATGTTGACCAGTTCCCTCCGTTTGTGTCTCCATCAGCTGTGCGTTTTGGCCGTATCCCTAAGAGGGAGAAGCAGAGGCTTCTGGAAGAGATGCAAAGCTACATGAACAGCCTGAATGAGTCTGCCACCATGGACATAGAATCCTCCCCCATCTCCGAAGCCCCTCCCAGCCCAGCAGAGGTTCCTTCTAAAGAGGCCATCAGAGCCATCTCTCGGGCCTATCAGGACATCTTCACCAGCAGCCAAGACAAGGCAGCCAACAGGGGAATCAACATCAACAACCTACAGACAACATGTCCGTTCAAGAGCAACACATCTCAGGAGATCAGCTACACCAATGGCTCCTCCCACACCGGCTCTGACTCCACCCAGGGGTACCAGTCCTGTCCTGCAGGCCTTGGCCCTCGCTGCCCAGACACCAATGACAACCACCATACATTCCCCTCTGTGGACAAAAGTCGCTATAGTTGCCCTGCTGCTTCATCCAATCATGACCATGGACAGTCTAATGTGGGCACGCCTCAACGGGGCAGCTCGGCCAATCACAACAGTTTCTCCATGAAGGTAGAGACTCAAGAGCCCCAAACTCAGACGTCCTGTCCATGGAATTTAGCTGCTGGAGCCAAAGTGCTGGTGAGTAAACTAAGAGTTGTTAGAAAGTTGCTATAAAGCTTTACATTTGTGAAGTTTAAAAAACAATAGGATAGTATGATTTGAATCTAACTTTCTCTCTCTATCCCTCCCTTTCTCTCAGGCCTGTCCTCTGAATGCGTGTCCTGTCTCTGCGGCCAGTCGTTCTGGACAGCAGATATGGGAGTCTTTCTCCCAGTGTTTCACCCCGGCAGTGAGGGAAGTGGTGGAGTTCGCTAAGGGTATCCCTGGCTTCCAGGAGCTCAGCCAGCACGACCAGGTCATGCTGCTCAAATCAGGCACCTTCCAGGTAATAACCGCTTGTTTTTAAAGTAGTCTATTTTAGTCCAGGTCTAGGCTTTATCTGTACCCAGGAAACCGGCCCTAAATCCGATTACATTTCTAAACACAGCTGAAATAAAGGACAAAACACCTTAATTTTCTCTCCCAATACATGTAATCCCACTCCATATTGACTAACATTCCATTGTGTCTTCTGTCTCGGTTAGGTCTTGATGGTGAGGTTCTGCACAATGTTCAACCCTGAGGAGCGGACGGTGACCTTCCTGAATGGCCAGACATACCCTCTGTCCACCCTGCGGGCGCTGGGGATGGGGGCGCTGCTCGACGCCATCTTTGACTTCAGTGAGAAGCTGGGAACTCTGAGGCTGGAGCCTGATGAGATGGCTCTGTTCATGGCCGTGGTGCTGATCTCTGCAGGTGAGAAAAGAGCCATTTAATTCATCACTAAAGCAGTGACAATATGAACAACATGGCATTAGGAAGTCATAGAAGAGATGTATATCTTGACTGGTATGGAAAGAAAATGTGACAGAGTAAGTATGAAGAGCTTATTATGAGCATAACGATAAACTGACGATAAAGTTGTGCAGACATCCATTGATAGATAGATAGATATTGTGTCTCAAACAAACTCTCACCCTGTCTCTTCTTGTCTCCTCAGACTGTTCTGGCATCGCTGATATGGGGGCAGTAGAACAGCTCCAGGAGGGGTTAATCCATGCCCTGCGTTCCCTCATCCACTGCCGTCATCCCGAAGAGAGCGCATCCATCTTCCCCAAGCTGCTTCTGCACCTGCCCGACCTGCGCACCCTCAACAACCTGCACTCCGACAAGCTGCTGGCCTTCCGGATTGACCCATGAACAGCCCTGAACACACTCACACACAGCAATTCAGAACTCGCCCATCACCACTCTCTCAGGGCAGGACTTCCAAGGAGATTGAGGAACACTGACTTGAGCAATCAATCAACAACAAAAACACGTTCAAGATGCATGTTTGAAAAAGGACAATAATGAATACATTGATCTTCATCACTGTTTTAGGCTTACCGTTACCCTTTTGGACAGATCAGATGTGTATGGCTGTTTTCCAGTCTTTAGGAGAACAAAAGCAAGTTCACTTACTTGTTTAACTTATTCCTAATCTCCTGACTGTCGCCAAACCACAGTTGAGAGAGAATCAGTGAGAAAGATGTTTGTGGACAATGATAAGTTACGGATCCCTAACATTATTGGTGACTGAATGTGTGGGAGTTTAGTGTTTGTATAAGAGAAAGGAACCCTGTGTATTATAATAATAATAATAATAATAATAATAATAATAATACATAAAATGTACACTTAAGATCATATGACTCCCATTTCACTTATAAACACATCTGGGGTTTAAATATGCAATTAAGTCTCAAATATATTCAACAGACTAATTGCATATAGAAAAGCGATATTCTGTATATTATTAAGTCTACATCAGGAATCACGTAAGGTTTAATGGAACCAGAACTTTGTCTCCAAGCATGTTGGGTTTTGTACTCTGTTTGTACAAAACCCAGTGTAGCTCAGTTGGTAGAGCATGGCGTTTGCAACGCCAGGGTTGTGGGTTCGTTTCCCACAGGGGGCCAGTATGAAAAGAAATGTATGCACTCACTTAACTGTAAGTCGATCTGGATAAGAGTGTCTGCTAAATGACTAAAATTTTAAAATTTGTTTTGGATTCTTTTGTTGTTGTAAATAATATATTGTGTTATTCAAATGTCTCTGTATTAATAACAATATTTGGTGGATCTGCTGGGCAAGATCAGAGTGTACACTACCGTTCAAAAGTTTGGGGTCACTTTGAAATGTCCTTGTTTTCGAAAGAAAAGCAATTTGTGTCCATTAAAATAACATCAAATTGATCAGAAATACAGTGTAGACATTGTTAATGTTGTAAATGGCTATTGTAGCTGGAAACGGCTGATCTTTAATGGAATATCTACATAGGCGTACAGAGGCCCATTATCAGCAACCATCAGTCCTGTGTTTCAATGGCACGTTGTGTTTGCTAATCCAAGTTTATCATTTAAAAGGCTAATTGATCATTAGAAAACCCTTTTGCAATTATGTTAGCACAGCTGAAAACTGTTGTGCTGATTAAAGAAGCAATAAAACTGGCCTTCTTGAGACTAGTTGAGTATCTGGAGCATCAGCAATTGTGGGTTCGATTACAGGCTCAAAATGGCCAGAAACAAATAACTTTCTTCTGAAACTATTCTTGTTCTGAGAAATGAAGGCTACTCCATGCGAGAAATTGCCAAGAAACTGAAGATCTCGTACAACGCTGTGTACTACTCCCTTCACAGAACACTGCAAACTGGCTCTAACCAGAATAGAAAGAGGAGTGGGAGGTCCTGGTGCACAACTGAGCAAGAGGACAAATACATTAGAGTGTCTAGTTTGAGAAACAGACACCTCACAGGTCCTCAACTGGCAGCTTCATTAAATATTACCCTCAAAACACCAGTCTCATAGAAAAGCCATATCTCTGACTGGCCAATAAAAAGAAAAGATTAAGATGGGCAGTATGAGATATGGCTTTTTCTTTACAACTCTGCCTAGAAGGTCAGCATCCCGGAGTCGCCTCTTCACTGTTGACGTTGAGACTGGTGTTATGTGGGTACTATTTAATGAAGCTGCCAGTTGAAGACCTGTGAGGCGCCTGTTTCTCAAACTAGACAATCTAATGTATTTGTCCTCTTGCTCAGATGTGCACGGGGCCTCCTACTCCTCTTTCTATTCTGGTTAGAGCCAGTTTGCGCTGTTCTGTGAAGGGAGTAGTACACAGAGTTGTACGAGATCTTCAGTTTCTTGGCAATTTCTCGCATGGAATAGCCTTCATTTCTCAGAACAAGAATATACTGACGAGTTTCAGAAGAAAGTTATTTGTTTCTGGCCATTTTGAGCCTGTAATCGAACCCACAATTGCTGATGCTCCAGATACTCAACTAGTCTCAAGAAGTCCAGTTTTATTGCTTCTTTAATCAGCACAACAGTTTTCAGCTGTGCTAACATAATTGCAAAAGGGTTTTCTAATGATCAATTAGCCTTTTAAAAATGATAAAACTTGGATTAGCAAACACAATGTGCCATTGGAACACAGGACTGATGGTTGCTGATAATGGGCCTCTGTACGCCTATGTAGATATTCCATTAAAAATCAGCCGTTTCCAGCTACAATAGCCATTTACAACATTAACAATGTCTATAATGTATTTCTGATCAATTTGATGTTATTTTAAATGGACAAAAAAATGGCTTTTCTTTCGAAAACAAGGACATTTCTAAGTGACCCCAAACTGTTGAACAGTAGTGTATATAAGATAAGTCTATGGATCAGAGATTACTGGAGCGTTATGGAGTCTCTGTAAAGGGTGGGGGTTGGCAATGAAGAAGTGGGTTATGCACAGGAGAAAATTATGTTGGAGAGGGCTCTGTATTGTATTGGTGAGAGGGACTGTGTCAGTAACACTCACCATGGTGTCAGATCAGATGAGGTACCAGAGCAGCGGAATCCCTGCATTCACCAGCACTCCTCACTCCACAACCCACAAAACGCACCTTCTCCCCTATCCCCATCCCCAAGGTTTGTCATACAAACTGAAAAAAGATACTTTCAGGGTGAAGGCTCTTACCTGATTGCTACAGATCTGATCCACTCACTGCTGGTTGAGATTATGGTTCATTGAGCACATCTTGTACATTTTGTAAATTGCTATTTCTTCATCCATATAATAAGATAGATAGGGCTTGCGAAAGTATTCATCCCCCTTGGCATTTTTCCTATTTTGTTGCCTTACAAACTGGAATTAAAAATGGCTTTTTTGGGGGTTTGTATCATTTGATTTACACAACATGCCTACCACTTTGAAGATGCAAAATACTTTTTTGGGTGAAACAAACAAGAAATAAGACAAAAAAACAGAAAAGACTTGAGCGTGAATAACTATTCACCCCCCCCAAAGTCAATACTTTGTAGAGCCACCTTTTGCAGCAATTACATCCCTTGGGGTATGTCTCTATAAGCTTGGCACACTTTGACTAGGCCATTCCAAGACATTTACATGTTTCCTTTTAAACCACTCGAGTGTTGCTTTAGCAGTATGCTTAGGGTCATTGTCCTGCTGGAAGGTGAACCTCCGTCCCAGTCTCAAATCTCTGGAAGACCGAAACAGGTTTCCCTCAAGAATTTCCCTGTATTTGCCGCCATTCATCATTCCTTCAATTCTGACCAGTTTCCCAGTCCCTGCCGATTTAAAAACATCCCCACCGCATGATGCTGCCACCACTATGCTTCACTGTGGGGATGGTGTTCTCGGGGTGATGAGAGGTGTTGGGTTTGCGCCAGACATACCGTTTTCCTTGATGGCCAAAAAGCTCAATTTTACTCTCATCTGACCAGATTACCTTCTTCCATATGTTTTATTTTTATTTTTTATTTTTATTTTTATACCTTCTGCCATATGTTTGGGGAGTCTCCCACATGACTTTTGGCGAACACCAAACGTGTTTGCTTATTTTTTTCTTTAAGCAATGGCTTTTTTCTGGCCACTCTTCCGTAAAGCCCAGCTCTGTGGAGTGTACGGCTTAAAGTGGTCCTATGGACAGATACTCCAATCTCCGCTATGGAGCTTTGCAGCTCCTTTATCTTTGGTCTCTTTGTTGCCTCTCTGATTAATGCCCTCCTTGCCTGGTCCGTGAGATTTGGTGGGCGGCCCTCTCTTGGCAGGTTAGTTGTGGTGCCATATTCTTTCAATTTTTTAATAATGGATTTAATGTTGCTCCGTGGGATGTTCAAAGTTTGGGAAATGAAAGATGAAATGATGTACCTATTGAATTCCGCCTCTTGCGTTTCTTCTTTGGTGTTCATTCTGTCCTATGAAGAGAAAAAAAATCAACATGTAAACATTAGATGAAGATGTCTTTTTTTATTGTATAGACAGTTTATTACATTTTTTTATTTTTAACACAAAACAACATCCAATATATGAAACAAAAAAACACAAATACAAAACACAAATACATAGGGAGATTTTTTCCTGATAAATTATATGCTATTTTATGGCCATGGTATTATTTTGTGTGCCCTTAGTAAGGAAACACAAGAACCATTCCCATATTATTTTTCACCAGCCTCTTTGCTAACATGAGTTCATATGATGTTGTTTTTAATCAACATATTCATCCACTCCGTGAACATTGGCTCATTAGAGCTTTTTCAATGTTTCAGGACCAGCCTTAACACAGACACAATACCTAAACATAATATTTTAAATTCTGTCTGGTTAATCCCTCTTATTTAAGCCTCGTCACTCAACAGACAGTGGTGACCTACTGTAGGTCTCCCATGTACTGTGAGGCTTTGTCCCATAGGGTGTGCACAACCGGGCATTCCCACAGTTCCACTCCGGAGCTGATAGTGATAACTGGAGTGGTGTTAAGTGTTGAGGAGGATCAATTGAAGTTGAAGATTCCCAGTGTCTGTGACACCCACCCTTTGGTGCAACGCAGACCCGGTGGAGAGTGTGGTGAAACAGAGAAGACACTGTCTGTACTACTGAACTTTGATGCAGTCTTTACCAGATAAAGTGAAGTTAGGATGTGTCAGTTATCCCGTGAGCGCTTTTGTCCCAAATCCATTACGGTGTTTTAGGTGTCAAGCTTATGGTCATGTGGCAGCAGTGTGTAGGAGGGAGATTCCTAGATGTGAGAAGTGTGCAGGAGGACATGAGACAAAGGAATGTGTAGTATCGGTGGGAAAAGTTGTGTGTGTAAACTGTAGGGGTACCCATGGTGCTGGAAATCAGAGGTGTCCGATGAGAGAAAGGCAGATTGAGGTTGCCAGGATCAGAGTAGTGCAGAAGGTGTCATATGCTGAGGCAGCGAAGAGAGTAGTGGAGGAAGATGGGTCCAGGATCCTAAGAGGATCCCTGTGAGCAGGCCGAGGCCAATAGAGTGATAGAGAGTGATAGGAATAGCAAATCACAGAGGATACGATGTTGTGGTGGCAGCTGCAGAGAAGTACTTGGGTGTACAAGGTTTTACTGCAGAATAGTTACAAGATGTTTTCAAAGATAGTGTCCCGTCCTCCCAGGCTGCTGGCCTGGAGTAGGATCAGATACGGCCAAAGTAGTGGAATAGGGGTGACGTTATAATGGGTGCAGAGTTAGTTGGTATGGCAATTTTTTCACAAAGTGTTATGAATTCATACTACAGCATAGTAGGCTGATACACAGCCAATACAGTAGGTGGCTGTATGCACCTATAACATTTGTTTGCGGACCGCCATAATACCGAAGAAGAAGAAAGCTGAACGCACAATCCGTATAGAGAAAGGCTGCCGATCAGTGGTGAAGTTGTAGTATGTGTAGAACTGCAGCAAAACCCGGAAGTTGGAGGCTGTTGTAGAGCACGATTTATCGAACTTCGAAGCTAGCTAATTCCTTTCTTATTGATTTTAACATGACTTTGAGTATGTAAAGTGGCATGATGCGAGTATCAAACAAGATGGTAAGAAAATCCGTCAGCTTGTTTGTAGCCGATTTGGTGGCTTCACATGGCAAGATGGCTAACTAGCTAGCTATGCTATCTGCCTAGCTCTGGCCCAGTGCAGTTGTCACTAGTTACCAACGCCTCAGTCAAAATGGGATATTTCGTAAAAAATGCATGAAAACAAGAATGTGCTATTTGGGCTTAATTTAAGGTAAGGGTTAGTCATAAGGTTAGCAGTTTGGTTAAGGTTAGGTTTAAAATCAGATTTTTAAGAGGAGGAATTGTAGAAATGGGCGGGGTTTCGCCATAATTATGACTTTGTGGCCTTCAACTCCTTTTCCATTCATGCCTCCATAGTATTTTTTCACGCTTTTGTTTAGTGACAGGTTTCCACATACTTTTGTTACTCACCAAAGTAAAAATGTTGTTGAGGAACTTTGATCTGAATGCCGCCAAAGTAGACTATCTAGCTTTTGTCCTTGCGCATGCGTAGGATGCGCAAGCATCTCGTATACGCATTGACCACACCACCGCTAGACTGGCGGTAAACAAATTGTTCAAAAGTTTAGGTCGTATTTTAGAGAAACGATAGTTTGCACATACATAGAAAAGTTCATCATCACTACAAAAAAATACTATATGGAGGGATAAACGGAAATATGCAGGGCGTTAAAGAAGGCTTTAGCTGCATGTAACGCCCTGGATCAGAGCTACTACTAGCTAGCTGCCTAGGCTAGCTGCTTAACTTGTGAAATATCTGATGGTCGTCAGCAAACTTACGTTGGTAGCCAGTGAGGTTGCCCCTTTACAGATCGTTAGTTCAGTTTTCAGCCTCTGAAAATATCAAACACATTATAGACTTGGCTACATTCTGTCACCATGAAGGATGAGATGACACTAAGCAAACAACTTCTCTGGCAAGTGTGGATGCCACGTTGACATGACCTACCTTATTTGTGTTACCAGATATTCAATATTTCTGTCTTTAAGTAAAGGTTATATCCTCTCTTTCTCCACAGCCTTTGATTAATCCTCCTAGGACTACAAGACAGGAGTAAATCGACCTCCCCCATCCCTTCTCTAACAGTCTCACTTGGACAAACTCACCATGTTGGTGACAGCCTACCTGGCCATCGTGGTCCTATTGGCGCTATGTGTCGGTCTGGAGCTCACAGCACGTCGCCTCACCCCACCTCAACCCACCCCCTCTGCCGTGGGCACCAACCCTGCCTTCCGTCGCTTCCAGACCCTGTTCCTAAGAGGCTACCTCCTAGCCCTGTGGGCTGACTGGCTGCAGGGGCCATACCTCTACAAGCTGTACCGTCACTACAGCTTCCTGGAGTCCCAGATAGCCATCCTGTATGTCGTTGGCCTGGCCTCCTGTGTGCTGTTTGCCCCCGTGGCCGGCTGGCTCCCTCAGGTAACAATAACGAAGACCACAAAGTAAATACGTTGTTAGACTTAGTTTTTTAAAATCTCAATAATTGTTTTATGTATTGTTGTATGTATGGCTGAGGCAACTATGTTTTTTATTTAATTTGTCAAATGCATTCATTCAGGTCCTGGGGCGCAGACAGACCTGCCTGCTCTTCTGCGTGGCCTACTCAGCCTGTTGCCTCACCAAGCTATCCCGGGACTACTTTGTCCTTATCGTGGGTCGCATGCTAGGGGGCCTGTCCACCTCTCTGCTCTCCACAGCCTTCGAGGCCTGGTACGTTCATCGACATGTGAACGCCCACGACTTCCCTAAAGAATGGATCCCCAGCACCTTCACCAAGGCTGCTAGCTGGAATCACGGGCTGGCAGTGGGGGCCGGGCTGGTGGCTAACATGCTGGCTGAGTGGCTCCACCTGGGGCCTGTGGCTCCCTTCCTCTTGGCCGTGCCCTGCCTGGGGGCCTGTGGCTGGGTGGTGCTGACTGACTGGGGCCTGGAGGAGGAGGAGGGAGGCCTGGAGGGGGACAACAAGACATCCTTGCTGGGTCCTTCTGCTTCAGTGCCTCTGGCCCGGGCATCTGCACGGGCCCGGTTCTGGCGCAGCTGTCAGGAAGGTCTCCGCTGTCTGTTATCAGACAGACGTGTGATGCTACTAGGAGGTGTCCAGGCTCTGTTTGAGAGTGTACTTTATATATTTGTCTTCCTGTGGACCCCCGTCCTGGACCCCCACGGCCCTCCGCTGGGCATCGTCTTCTCCTGCCTGATGGCAGCCAGTATGGCGGGGTCCCTGCTCTACCGTATGGCCACCTCTACCCGTTACCGCCTCCAGCCTGGTCACCTCCTCTGCTTCTCCATGCTGCTCGCTTTTTTCTCCTTCTTCATGCTAATCTTCTCCACTGCCCCGGGCCAGCCTAGACCGCGCGAGTCCCTGCTGGCCTTCCTGCTGCTGGAGCTGGCTAGTGGCCTCTACTTCCCCGCTGTCAGCTTCCTCCAGGGGAGGGTGATCCCAGAGGAGAAGAGGGCTGGGGTGCTGGCCTGGTTCAGGCTGCCTCTGCACCTTCTGGCCTGCCTGGGGCTCCTGGCTCTCCATGGAGAGGTGTCTGGGACTGGAGGGGGCGAGGGTGGTAGTGGAACTAGAAACATGTTTGGGGGCTGTGCTGTTATGATGCTAGCTGCACTCTTGGCTGTGGTCAGTCTCTTTACACTGGGAAGGAATGATGTGGATCTCAGACTAGAGGGGCCCAAGGGAGAGGGAGAGATATGACATTCAGAAAACGTTATTGTCCCAACATTGGACAATGACTAGGAATACAGTTACTGCTTTGTTGACAGATGAAGACTCATTTGGGAAAGTTAAATAAACTTTTGAGGGACTGAAACCTGACATTTAATCAACCTAGGAGTTACCAATATTAGACAATTATTTAAAATAATCTGGTGTCAGTAAGGTATACATTTTTGGTTACAAGATTCTGATATTTATTTGTTTTAATTTTGTTAACTGGCACTAGAAATTGTTTAGCTATGTTGTTGGGTATATGAAGGAAAATAGTTGATTTTGAGTTATTATGCTGCAGTCTGCGTCATCACTTAGCCTTCTTTTGAAGCATACTCGCACTGACGCACATGCTGGTGTATTAATGTTGTGCCAGTAGGTGGTGCCAGTGTAGCTCCAGGATGTTCTTCATATTCTACCCTGTACATGTTAGTGTTTTATCAACTGCGTTGTTCAGGGTGTAACACTCAGCCATGGCAGAACAGGGCTTACATCACTAGCACAGCTGCTTGCTTCGACAGAAATATCACCCACTCTCATATCATATAACAAGTACAATATATAAATTCACTCTTACTGTTTATGACTAAAGCAACTGTGAAATCAATCAATGGGCATGTACAGCTACACTTTGGAGTTCTTGCCATTTGTCAGTAGTGTCCAAAAGGGGAAAAAATATTAGGAATGGCTTGTTGCGTGGACCAATATCGGGGTCATTCCATTATCAATGCCTGTTTTGGTATACAAACAGTTGCTATTTTGACTTTTATGGGGCTTGCTAGGTACATTGTAGTAATTAAACACCAATGTTGAGGGTGTTTTAGACTGTGAATGCATACTGAATGTGTCTTGGAGAGGCATGGATATTTGCCTTGGTCCTTTTCTCTTTACGTTCTCCTCTAGAACCTTCAGTAAAATAGGGCATATTGTAAATATGGAATAAATACGATTTTAATACAGTCTGTCATTTTGTGATCCTTTGAATTGCAGTGATAAGATTTAGGTTGTGATACTACACATGCACTCACCGTCCAGTTTATTAGGTACAACACCCCGTTCACAAAAATGGATCGCTCCTACAGACAGTGAGTCACGTGGCCGTTGCTTGTTATATAAAGCCGGCAAACAAAGGGGTGTAATGGGTTCGCACTCGAAAAGTTGTCGCATAAAGCTTACTTCATTATTCAATGTTTTTAATTATGTTCACTGCATCAGGGATAGTGTACACAGACGTTTCGGCTTTACAGCCTTCTACAATTTAATTTCAATCTGCCAATCAGGGATGTGGCTTTTCTGGTCTACCTGTATAGAAGTTAGTCACAAAGAAATACAGAATTATAGGGTATGGGATCAGGCACGAAGGGCAACTCACAAATCAATCGTCCCAGGTGTCCGCTCACCTAAATACATCATGTCAATTCAAGGACATCAGGCAAAGCTGTTCATAAACGATATGCAAAATCTGAATTTCTTTGTGACTAATTTGTATACAGGTAGACCAGAAAAGCCACAACCCTGATTAGAAGCACCCGCTGCTCATCTATTGTTCTTTACAATGCTGTTTTGAAATTGTACCTACAAACGTCTGTACGCTATCCCTAATGCAGTGAAAATAATGAAGTAAGCATTATGTGACAACTTTTTGAGTGCGAACCCATTACACCCATTTGTTTGTCTGAATTCGTGGGTTTTACGCACCAGCCAAGCTTCTGGGAGAGCGCTATGGTTGTCTTTTATATAAAGCAGGCAGACAGTCTGATCATCAGTGCCAGGCGCGCCGGATCCAGTATCTCAGAAACTGCCGCCCTGCAGGGCTTTTCACGCACAACAGTGTAGGGTTTACTTAGAATGGTGCGACAAACAAAAAACATCCAGTCAGCGGCAGTCCTGTGGGCGAAAACAGCTTGCTGATGAGAGAGGTCGAAGGAGAATGGCAAGAATCGTGCAAGCTAACAGGAGGGCCACAAACAATCAAATAATGGCACAGTGGTGTGCAGGAAGTAGGGGTGCTGAGGGTGCTGCAGTACCTCCTGATAAATCGAAATTAAAACATTTATAATAACGTTGACAGCACCCCCAACCCAAAACATCTTCCTGAGGCCACGGTTGTGCAGAACGGCATCACGAAACGCACAACTCGTCGATCCTTGTCACGGATGGGCTATTGCAGCAGACTACCACAACGGGTTCCACTCCTATCAGCTAAAGACAAGAAGAAGCGGCTCCAGCGGGCACGTGATCACCAACACTGGGCAATTGAGGAGTGGAAAGACATTGCCTGGAACATGACTGTGAGTTCAGTTTACTTGAGTGGCCAGTGCAGTCCCCAGACCTCAACCCAATAGAGCATATTTGGGATGAGCTGTAACGGGCTGTTTGCAGTATTAATGTACCGCCGTCCAATCTGCAGCAACTGCGTGATGCCATCGCGTCAGCATGGACCAACATCCCTGTGGAGGTTTCCGACACCTTGTAGAATGCCCCGAAGAATTCAGGCTGTTCTGGAGGCAAAGGGGGGTCTGACCCGGTACTAGATGGGTGTACCTAATAAACTGTCCGGTGTATGTAGATAAAATGCAGGCCTATTCTACAGTCTTACATTAATGTTTTTTTTAGTAGGAGCTTCTAGTATTTTCATGAATGTTTGTAGCCTTTCGTGAATTAATGTAGAATGCTGCATCAGTGAATTACCTAAAAATAGAACATTTTATACCAGTGATGCTTTTTCTTGCTCTTTAGTTAATGGAGAAAATATGTATGTGATGTCAAAACGAGAGGAGAAAAAAAAGTTTATATTTTTTGCATAAGTGCTACTGACAGGGATGTAGAGGGCAAACATGTAACTTTCAGATCATGTATTCCCTTCTACGTCACCCTCTCTCCTTTTTTACTGCAGACCAAATATTCCAGTTCTCTCTGGCCCTATCCTCACTTGAGCAACGTACTGATACAACATCTGTCCACCCCTTTTTGCCAAGCGGTTTGGTAGAGTCCAAGCTTCCCACAGCACTGCTGCTTCACCTGGATGTTGCTAGAATGTTCCTTTTTTGTGGTGGGGGGGTCTGTGAGAATCCTAACTGCGTGGGCTGTTGGATTAAGCCACTGCTGCAGCATCAGAAGGGGTTTAATCTACAAGAAGCAGCAGCAGAGAGAGACGCTATTTCCCAGGCTCTATCTTACCTAGTGTCAGTTCTTTTATTTGACTGTACAAGAACTGCTGGGCATCAAGGATACTACATACAAGAGGATAGAATATCAAGGAAGGAGGAAAGCGGAGCTTCTTTGACTGGAGCAGAGAGATAAATAAAGCATCAGTGTCTGCTGCAGACACCAGACACAGCCATTATGACCCAGGGCAAGGTAAGGGCCTTACAGACACATTCTATAGATCTCATTCTATCCTCATTCATTCCATGCTCATTCTGCAGTAAATCCACAGTAAAAAGGGAAGATTATTGGCTTATATTTTATTTCAGTGCGTGTGGTCCACAATGTTATGTAATCATTGTGGCAGCATGTACGTAGGCTGTATCTGTCGCTCCATCCTCTCATCTGCCTCTATTGAGAAGCTAATCTCATTGTGTTGCTCAGTAATGATGCAACGTCTTCAGCAGCAGAGAATAGTATTGTCATCAGGGAATGTCAGAGCGAATTAAATGACAGCTATAAACTAGATTGTATGGAGATAGAGAGAGGGTCATGTTTAGCCTGTGTCACTATCCTTCAGTCCAGAGACACGGACGTACCACTCCCCCCATTGTATAAAACCTTAAATGTTGCTGTTATGTATTGACTCAAAGCTGATGAAGTTATAGAAATAGAATTAGCCTACCTGTACTAATGACTGTAAATGAAATCACAATAGACTACTAATTCAATTTTTATGCAGGAAATATGGAGAGAGAGAGGAGATGGATATTCATATGCATTGGTACATTCATTAGCCATCTGGACAGTGTTGTGTAATGATGACTCATTCACTGATCCTGGAACGTCTACACCCAGAGTGTGGAGCTAAGCTACAGCAGAGGGCTCGTCTAAGGACTGATCTCAGTCCACATCTTACAGTCAGCAATCAGAGAATCAGATCAGATTTCAAATTAGTCCCAAATTGTGAATCTGAATTCATCGTATTTGCTTTTAGAATGTGAATTGTTGTTATTGTTGTTAAAAAAGGAATTTGGATTTATAAGTTGGGCCTAATTTCGGCTCAAGTTTCTCAGTTGATTAGAGAGTGGCTCATTATCATCCTCTTTAAAAAATTATTTTATTTATTATTATTATTATTTTATTTAGGGGGTAGATCAGCTTTAATATTGCAGATAGATTGTAACTTCCATCAATGTAATTGTCTGCATCACTTCCAATCCCCCATATGGTTTTTTCTCTCGCATATATATATATATATATATATATATATATATATATATATATATATATATATATATATATATATATATATATATATAACAAGTACATTTACATTTACATATACATATATATACAGTGGGGGAAAAAAGTATTTAGTCAGCCACCAATTGTGCAAGTTCTCCCACTTAAAAAGATGAGAGAGGCCTGTAATTTTCATCATAGGTACACGTCAACTATAACAGACAAATTGAGAAAAAAAATGCAGAAAATCATATTGTAGGATTTTTTATGAATTTATTTGCAAATTATGGTGGAAAATAAGTATTTGGTCACCTACAAACAAGCAAGATTTCTGGCTCTCACAGACCTGTAACTTCTTCTTTAAGAGGCTCCTCTGTCCTCCACTTGTTACCTGTATTAATGGCACCTGTTTGAACTTGTTATCAGTATAAAAGACACCTGTCCACAACCTCAAACAGTCACACTCCAAACTCCACTATGGCCAAGACCAAAGAGCTGTCAAAGGACACCAGAAACAAAATTGTAGACCTGCACCAGGCTGGGAAGACTGAATCTGCAATAGGTAAGCAGCTTGGTTTGAAGAAATCAACTGTGGGAGCAATTATTAGGAAATGGAAGACATACAAGACCACTGATAATCTCCCTCGATCTGGAGCTCCACGCAAGATCTCACCCCGTGGGGTCAAAATGATCACAAGAACGGTGAGCAAAAATCCCAGAACCACACGGGGGGACCTAGTGAATGACCTGCAGAGAGCTGGGACCAAAGTAACAAAGCCTACCATCAGTAACACACTACGCCGCCAGGGACTCAAATCCTGCAGTGCCAGACGTGTCCCACTGCTTAAGCCAGTACATGTCCAGGCCCGTCTGAAGTTTGCTAGAGTGCATTTGGATGATCCAGAAGAGGATTGGGAGAATGTCAGATGAAACCAAAATAGAACTTTTTGGTAAAAACTCAACTCGTCGTGTTTGGAGGACAAAGAATGCTGAGTTGCATCCAAAGAACACCATACCTACTGTGAAGTATGGGGGTGGAAACATCATGCTTTGGGGCTGTTTTTCTGCAAAGGGACCAGGACGACTGATCCGTGTAAAGGAAAGAATGAATGGGGCCATGTATCATGAGATTTTGAGTGAAAACCTCCTTCCATCAGCAAGGGCATTGAAGATGAAACGTGGCTGGGTCTTTCAACATGACAATGATCCCAAACACACTGCCCGGGCAACGAAGGAGTGGCTTCGTAAGAAGCATTTCAAGGTCCTGGAGTCTCCAGATCTCAATCCCATAGAAAATCTTTGGAGGGAGTTGAAAGTCCGTGTTGCCCAGCGACAGCCCCAAAACATCACTGCTCTAGAGGAGATCTGCATAAAGGAATGGGCCAAAATACCAGCAACAGTGTGTGAAAACCTTGTGAAGACTTACAGAAAACGTTTGACCTGTGTCATTGCCAACAAAGGGCATATAACAAAGTATTGAGAAACTTTTGTTATTGACCAAATACTTATTTTCCACCATAATTTGCAAATAAAATCATAAAAAATCCTACAATGTGATTTTCTGGATTTTTTCCCCTAATTTTGTCTGTCATAGTTGACGTGTACCTATGATGAAAATTACAGGCCTCTCTCATCTTTTTAAGTGGGAGAACTTGCACAATTGGTGGCTGACTAAATACTTTTTTTCCCCACTGTATATATATATATATATACATATCCTTTCAAAAAATATATTTCCCTTTATTCCTTTCATTACTTTCCAACCCCACCACCCCTTCCCTAATTGGAGTAAACTAGTGAACAACAATGCTTAGGCCTCTACTTCCAGCTTATACATACTATATACATTTTATGGACACAGTCAATTTTACAATAATTCTATTTTGTTTGTTTTTACTCCAGAACTTCCTCTACCCTCAATCTCTCCGATCATTTTCATGATGTCCATCCGGTTTGCTTCTATATGCCATATCTTTCTAACTCTGCTCTTTCACAAAAGCTCTATTTCTAAACATTTACATTTACATTTTAAACACCATCCATATTGGATTTCTATTTGCCATATATTTTTCAACTGTACTGTGATGTTTTACAAACGTTCTGAACCTTTCTAATCATCCTCTGTTGGTTATTAAAATGTATTTTATTTCCAGACAGCTATTTAGTCCTGATTGGTGATCTTATGTTATGTACCCACAGCTTTCAGTCGCAAACAAGGCTGCTGAAGCAGGAGAGAAGCAGTATGGCACTTCAAGTGGAGAAGCAGGAGGGCCACCGGCCCCTCCCACTTATGAGGAGGCCACTGGCGCAAGTGAGAAAGGTATGTCAGTGTGGCAGAAACTTCACTCCGCTCTCTTTATAAACATAAGTGTGAAAAATAACTGACCATTTACTGTGTGTGTGTGTGTTTGTGTTGAACTTGTCAGCAGGCGTCAGTGGCAGCCCCTGTTACAGCGGGGCCTATCCTGGTGATGGGGAGATGCTCACAGAATTCAGCTGGAGTGATAAAAACATCAGACGGATCTTTATCCGCAAGGTAGGCTATGACTATAGCTATTACTACCTTATTACAACCCTATTACTATATTATTACCCTATTACATAGCACTACCTATACAAGCCTATTACTACATTATTACTACCGTATGTTAAGGCCATACAGATACTGTATGCTATTCTTAAACTGTATTTTTCATTACCTCCTTTCAGTTGTCTTTTTTTTCGTTACCACCGTTTAGGTTTACGCCATCTTGATGATTCAACTTCTTGTCACTCTTTCCATTGTGGCTCTCTTCACATTCTGGTAAGTTTTCTAATACCTCCAAATATGGATGCTACTCTCCATCCTTCAATAGTTTTATCTGGTCAGGCAATAGATGGTCATGAAAATCACAGGAAGTCCTACACTTTGATACAGTAATGTTAAATCACTGTGCACCAGCCATGAACCTGTCACAGGTACTAAATAGGAAGCAGCAGAGCTAGAACATTTACCATAACAGGCAGGAAAGTGCCTTCAGAAAGTATTCAGACCACTTGACTTTTTTCCACATTTTGTTACATTACAGCATTATTCTAAAATTGATTAAATTGTTTTTAATCAGTACCCCATTGTGACAAAGCAAAAACAGTTTTTTTGAAAATGTTGCTAATTTATATTTAAAGAAAAAAGGAAATATGACATTTACATAAGTATTTAGACCCTTTACTCAGTACTTTGCTGAAGCACCTTTGGCAGCGATTACAGCCTCGAGTCTTCTTGGGTATGACGCTACCAGCTTGGCACACCTGTATTTGGGGAGATTCTCCCATTCTTCTCTGCAGATCCTCTCAAGCTCTGTCAGGTTGGATGGGAAGCATTGATGCACAGCTATTTTCAGGTCTCTCCAGAGATGTTCGATCGGGTTCAAGTCCGGGCTCTGGCTGGGCCACTCAAGGACATTCAGAGACTTGTCCCGAAGCCACTCCTGCGTTGTCTTGGCTGTGTGCTTAGGGTCGTTGTCCTGTTGGAACGTGAACCTTCGCCCCAGTCTGAGGTCCTGAGCAGGGTTTCATCAAGGATCTCTCTGTACTTTGCTCCGTTCATCTTTGCCTCGATCCTGACTAGTCTCCCAGTCCCTGCTGCTGAAAAACATCCCCAAAGCATGATGCTGCCACCACCCTGCTTCACAGTAGGAATGGTGCCAGGTTTCCTCCAGACATGACGCTTGGCATTCAGGCCAAAGAGTTCAATCATAGATTCATCAGACCAGTGAATCTTGTTTCTCATGGTCTGAGAATCTTTAGGTGCCTTTTGGCAAACTCCAAGCGGGCTGTCATGTGCCTTTTACTGAGGAGTGGCTTCCGTCTGGCCACTCTACCATAAAGGCTTGATTGGTGGAATGCTGCAGAGATGATTGTCCTTCTGGAAGGTTCTCCCATCTCCACAGAGGAACTCTAGAGCTCTGTCAGAGTGACCATCGGGTTGTTGGTCACCTCCCTGACCAAGGCCCTTCTCCCCAGCCGGCCACCCACCTCAGTTTGGCTGTGTGGCCAGCTCTAGGAAGAGTCTTGGTGGTTCCAAACTTCTTCCATTTAAGAATAATGGAGGCCACTGTGTTCTTGGGGACCTTCAATGCTGCAGAAATGTTTTGGTACCCTTCCCCAGATCTGTGCCTCAACACAATCCTGTCTCGGAGCTCTACGGACAATTCCTTCGACCACATGGCTTGGTTTTCGCTCTGACATGCACTGTCAACTGTGGGACCTTATATAGACAGGTGTGTGCCTTACCAAATCATGTCAAATCAATTGAATTAACCACAGATGGACTCCAATCAAGTTGTAGAAACATCTCAAGGATGATCAATGGAAACAGGACGCACTTGAGCTCAATTTCAAGTCTCAGAGCAAAGGGTCTGAATACTTATGTAAATAAGGTATTTCTGTTTTTTATTTTTCATAAATTTGCAAAAATGTCTAAAAACCTGTTTTCGCTTTGTCATTATGGGGTATTGTGTAGATTGTTTTTATTTCATTTTAGAATAAGGCTGTAACGTAACTAAATGTGGGAAAAGTCAAGGGGTCTGAATACTTTCCGAAGTCACTGTAACAAGTACTTTGAGGAAAATGGGCAAACATTGCATATTTACAATCCTTTTTGGTTCCTTCATCAGTGAACCAGTGAAGAACTACATTCAGTCCAACCCTGGATGGTACTGGGCTTCTTAGTAAGTCACAGCTTTGATCTTGCATAGATCATTACTATGTTGATTTAATTCTGAAAGTACTAAAATATATGTGTTATTTATTTACACAGTGCTGTGTTCTTTGTCACATATATTACACTCGTCTGCTGTCCTGGACCAAGGTGAGTTTACAATGTTAATGTGTGTGGTTAACACAACTTCAGTTAATATGATAATAGAGAATGTATAATTTTAGCAGAATCTAACAACAGTACTTAAGTACAGTACTTATTATGTTTGATTACTATTTCCTATAGGAGACAGTTTCCATGGAATCTGATCCTGCTCGCCATCTTTGTAAGTATCATATAGTGTTTGAAACAATCCATATCTTTAGAAAATGTATAGACATTGTCTAAAGACAATGGAGGGGGCTAGACTTTAAAATACTACACATAATTCAGAATCACAGACTTCTCCTTTGAGTGTAACCCCTCTTTCTAATGTTTCTTTACTTTGTAATCTCTCCTGTTGCAGACCCTCTCTCTCTCCTATATGACAGGGATGCTATCCAGGTACTGTCTCCCATAGCTGTGTCTACAGTTTGTTTGTCTCTGTTGTCCACTATGTTTTGCATGCCTGCTTCTTCAGACTTTCAGTATGGCTAGCATGATGGTTTTTGCAGCCAGGTAAACTGCTAATGTGTTACATTAAAATTCAGCTAAGTTCTTGGTGAACAGCTAATACGTAGAATCAGGTGTGCTAAATTCGTGTATGGGATGGTAAATCTCCAGGAAGAGGCTTGGGCAGCCCTGCATTAACCTGTGTCAGTGTCGATCAGATATGCTAAAGGTATACATGGGCTTACTAACACTGTTGTACATTTTAGGCTTGCTTAGTTACTGTGTATTCACCAACATAAGTCATTAATATGTTATTCCTGTATAAAAAAAACAATTTGAGTATGTCATTTCTTAGTAAATAAATACTTGGCAAATAATTTCTTTACCATTTCTTCCCCCCTTTAATAGTTATTACAACACCAAGTCAGTGGTGATGTGTTTGGGTATTACTGCTATGGTCTGTCTTACCGTCACTCTCGTCAGCTTCCAAACTAAGGTCAGTCTGCCTGCGAAAAAGGACATTCTATAATTTAATAGGATCTCTGTGCTTCTGTAATTCACCATTTGTTATAGGTTGTTCCCTTTTCTCATGGCCAAGTTACCTCCTTTTTTCTGTCCTATCTTCCCGTTTGTCCTATTCAGTTTGATGTGACATCATGCCAAGGTGTATTGTTTACCTTCTGCATGGTCATGATGGTGTCTGGACTGGTCCTGGCCATCGCCTTGCCCTACGGATATGTAAGTAATAATAATAATAATAATAATACACTTTTATTTGTAGAGCACATTGTCATACATGAAAGCCTGCAAATCAAAGTGCTATACATAGTAGGAAGTAAAACTACCCTAATCAGAAACGATATAATTAATGAGGTGAATAAGTAAATGCAGGTGGAGACTAACACGAGGAATTAGACAGAGCTCTCTAAGGCTATGTTTAGACAGGCAGCCAATTTTGTTCTTTTTTACATTTACATTTTAGTCATTTAGCAGACGCTCTTATCCAGAGCGACTTACAGTTAGTGAGTGCATACATTATTCTTTTTTAATTTCTTCATACTGGCCCCCCGTGGGATTCGAACCCACAACCCTGGCGTTGCAAACGCCATGCTCTACCAACTGAGCTACATCCCTGCCGGCCATTCCCTCCCATACCCTGGACGACGCTGGGCCAATTGTGCGCCGCCCCATGGGTCTCCCGGTCGCGGCCTCATTATTCTTTTGACCAAACAGATCAGATCTTTTCACATCAGACCTTTTTCAGAGCTGATCTGATTTGTCTGAAGACCAATTAGTGGAAAAAAGATCAAGCCTACAGCTGGGTCAGATCTAATTGAATGTGTTGGATATGATATCATTTTCTAGAGATATAATAGCAGCTTTTTTGTGCTCAGGTGCCCTGGGTGCATGGTGTCTATGGTGCCTTGGGAGCGTTACTGTTTACCATGGTAAGTGTAAAACCTATATAGTCTGTTTTACTTAACAGTCCATCAACGACAAAGAGAGATGTACAACTACTATAATACTTCAACTCTTTTCTTCTCTGTTTCAGTTTTTGGCGTTTGACACCCAGCTACTGATGGGGAACAAGCGCTACACAATAAGTCCAGAGGAATACGTCTTTGCCACTCTCAACATCTACCTAGATATCATCTACATCTTCTCCTTCTTCCTCTCACTGTTTGGAACAGAGAGGACAAACTGAATCCACCTCCAGGCCAGCATCACAGCTTTTCCATCTAAACAGGTCCCGTATTCATAGTCTCAGAGTAGTAGTGCTGATCTAGGATCAGCTTTGCCATTTAGATCATGGTGAATAGTATTATACATACAGGGGGGATATGATCCTAGGTCAGCACTACTCGGAGACACTGTGTGAATAAAGGCTCTGATCTCACCATCATGATGTACTGTACACAACCTATAGATCCTTGATTCTTGATCCACCACCTCTTCCCACAGTCTCAGCTTAGTGTGATCCTCCTTCCCCCTCTAGCATGATATGGACCTATACTACTGTATTGTCTGCTTAGCTGTCAATCTCCAGAATGTACAGTACTTTTCACCCATAGGGTCGGCGATCTATAGAATTCTATTGCTAACGGTAGATAGGTGTGAAAAACACATGCTAAATACTGAGTCTCAGTCTAAAAGCTTTAACTGTAGGTGTTTCTGTCTTATGCAGATGTGATGTCTTGCGTTCTCCTGTCTTTTAACAACAACAGTCATTTATGACACTGCTCTACAGGAGATTATCACCTCTTATGAAGAGGAACTCAAAGTATCTGCCCTAAATGCATGAATATCTGAATATCTTTCAGTGTAGCAACGTAGACATCATGTAGTTTTCATCTTTGTTCTTAGTTCATCAGTAGTGCACTAGGCTACATCCAGTTACATCAGTGTATAACACATTGTGATGACCCTCAGCTTTAGAGTAGAGAGAGAGAGTAAAGTATGACTTTATTGAAATTGTTTTTATCACTCAGCATCATCAATAAATTAAAAAGGACAAGACACATATCAATGACAAACAAAACAAATGAAAACACATATTAAGACACATATAAATCAATGGCACCTGTCGTTTGTTGTTTCTCTAATGCCTGTCTTCCAGTCTGTCAACTCTTAGCCTACTGGTTGAAATCTCAAACTAACATAAGATCCGGAGCATGAAGGCAATTCAATCCAATTCTGATTTAATTTGAATGTAGACTAATTGCTTGGCTTTCCTTGGCTGCTTTTCACTATAAAAGCAAGTTAATCAAGTTGCACTAAAACTGGAGATATAATGCAATCCTGTCAATATGATGAGCCATAGTCCAATGATGTCAGTAGGGGTTTACTCACTAACCTTGTCTTTCTTTGTAACATTCTGTTCTGTATTATTGTGTTGTGTTAACACACCCCTCCGTGTTACAATTTTCCAGCAAGGTTGGCTGCTATTTAACTCTTAAGTTTTCATTTATTTACAGATAGCTAAACCAGAGTCATCCCACTGGGCACAGATGTCAATTCAATTTCTATTCCATGTTGGTTCAACATAATTTTGTTGAAATGAAGTGGAAACAACGTTGATTCAACCAGTGTGCCCAGTGGGATTTATTTAGAATCTAAATATATGGCTCTGGGACTGGGTTAAACCAATGACTTGATACACATGCTTTGCTAAGCATGTTTTGGGGGCCAATCTGGAAAACTTTTACAATGGGAGGATGTGGAAAATTAATGTATTTGGTCCAGTAGTTATTCAGCGCCCTATGTAATTATTGGGAGAGTGACACATTGTTGTTGTTTTGGCTCTGTACTCCAGCGCTTTCGATTTGAAATTATACAAAGGTATTGGGACAAATTTACTTATGTATACTAAAGTAGTCAACAGTTTAGTATTTGGTCCCACATTCCTAGCATGCAATGATTAAATCAAGCTTGTGACTCTACAAACTTGTTGGATGCATTTGCTGTTTGTTTTGGTTGTCTTTCAGATTATTTTGTGCCCAATAGAAATGAATGGTAAATAATGTATTGTGTCATTTTAGAATCACTTTTATTGTAAATAAGAAAATAATGTTTCTAAACACTTCTACATTAATGTGGATGCTACTATGATTACGGATAGTCCTGAATGAATTGTGAATAATGATGAGTGAGAAAGTTACACAATACATTATTTACCATTAACTTCTATTGGGCACAAAATAATCTGAAACACAACCAAAACAAACAGCAAATGCATCCAACAAGTTTGTAGTCACAAGCTTCATGTAATCGTTGCGTGCTAGGAATATGGGACCAAATACTACACTTTTTTTTCTACTTAAATACACATAAGTGAATTTGTCCCAATACTTTTGGACCCCTAAAATGGGAAAATGGGGGGACTATGTACAAAAAGTGCTGTAATTTCTAAACGGTTCACCCGATATGGATAAAAAATACACTCAAATTATAGCTGACAGTCTGCACTTTAACCTCAGAGCAAGTACAGAGCAACAAATAAAAGAAATCGCTGTCCCAATAATTACGGAGGGCACTGTAAATTGATGGTATAATGTTTTTATAGACACTGAAAGAGTTGTTATTTTTTTGTAAAAGCAAAAGTTTTGATTATTGTGACAAGAAAGAGTTAACGTTAAACATGCTTGCAAACTTGCCTGATGTGTACATGGCAACAACAACAAAAATACTACATTGGGTATTTGGCCTGAAAAAAAGCAAACATATATTTTCTTAATAAAACACTGAATGGTTAATTTGTGTATGAAATATGTGGCCTTGGAATAGTCTTATCTGAACAAATTGTAATTAATTTGCTGGTGTAAAAAATGCTTATGTTGGTTAAGTACATTGAGTGTTATTCCATAGTGTGTTAGGAAATTAATTTCCATTTACAATTCTTGCTGTAAATAAAATAAATAAATGTACTCACCGATCTTCTCGTTTTTTTTGTATCTCAGACACTAAACTAGAATAGATACGAGCAAAGATTTCTATTATATTGACAAGATAGTCGAGGGACCGCTCTAACAATGGAAATGTTTCAGAATTCGACACTCATTAACCTCCATACAAAAATTCCTCACTTCGTGGTCTTATTTTGGTGGACAGATTGTGGGCGGAGTAAACACTCTGGTTCCGGCTGTTACTCTCTTGAGACGCGTTGAACTAGCATGAACATCATCAAAGACGCGCCATAAAAAAGCACTCCAAACAGCCAATCACGTTTCATAATTATTTTATCCCATTCGATTTGCTCATCCAATGAAAACGTTTCATGGTAGAACGTCAAGGTCGGCCATGTTGTGGGGTTTCCACTAGTTACCACATCCACAAAGTCAAACGTGGCTATATCGTAAAAATTGATGATTTTTTTTTTGCTTTTTAGTCCTCATTTAAGGTTAGTGTTAGGCATACGGTTGGCAGTGTGGTTAAGGGTAGGGTTAGGTTTAAAATCACATGTTAAGAAGATACATTTTAGAAATAGGCGAGGTTTATGCCTTAGTGGCTGTGGTAACTAGTGACGACCATGTTGTGGTTTTGAATGAGGAAGAAGCGGGAGAGGTTAGAGGTTATCGTTTAGCGAGTTATTTTTTATTTAAAGTACTACATTGAGTTACTTTAGACTTCTTGGCTATTTAAGAAAGATAAATGGCATTGTCGAATGTGGTAGTAGTGATTAAAATCCTAGTCGCTACAGCCACATAACCAGGATTGTTAGCTAGCTAGTTTAGCTAACCACAAGCTAGCTAATTTCAAGGGAAGGGGAAAGGTAATTTGATAGCTAGCTGGTTAGCAGTGTTGTTTAGCTAACTAGCTACGATTTACTTCCCCCGGCCGAATGACGTTGGGTGGCTTTATGTGCTTTTGGCTACGCTGGCAGGCGGGTTGGAAGCAACCATAGCGATACACATTTTCGCGGGCGGGAGGTTTTAAACTTCTCTAAACATGTTCAATAAATTTTACGAATTAATTGGAACGGGCTTCGCTAATCTCCGCAATGGAGTACCAGCTCCCGACCAACAAGATAATGACACACACAGAGTACAACAAGGGGGACAGATAAGGAGAAAAAGACCCATCGGCTGGTAAGTTAAGGTTATGCTAATGTTGGCTAGCTATATGTAATCTATTTGTTGTGTAGTATTCTAATTTGGCTAGCTAACTAACGGTAGTCATCTAATAAGCTAACGTTAGCTAGCCAATTTAGCTTAGTTTACTAGCTGGTGTGGCGGCACTGGATGCCCAGTTTGTTTGATGACCTAGCTAACATTAGCTAATTGTCAACTATTTGTGAGTTGTAGCTAAACTTGCGGACTTGTCTATTTGAGATGGTGGTGAAATTTAGACCAGCCAGTTAGTTACTAGCTAGCTAACGTTAGAGGTATGGCACACTGTATGGCACATTTGGGAGTGGGGTTGAGCAACCAAAGTGCGTACTCCGCAAGTCCCCCCCCCATGACCGAATATAACCCCTATGAGTGGAACAGGTCACTGACTAAAGTGAATGTAGCTAGCTTGCTTGCTCTACCAGAATTATCACGGCCAAAAAACAAATATAAGACTGCCCACACTGTCACTGATTCTCTGGCACATATTCATGTTGGATATTGTTTCCCCCCTTTTTTCATAGTTTGGAGGATGGCGACCAAAATGACCAGGCGCTAGCAGTGAAGAAATTTCGGATGGGTAAACTAACTGCAATCTTGGCTGTGCATATACACTATATATACAAAAGTATGTGGACACCCCTTCAAATTAGTGGATTAGGCTATTTCAGCCACACCTGTTGCTGACAGGTGTATCAAATCGAGCACTCAGCCATGCAATCTCCATAGACAAACCTTGGCAGTAGAAGAGCTCAGTGACTTTCAATGTGGCACCATCATAGGATGCCACCTTTCCAACAAGTCAGTTCGTCAAATTTCTGCCCTGGTAGAGCTGCCCCGGTCAACTGTAAGTGCTGTTATTGTGAAGCAGCAACCGGCTCCGCCGCGAAGTGGTAGGCCACACAAGCTCACAGAATGGGACTGCCGAGTGCTGAAGCGCGTAAAAATTGTCAGTCCTCGGTTGCAACACAAACTACAGAGTTCCAAACTGCCTCTGGAAGCAACATCTGCACAAGAACTGTTCCTCGGGAGCTTCATGAAATGGGTTTCCATGGCGGAGCAGCCGCACACAAGCCTAAGATCACCATGCGCAATGCCAAGCGTCAGCTGGAGTGGTGTAAAGTTCACTGCCATTGGACTCTGGAGCAGTGGAAACACGTTCTCTGGAGTGATGAATCACGCTTCACCATCTGGCAGTCCGACTGACAAATCTGGGTTTGGTGGATGCCAGGAGAACGCTATCTGCCCCAATGCATAGTGCCAACTGTAAAGTATGGAGGAGGAATAATGGTCTGGGGCTGTTTTTCATGGTTCTAGGCCCCTTAGTTCCAGTGAAGGGAAATCTTAATGCTATAGCATACAATGACATTCTAGACGATGTGAGGTCCATACAGAAATGGTTTGTCGAGATTGGTGTGGAAGAACTTGACAGGCCTGTAGAGCCCTGACCTGAACCCCATCGAACACCTTTGGGATGAATTGGAACTCCGACTTTTAGCCAGGCCTACTCACCCAACATCAGTGCCCGATCTCACTAATGCTCTTGTGGCTGAATGGAAGCAAGTCCCCGCAGCAATGTTCCGACATCTCGTGGAAACAATTCCCATAAGAGTGGAGGCTGTTATAGCAGCAAAGGGGGGACCAACTCCATATTAATGCCCATGATTCTGGAATGAGATGTTCGACGAGCAGGTGTCCACATACTTTTGGTCATGTAGTGTATCTTGTGGTGTCTAACATGTTCCCGGCACAACAGTGTATACAGTGTTTGATAAACAGTCCATGGCTCCCTATCTGACCTGATATGGTGTGTTTGTGGATATGACAACAGAGGTCCTCATTGACACAGTGAAGACTGCGGCTGAAGGGGTGAAGAGCCATAGCTCCAACGTGGCTTCCTGGGTACGGAATAGTGTGACTCCTACCTTGAGGAACATACTGCCCGCTTCCCCAGACCCCCCTCCGGAAGAACACTCTCATGAAGAGCCAGCAAGAGAGTCCCAACCGGAACCCTCAACTTCTGCACCTCATCCCTCAACTTTCTGGGAAGAGACTGAGGTATTGGATCTCTATATGATGTTTCAGGGCCCTTAATTCACAGTGTTTCTGTGTATTAGTGCTGATCTTGGATACGTTTTTGAGTTTTAAATCATAATGAATAAGAAGGGGGACTTGATCCTAGATCAGCACTTTTGAGACAGTTTTTGAATATGGGCCCAGATCTAGTAGTAGATTTATACATATTCATTACTCCAGTTTATTACAGGCCAGCACTCTGTTATATTCATATTGAACAATAATGTAATTAGTTTTTATGGTATTGTTTTCAGGTCCTTGAGGTGAGGTGCTCTGATCCCCTGGACGGGTTGTTTGTTGCTCCCTCGACAACTCTGGAATGGAAAACCTCTAAATCAGGCAAGACTCTATTCTAAGAATGTCTATGAAACCATTCCTGCTGCTGGCTCGAAATGTCACTAATGTTGCTATGGAAATGGAACAGTTGTTTGATCTACACTCTTCTTCCTCCTTTGTTCACTGCAGAGTCCTCTAGAATTGAGAAGACGATGATAGGATCGAAGGTTTGCAGACGCCAAGTGTGCATGGCTCTCACACATCGTGATGCGCCCAAAACTAATGGGCACTCTGTCAGTCTGCCTCATTCCTCCAGCAGTACCCCTAAGCCATGTCCCTCTACCCGCCTGGGCAGGAGCCACCTCAGAACACCTGCATCAACAAGGTATGCTCATATTGTCAATAGATATAGGCCTACCTTTCTCACTGAGGAAAAAAGTAATTCTGCTATTAATCAAGCATTGAAAACCTTGCTTGAATTTCAGAGTGCTTGAAAGTGCATTATTTTCCGTGCCTGATAGTGCCCCATTCACAATAATATGAATAACATGTTTGCTGTAATAATTTCATTCTCTCTGTCTGTAGCCAGTTTACCTCAGCAGGATGTAGCTCCTTCACCAGCATGTATGAGAAGACCTTCCCCATCCGCGTAGTGCAGAGTCCTTCACACGGCAGCCCTTCCAACCGCCTCCTTAGAGCCAGGGCTCACTGCACCGCACAAGAGGTCAGATACCACCTACCAGCATTTTTATGGCTCCCACTTGCTGCACCGTTTGCTGAACTTTTGCTATTGGGCTGTTTTCAAATAGATAGATAGTTATATCGACTAACAATGCAGAAGAATAGTCATATGACTATTCTTCTGCATTGTAAGTTGATATATACCTTGATAGATACATGTAGTCCAGAATATACCTGGAGAATGTCAAACGCCACAATTTTTGTTTTGTTGCATCTGCTCCACATCCAATCCTTATTTATAATATAGAAGGTTGGGTCCTCTCTGTGTTGCTCTAGTCTGTCTGTGAGGAGGAGAAGGTGGTGTACAGACAGCTGCTGGCCATGGTCTCAGGTGGACAGTCCTTGTCGTTCCACAACGGCAGCTCCCATGGCTTTCCGCGCTCACACAGAGACTTGTGAGTATAACAACCACAAAGCTAATGCTACAGTCCTCTCACTCTCCTCAAGTCATTGAGGATGACTGACAATTCAGTCGTGCTCAATGACCTGTACTCGCACGTTGATGCAACCACACACAATTTCATCAGGAAATCTACCTTTTTGTACTTCTCCCTGGGTTTCATAGTCCTACATCTTGGCCATTTGGTGTACTGGTGCTCCTTTCTAATAGCCCCCTCCCCTTTTTCCTTTGTTCTGACCTGTCTCTCTCTCACTCATTCACTCACTCAGCAGGCGTCTGCTCCAGTGTTCATCCCCTTCAGGGGCTGGAGATGCCTCAGAGGGCCCCAGTGAACCCCCAAGCCCCCGTCCAGAGTCCAGCCAGGGCTGCAGCAACGTCCCCAGCCCAGGGGAGGGCTCCTCCAGTGGGGCAGGGAACCACACCTGGGGCCCTGACTCAGACCTCAGCCCCAGGGGACCAGGGACACTACAGTCTGCCCCCTCTCCAGCTACCCTACATGACACCTCTTCTCAGGACACACAATCATCAGGTGAAACTTCTTAGCACATTTCCACTTCATCAGAGTTGATCTAGTAGTTTATTGACCACAAGGAGGGAAATGGATGTATCACCACCACCATCAGCAGTATACAGAGACAGGACATGATAGAGCTGTAGTGCAAAAATAGTTTTATGTGTTGTTTCCATAAAAGTCTACGTGTTTGTCTCGTGTGCTAATTTTGACCATGTCTTGTTCTGCAGCACATGATGGGGACTCCGTAATCATTGTGAAAGAGCAGAAGGGCAAAAAGCCATGCAGTTCAAGGTAAGTGTTTTGAATAGTTTGTTTTTGTTAAATTGTGGGTGTTATGTACTTTGTATTCCCCATCTAACCTGGTTTCTCTGTCTCGCTCTCTCTGTGTCTCTCTCCAGTGTGCCATGCTTCCAAGCTGAACTCTGGATCAAGGAATTGTAAGTCCCCTAATTTGTAACATTCATGATTGGTACATTTTCTCGTCATGTGCCTGTGCATACTAAATACAATTTAAATCCACCTCTAGCTCATTATAGAAGTCCTTTCCTCAAGTCGATGTGTGTGTCTGTGTTTTCCAGGACAAGCATGTATGACTCCCGTTCCCGGGAGAGACGGAGGCAGATAGAGGAACAGGAGGCCCTAGCTGCTCAGCTGCTGAGACAGGTAGTTAGAATCCCCTTCTCTGTCCTCATTGGTGTGATGTCAGCCCTCATGTCTATACCAAGTCCCACATTTACCACAGACGCGGTCAATGGAAAAGTTAACGTTTTCCCTCTATGCTTTATTCAAGCTATAGTTTATTAACTGTATGAAATGAGATGCTCTTTTAAATGGTGAGGACCACTGAAATAAACGTTCAACTCTATAGTGGTCCTACTAACCCTGTACTCAATAGAAAATGATATGGTGCTCTGTCTAACCCTCCTGTCCTGTGGTCTGGTCCAGCGTCTGTCAGATGACAGCCAGCTGGGCAACAGGTCCGTGGAGCTGCATGTTAGAGTCCCCCTGGAGAAGGAGGTTCCTCTGGCCCCCCTCATAGAGGACCACAAACCCACTGAGGAGAAACCAGAGTTCCCTGAGCTCACTGAGGTACCATTCACAGTATTTTGGTTATGTGTATTGTGCTTATTTTATCACTGCGAATGTGAGCCAGCGCATTACCAATCAAATGCATTGTAATAATTTGATTGAGTTCATTGAGACGTTTTGAATAAATGAAATGGATTTTCTCACTGTGTGCATCAGGATGGTACATAGCATGCAGCCTTTAGCTGAGCCGCCATGTTTGTGTGTGTCTGTCCAGGAAATGGAGGGGGAGGTGGGCCAGGCGCTGAGGGGAGGCAGCCAGGACGAGGTGCTGAGTGAAGGCTTCAGACTCACCATCACACGCAAAGACCTCCAGACACTCAGCCACCTCAACTGGCTCAACGACGAGGTGAGAGCACATCACACTGCTTCTGTTTATGTCGTCATCTTATGCCACTATTTTTGGAGACTGCTAGTCATTTCTTCTCTCTCTGTGTCTGAGCCTATACAGGAAAGAGAATAACTAATACAGAAGTGGTTTATCAGTGGATCTATGCTGTTTTCTTTGCTTCACCCGCTGTCTCCTTCCTCTCCAGGTGATCAACTTCTACATGAACCTGCTGGTGGAGCGTGGTAAGGATCCCGGCCTGCCGACGGTCCATACCTTCAACACCTTCTTCTTCCCCAAGCTACGCAGTGCAGGCTACTCTGCCGTACGCCGCTGGACCAAAAAGATGGACATCTTCTCAGTGGATGTCATACTGGTGCCCGTCCACCTGGGGGTGCACTGGTGCCTCTCTGTGAGTTAACATACAATATATTGTACTTTACTGCTGCTGCCTGTCTACCTGGGGGTGCAGTGGGCTGGCCTGGTTACGCATCCACCATAGTTTTTTTTATTTATTTATTTTAATTTCACCTTTATTTAACCAGATAAGCCAGTTGAGAACAATTTCTCATTTACAACTGCGACCTGGCCAAGGTAAAGCAAAGCAGTGCGATTAAAAACAACAACACAGAGTTACATATGGGGTAAAACAAAACATAAAGTCAAAAATACCACAGAAAATATATGTGCAAATGTAGCAAGTTATGGAGGTAAGGCAATAAATAGGCCATAGTGCAAAATAATTACAATTAGTATTAACACTGGAATGATAGATGTGCAAATAGAGATACTGGGGTGCAAATGAGCAAAATAAATAACAATATGGGGATGAGGTAGTTGGGTGGGCTAATTACAGATGGGCTGTGTACAGGTGCAGTGATCGGTAAGCTGCTCTGATAACTGATGCTTGAAGTTAGTGAGGGAGATAAGAGTCTCCAGCTTCAGAGATTTTTGCAGTTCATCCATTCATTGACAGCAGAGAACTGGAAGGAATGGCGGCCAAAGGAGGTGTTGGCTTTGGGGATGACCAGTGAGATATACCTGCTGGAGCGCATACTACGGGTGGGTGTTGCTATGGTGACCAATGAGCTAAGATAAGGCGGAGATTTGCCTAGCAGTGATTTATAGATGGCCTGGAGCCAGTGGGTTTGGCGACGAATATGTAGTGAGGACCAGCCAACAAGAGCGTACAGGTCACAGTGGTGGGTAGTATATGGGGCTTTGGTGACAAAACGGATGGCACTGTGATAGATTACATCCAATTTGCTGAGTAGAGTGTTGGAGGCTATTTTGTAAATGACATCGCCGAAGTCAAGGATCGGTAGGATAGTCAGTTTTACAAGGGCATGTTTTGCAGCATGAGTGAAGGAGGCTTTGTTGCAAAATAGGAAGCAGATTCTAGATTTCACTTTGGATTGGAGATGCTTAATGTAATTCTGGAAGGAGAGTTTACAGTCTTAACCAGACACCTTGGTATTTGTAGTTGTCCACATACTCTAGGTCAGACCCGTCGAGAGTAGTGATTCTAGTCGGGTGGGCGGGTGCCAGCAGCATTTGATTGAAGAGCATGCATTTAGTTTTACTAGCGTTTAAGAGCAGTTGGAGGCTACGGAAGGAGTGTTGTATGGCATTGAAGCTCGTTTGGAGGTTTGTTAACAGTGTCCAATGAAGGGCCAGATGTATACAAAATGGTGTTGTCTGCGTAGAGGTGGATCTGAGAGTCACCAGCAGCAAGAGCGACATCATTGATATACACAGAGAAAAGAGTCGACCCAAGAATTGAACCCTGTGGCACCCCCATAGAGACTGCCATAGGTCCAGACAACAGGCCCTCCGATTTGACACATTGAACTCTATCTGAGAAGTAGTTGGTGAACCAGGCGAGGCAGTTATTTGAGAAACCAAGGCTATTTAGTGTGCCAATAAGAATGCAGTGGTTGACAGAGTCGAAAGCCTTGGCCAGGTCGATGAAGACGGCTGCACAGTACTGTCTATTATCGATCGCGGTTATAATATCGTTTAGGACCTTGAGCGTGGCTGAGGTGCACCCAGCTCGGAAACCAGATTGCATAGCGGAGAAGGTACGGTGGGATTCGAAATGGTCGGTGATCTGTTTGTTAACTTGGCTTTCGAAAGGCAGGGCAGGATGGATATTGGTCTGTATCAGTTTGGATCTAGAGTGTCACCCCCTTTGAAGAGGGGGATGACCGTGGCAGCTTTCCAATCTCTGGGGATCTCAGACATTACGAAAGAGAGGTTGAACAGGCTAGTAATAGGGGTTGCGACAATTTCGGCAGCTATTTTTAGAAAGAAAGGGTCCAGATTGTCTAGCCCAGATGATTTGTAGGGGTCCAGATTTTGCAGCTTTTTCAGAACATCAGCTGTCTGAATTTGTGTGAAGGAGAAGCGGGGTGGGCATGGGCAAGTTGCAGTGGAGGGTGCAGAGCTGGTGGCCGGGGTAGTGGTAGCCAAATGGAAAGCATGGCCAGCCGTATCAAAATAATCAAAATTCTCAATTATTGTAGATTTATCGGTGGTGATAGTGTTTCCTAGCCTCAGTGCAGTGGGCAGCTGGGAGGAGGTGCTCTTATTCTCCATGGACTTTACAGTGTCCCAAAACTTTTTGGAGTTAGTGCTACAGGATGCAAATTTCTGTTAAGAAAAAGCTAGCCTTTGCTTTCCTAACTTCTTGTGTATATTGGTTCCTAACTTCCCTGAAAAGTTGCATGTCGCGGGGGCTATTCGATGCTAATGCAGTATGCCACAGGATGTTTTTGTGCTGGTCAAGGGCAGGCAAGTCTGAGGAGAACCAGGGGCTATATCTGTTCTTAGTTCTGCATTTTTTGAATGGGGCATGCTTATTTAAGATTGAGAGGAAAGCACTTTTAAAGAACAACCAGGCAAGTTTTAGGGAGCATTTGACAGTGATGAGGGGTGGTCGTTTGACCGCGAACCCGTTACGGACGCAGGCAATAAGGCAGTGGTTGAAGACAACGGAGGTGTATTTAGAGGGTAAGTTAGTCAGGATGATATCTATGAGGGTGCCCATGTTTACGGATTTAGGGTTGTACCTGGTAGGTTCCTTGATAATTTGTGTGAGATTGGGGGCATCTAGTAGGATGGCCGGGGTGTTAAGCATATCCCAGTTTAGGTCACCAAGCAGTACGAACTCTGAGGATAGATGGGGGGGCAATCAATTCACATATGGTGTCCAGGGCACAGCTGGGGGCTGAGGGGGGTCTGTAGCAATCGGCAACAGTGAGAGACTTATTTCTGGAAAGGTGGATTTTTAGAAGTAGGAGCTCAAACTGTTTGGGCACAGACCTGGATAGTATGATAGAGCTCTGCAGGCTATCTCTACAGTAGATTGCAACTCCACCCCCTTTGGCAGTTCTATCTAGACGGAAAATGTTGTAGTTGGGGATGGACCTTTCTGAATTTTTGGTGGCCTTTCTAAGCCAGGATTCAGACACTGCTAGAACATCAGGGTTGGCAGAGTGTGCTAACGCAGTGAATAACTCAAACTTAGGAAGGAGGCTTCTGATGTTAACGTGCAGAAAACCAAGGCTTTTACGGTTACAGAAGTCAACAAATGATAACTCCTGGGGAGTAGGAGTGATACTGGGGGCTGCAGGGCCTGGGTTAGCCTCTACATCACCAGAGGAACAGAGGAGGACTAGAATAAGGATACGGCTAAAGGCTTTAAGAACTGGTCTTCTAGTGCATTGGGTACAGAGAATAAAGGGGGCAGATTTCCGGGCATTGTAGAAAAGATTCAGGGCATTATGTACAGACAAGGATATGGAAGGATATGAGTACAGTGGAGGTAAACCTAAGCGTTGGGTAACAATGAAAGAGAGAGCATCACTGGAGGCACCGATTGAGCCGGTCTCCGCATGTATGGGGGGTGGAACAAAGGAGCTATTTGAGGCAGTTTGAGAATGACTTGGGGTTCTATATTGAAATTGTATAATAAGAACTAACTGGAACAGCAATAGGCAAGGCATATTGACATGGGAGAGAGGCATAAAGCAATCACAGGTGTTATTAGAGAGAACTAAGACCACAACTGGTAATGACGATGAAAGTTTGGGCTGAGGCTAAACAGATAAACAGGACAGGGTACCGTGTAAAGGAACAGTCCGGCAGGCATCAGCTGTGCAGCTGAGTGATCATAAGGTCCAGTGAACAGCAATATGTGAGTCCGAGAGCAGTTAGAATTGGTGCTAAAGCACAGCGAGCAAGAAGCACGGCTGATGGATCTTCGTGGTCGTCGCAATGGGAAGCCTGTTGAAACCACAGACGATGGTTGCTGGAACCATGCTGGAAAGGACAATGTGAAAATAAAATATTCAAGCCTGCACAGCATGGTTCAGATGGGCTCTATAGTGGTAATCACACTAGACAGAATCTGTAGTGTGATGTTTATATTGACTATTTTCTTTCTTCTTTTTCCTTTCAGGTGGTGGATCTCCGTAAGAAGAGTGTCACATACTTTGATTCAATGGGAGGAAAAAATGACGAAGCCTGCCGGATATTACTGCAATACCTGCAGCAGGAAAGCAAGGACAAGAAGGGCAAGAGCCTGGATACGTCGGAATGGACTCTGCAGAGCAAGAAACGCAACGTACGTGTTACACTATGATATCTAACCGAGATCTGTCAACTCAACATGCATTGACACTTCACTGATTGACGTTGCCATCTTTTGAAAAATGTATCTCAATCTATTTCTCCCAACAGGAGATTCCTCAGCAGATGAATGGAAGTGACTGTGGAATGTTCACATGCAAATATGCAGAGTACATCACCAAAGACAAGCCAATCACATTCACACAAGTAAGTACTTCAGCTGCCCCTGTGTCTGTTGGAGAGAGGCCAGTATTGGAGGCCAGTGTTTAATACTGTTTGAGGTGTGCAAAGCCCAGCTCATCCATTTGTGATTCTGATTTCTACCTCTACAAGTTCATTAATAACCTCTAAAGTCTAAGCTGATTGGGAGGGTTCTACTAAGCTAACATATGGAATTGTTTTAAGATGGTCATACCATGGATCGTTTAGCTAGGAGATATAAGAAAGCTCCGGAAATATGTGTGTATTTGTTGGCACAAAACTACCTCCATACTTCCATTTAATTTGTATGGGTTACCTTATACGAGTCCCGTGTGGGGAGAACACCATCGGAGAACACCATTGTGTTCGTGAGAGTCTTCTCTTTCCATAGAGGGGTCATATTCATTTGTAGGGCAAACTGTTTTTGTGAGAAGACCGATTTCCGGGATGTTTGGGTTGGGTGGCAGAGCATCATGGGAGTTTTGTGAAACACTCGATAGAAAGTCTGCATCTCGATTCACTTCGTTTGGAGGGACGACTAGAGGGCTGAAAAGGCACTACGCCTCGCTCAAAGTTGACTTGGGATACCACTACGACTCGATGGGGATCGCTCAAAACGGAGGGGTAGGGCTAAGGGAGTGGGGTGGGAGGCATTGGGATTGAGCCTATGAGTAACTAACTCAGTATTTCCCTTCCTTCCAATTGACAGAAACACATGCCCTACTTCAGGAGACGGATGGTCTGGGAGATATTGAATCGGAAACTGTTGTGATGAAATCGGGAAGAGATTTCTGAACAGGTAGCTACTGTTTGGTCAAGGGCGTGGAAGTGTGTGAAATGATGATGGTGCCCATGACGCTGTGGCTGTTCCATTGCAGGAGGATTCATTTATTGCAACCACAACATCCTGTGTATTAGCAAGCAAGGGTCTCTCTTTCAATTGGGGTTGTTCTCATTTACAAATCATACTCTGAAATTTTCCAGTCAGAACGCCTGTCTAGTGAAGTTGGGCCATCCAATGCAACTCCTTGTATTTGGTCACTGTCGATATTTTTGTAAACTACTCAAAGGTATAGTTCAATGAAAGCTTGGTGTTCTGATGTGATGACTGTTAACACCTTATTTTTATAGTTTGTGGCCAACACCCATACCTGCTTAAATAAACTGGTTAAATGTGAGAACAGAGCTCGAGATGCGGTGACATTCTTTGATTTATATCTGGACACCCACATTTGATAGTTGTTGTTAGCTAAATAGAAAATATATGCAACAAACTTCAGAGTATAATTTGTAAATGGGTAGGCCTAGATATGGAGGTGGTGTGTTGCCATACATTGCTATTGTGTGGTACTTGAGCTGACACGAGTATCTTCATTGGTTAATTGGACCCCAAAACAGATAAGCTTCAGTGATGCTTCCTTGACCAAGAGACCCGTTATTCCAAGACTAAATTGTGGCCTGAAATTTAAAGTCTATTTTGTTTAAATAAGCAAAGCAAAAAACTGTCTGGTGCATTTTTTTCTGGCTATTTTCGACATGTGTACATACTGATGAGTATACAGTTTCTTGGATAATGTATTTAATATACATTTTGTACCTTTTTATTATCTGTTTTGTATCTAGAACAAAATCTTTTTAGAAATAAATTCCACAAGTATTGTGTATGTGCATCTCTTATGTTTGGAAAGGTATACATTACATGAGCATACACACTCTTGGTAATAAAAGGCACATGGACAAAATATATATTTTTTATAAAAGGATTCCTTTTAATAATACAAAAAAAAAAGTTCAAAAACATCAAACCAAAGAAACATTTTGAAAAGCTGTGTTTGTCAAGAAAGGGGAATTTTAGGCTGCATTTACACAGGCAGCCCAATTCTGATATTTTGCCCAATTATTGGCGAAAGACCAATTAGTGGAATAAACTCAGAATTGGGCTGCCTGTGTAAACGCAGCCATAGACCTGCTAGTATGGCACATAAGGACAAATTTAATGATTGACAAAAGTGAATAAGATTGTACATGATTGCTTTACAATGGACTTGATAAAGCCAGGGAATAGTAATGTTAAGGCTGTGCGCCAATGACTATGAAATGTGTTGCTTTTTAACCTGTCTGACTGACTTTACATGACATGGATGACTTATTGCTGGACGGAGCTTCAACTAATATTTTCTCCCTCTAGTTTGCATTGTACAATGAAAGACAAACAGTAGAGCCCACTCCTACGCAACCTTTAAAATCCTAAATTAGCAGCAAGATGTTTCAAGTGGACTTCATGTAAAGGATTATCTGAACTATGGAAAAGGGCGAGAGCATTCTGACATTTCAAACTAAGGCTGACATTTTTTTATTTAAACACATCTGGAATGATTGTGGCCTCAAAATAAATATGACAATGTAACAAACATTAAATTGTGGTTTCCTAAGACTGATTCTACTACATGAGAGTAAATCTTACAAGAAAATAATTTGTTTATCATTTGCAGACAGTGCATGAATGTTTCCAGATAGCAATTTAGCGTGTAGCACACTTTAAATCCTCTCTTGATGAAATCTATAAGGCATTTCTGATAATATTCTTCCTACCACAAATTAATTCATGAGACCATTCATAGAGCTTATTAATAGTGTCAACAAACCTTTTCATGTACAGTCACAAATCAAGGAAAAAGAAAGAACTACAGATGTATTCTAAACCGAGCATTGATCACTTAGAAATGTCCAAATGCCTACCGGATGATGTCTTTGGTAACAAACAAAAAATCAATAACCAATATTTTGGTTGACAAAATAAGGACTGTGCATCTGGATGGACAACAGGTAGTCAGTATCCTATTGTTAGGAGATGGTGTGAGGCCTTTAGCAAGATAGCTGAGTGATTTTCTTTCTGATTTTCTCCAACCTCATGAAAACATGGTAATGCTTTATTTGGATAGTCCATCTGTAGATGTTCAACAGATGGTCATACTATCAAGGTTAGGGTTAGTAGATAGTTCAAATGTTACTGATTGTCTGTAGATCATATACAGATATTCCCTTCTATGCAGCCATCTCACTGTCATTAGATGAACAACGAGGCGTATAATCTTACAACTAAACGTTTTGGATGAACTAAAATGAAAGCCACCAATAGCAGAATGGTAAGTTTCAAAAGTCACTTGACAAACAGCCTATTGTCACCTGAAAAATAAAAACTTCTCATATTCATCTACAGTGTAAGTATTGCATTATTGTGGCCAATAAATTAATTGCATAGATCACTGGCCATTTTAAGAAACAAAACAGTCTGATTAGATGTTTGACCTGGGATTTAGGCCTGGTTTGTGAACGTTGGACAGAAGAGTGAGGATATGGACACAGTACCTGCTGTGACTGTGAGGATAGCCTTGAGAACCATAGAAGGTATGACCTTATAAAACATCTCAGCACCTTGCACACTAACCCTCAGCTGACTTTACATTGCTCTAGTTGCGTAGGAGGTAATATTACTTTTCACACTGCATTCCCTAACCACTGACTGACTTAATGACTACTCTACCACGTGGGACACATTTCTGAAATCATTTCTAAGAGGTGTTACACTTAGGGCTCTATTCAATCTGTAAAGCTGAAGCGTTACAGATTGTGCAATATAAATGTAAAGGTCATTTCCAATTGAGCCGTTTACCGTGAATGCGGTCTCCGCCAATGCGGGAACGTTGCCTTTACATTTCAATTGGGATTGAATAGAGCCCATAATTATCTTGGATTGATGAGCAGTGAGCACACCTCATTAAACGGTGAACGTGCCAAAACTGATGACACAGACTGATTTGAAATCTCTCAAACATTTAGAGCATTTACCATGTGATTGAAAATTAAAACAGAATGAGAAAAAAATAAAACTCAAATGACAGACATTATTTCAAAAGAAAAAGCCAACAAATCTTTTTTTTTTTTTTACTACTCAATGCACACTACCAAAATTCAAATGGATCAATCTGAAACGTATTAAATCAAATAAAACATCTCACAAACGTTCTTTAAATTAAAAAAAACAGTCACTTGGAATCAAAACAAAAACAAATCAACAATAACAGAGGAATCAACGAACAGACAGAGAGGAAGTAGCGAAGCATCTCATTAGGCTACTGGCCATATGTTTTGGATCTCTCATTTACTTGTTTAAACTAATAGCGCAACACTCAACAATATGAACTCCTAAGAACAACTTTGGGTCTGTTTAAAGGGTAGCAGCTTAACCCACTAAAACCAAATGTAAAGACTTATTTATGTTGTTGGTTAGCATTGGAGCAATATAGGATTAAATTCCCCAAATATAACCAGCAACTAAATGTATTTCATGTCAAATTTAATCATGCATATATTTTGTATTTTCCCTATATAATTGTATTATAATTGGCCAGAATCTGGAAATAATCAGTTAAATGTTTGATTGTCTTAAGCTTTATTTCTAAATATCTATTTAGATTGTGAGAATTATTGTGAGAATTTCAACTAGGGACCAAGTGCTAAAAAACTGCTCTGAGTTGATAGCACCAGATATGGCACACATCTATGATCTAAGTAACTTAAGCAGTTTTTCAGCCTTCTTTCTTCAAACATTTACCAAAAACAACAAGCAGTGTGAAGTGAAGAAAACAATTATTTTTGAATCAACACAAAATAATTCAGGTGAAAAGCTTACAAATAACAGATGATAAAATGAAAAACTAAATCAGCATATTTTACAAAAAAGTACAACTAATCGACTTTATGTTCCTGATTTCATTCTGGCTCACCAGAATAGTTAGGAAAATAATTTGTTAATACGTGCACAAAAAATAATGTGTGTGTGTTTTTTTCTCTTTCTTCGACTATAGAGTCATGTTCTGTGGTCAAAATAGATGCTCCAAGTTCTGTTCGTTTTCACAGTATCCATTCATCTCTATTCAAGAGTTTCCTGTAACCTCTGATTTTTAAATATCCTTTTCTCTTTAGTGTGACTGTCTGGTGCTTCTGTCCAGAGCCACTAGTCACTGAGCTGAGCTGAGCTGAGCTGTACGGACCACAGGTGGCCAGGAAATAGACTAGTGTAACCCACCTGTCCCTCCTCTTCACTTGCTATGCTGATAGGAGTAACCTGTGTGTTCTGTGGGAGTCTCCAGGGAAACCTGTTGTTGGATGGCACTTTCCTGTTAACATATTGAAGAGGTATTCATCAATCAACCAATCATCAGTAAAGTGACCAGTTGTTTCATACCACAACATTATAGTTTTAAACGTGTACATGTGTACATGTACATAAACGTGTACATGTAAGGGTAGGTAACAACACATCTGCCACACTGATCCTCAACACGGGGGCCCCTCAGGGGTGCGTGCTCAGTCCCCTCCTGTACTCTCTGTTCACCCATGACTGCATGGCCAGGCACGACTCCAACACCATCATTAAGTTTGCCGACGACACAACAGTGGTAGGCCTGATCACCGACAACGATGAGACAGCCTATAGGGAGGAGGTCAGAGATCTGGCCGTGTGGTGCCAGGACAACAACCTCTCCCTCAACGTGACCAAGACAAAGGAGATGATTGTGGACTACAGGAAAAAAAAGAGGACTGAGCACGCCCCCATTCTCATCGACGGGGCTGTAGTGGAACAGGTTGAGAGCTTCAAGTTCCTTGGTGTCCACATCACCAACGAACTATCATGGTCCAAACACACCAAGACAGTCGTGAAGAGGGCACGACAAAGCCTATTCCCCCTCAGGAGACTAAAAAGATTTGGCATGGGTCCTCAGATCCTCAAAAAATTCTACAGCTGCACCATCGAGAGCATCCTGACTGGTTGCATCACCGCCTGGTATGGCAACTGCTTGGCCTCTGACCGCAAGGCACTACAGAGGGTAGTGCGTACGGCCCAGTACATCACTGGGGCAAAGCTCCCTGCCATCCAGGACCTCTATACCAGGCGGTGTCAGAGGAAGGCCCTCAAAATTGTCAAAGACTCCAGTCACCCTAGTCATAGACTGTTCTCTCTGCTACCGCACGGCAAGCGGTACCGGAGTGCCAAGTCTAGGTCCAAAAGACTTCTCAACAGCTTCTACCCCCAAGCCATAAGACTCCTGAACAGCTAATCATGGCTACCCGGACTATTTGCACTGCCCCCCCACCCCATCCTTTTTACGCTGCTGCTACTCTGTTAAGTATTTATGCATAGTCACTTTAACTCTACCCACATGTACATATTACCTCAACTAGCCGGTGCCCCCGCACATTGACTATGCAACGGTACCCCCCTGTATATATAGCCTCCCTACTGTCACTTTATTCTATTGTATATATAGCCTCCCTACTGTCACTTTATTTTTTACTTCTGCTCTTTTTTTTTCTCAACACTTTTTTGTTGTTGTTTTATTCTTACTTTTTTGTTTAAAATAAATGCACTGTTGGTTAAGGGCTGTAAGTAAGCATTTCACTGTAATGTCTGCACCTGTTGTATTCGGCGCATGTGACCAATAAAATTTGATTTGATTTGATTTGATTTGATTTGATTTGATTTGATACTGCAACATATTTACCCCACTGGGATAATAAAGTCAGTAAAGTAAATTATAGTAGGACGTTTCTTACCTCAACTGAAACGGTGGTCTGAGGCACTTGGGTGTACTGGGGGATGTAGGTCCCTTGCATAGATGTGTTTGCAGGCATATACTAAAATAGAGAGGAGAAAACTATTAGAACGTAATCATCAGGGGCGCAACTTTCACTGGGGATGGTGGGACATGTCCCCCCCACATTCTGAAATTGCATTTTTGTCCCGCCCCCAGTTTTATCATTGGAATGTGATACAAAACGAGGTAACGGTGAGCTTTAGGACCAGGCGGACGCCTCCAAGCGGTTCGGTAGGCTGTTTGGAGTGTTTATCCGACTGGATAAAAAATAAAGATTATGTCCAAAGTATCTACTGTATGTCTATACAGTAGTGTGCTGTGAGGACTGACCGTGCCACTGCTGCCCATAGAGAGGTGGCTGAGCTGCTGTGTGAGAGGCCCCATCATAGAGGTTGGCTGGATGGACATGGTGTGGTCCATGCCCGGCGTCAGGACTTGGCCCTACGGACACACACACAGAGTTAACATACACATAGACAAACAAAAATGCACTTATGCATATATGCGCATACACACACAATTGTTTGTCACACAGCTGAAACGTTGAGTGCAAACATCACACAGAGTGTCTATGTTAATGCTTAGCAGGTGTCTCTCTCGAACACAAAAAGAGAGAGACAAGGCAGATCTCACTGATTCACTAATAGGCAGTAACAGTAGCGGTGGGTAAAACTCACTGAGGGCTGCATGAGGTACTGCTGATGATGATGCATCCATGACTGTGGACCGTGGATCTGCAGCAGGGAGGAAAGATAGACAAACAACATAAGATGTATGCTTTCTGCAGATTTTCAGAATAAGAAATAAATCCTCTGGACACAGTAATATATCCACAGAAATACAACAGACTGACCTGGTAGGTATTAACAGGAGAGTGCATGTAGGGGGAGAGGGAGGTCTGAGCGATCATTCTGTTAGGGGCCATACTGTAGGGGGATGAGTAGAACCTGGAGACCGAGAGAGAGAGAAGACAGCCATCAGTATCCAACACATACTGTACACATATGTCTAGGATTATCTCAGTGAGGTTTGGTGGAGTATCTGCTCACCCATTCTGTAAGGCTGTGGTGTGGTCATATGTCAGTGTCATTCCTCCCTGTGGTCAAACACATTCAGATACGTGCAGTATACATACAGTATTACATGCATTTGACTGAGAAATATCTAACCAGAAAGACAACTCCCATTTGAGCTTTAAAGTAACTGTTCAATCTCACTTTTAAAAGTACATGTTCTGTTACCGCATACCCAAATGATGTTGTTGACTCATCCTATACTCGTATTTGTGGCCAAAGCATAAACTGTAGACAAAAACACTTCAAACTTGTATCTCAAACAGACCGTTTCAAAAATGCTTGCTGTTTCCTTGTAGAAGATGAAGCAACGTCGGACAGTTACTTTAATGTTACTGTACTTAATACAGTTGAAAGTACCTGAATAGCCTTGTTGAAGTGACAACATTTGCAAAGACAAGAAAGACTACAGGGAAGATGGCAGACTGTTTACTGTCTGAATGAGAACTCACCGTTTCCCCATCTGTTGTCCAGGGACGGCCATTCTGCAGGTACTTTCCCTGGCTCTGTCTCTTCTTCTGTCCTCCATCTGCAAACTTACATAACAGGGGTTCCGAGGGCACTGGGAGGAGAGGAGAAGAAGAGGGTTGAGTGACTGTGGAGCACTGAAGGGGTATAATCTGTGTATTGTACATTAAAATATGACAGTGAATCAAGACACTGTGGAAGATGGGCGCCTTTCTGTTGCTCCTGACCCTTTCCCCCCAAGAAATTGAAAACATGATGGGATAAAGATGAATCACCTGGTACTCCAGGTGGACTCTTGATATATTTGCCATTGAAATGTTGAATGATAGTCTCACATTTCTCTGTTGACTCCATCCTGCAAATAAAGAATGATTTACAGGATGATGTACTAACCCCAGTAACCAGCAGAGGGCTCAGTAGACAGTTGAGTTCACCAGGGGGCGCGTTTAGTGCGACGCAATGTTTTGGAATGTTCAGATAGAAATAGGCTATGTAGAAGAGACATGCTTCCCTGACATGTAGAATTAGTAATCACATCAGCTCTACTCATGGCATTTCTATCTGCAACGTTCAACAACATTTGGCAATTGAATGTGACCCTGGCAAGCCAGCCATGCCTTGACAAAGCCAAGGTATATATGACCATAACATTGAATTTGTCAATAAATGTTTAAATATGGAGGTATACATGATACAGTATGCAGGAGTCCATTTTTGCTTCTCTTACATACTTTATTTCAGAGGTGTAAAAGTTGGTTACCTGGCGAAGCCCACTCCTCTGCTGGTGCCGTTGGCGTCTCTGAGGATGCGTGTAGAAATGACCTGACTGAAGGGCTTCAGTATATTCTCCAGCTCCTGCTCGTCCATAGACACAGGCAGGTTGGAGATGTACAGGTTAGTGGGGTCCTGCTCCTGTTGCTTTGGGGGGGAGGGGGAGGGAGGAAGAGAGGGAGGGGGGAGAGAGAAATACAGGGTTAAATTTGCTCGTCCATAGACACAAGCAGGTTGGAGATGTACATAGACACACTTTCACCTCCTGCCTAATTTACGACCGAGTGTTAACGGTCAAAACCCCCACACCAGTTACCTCCTCCCCTCTGCGGGTGGAAAAGGGCTCTGGTTGGAGTTTATTCATTGCACCTAGTCTGAGCCATTGGATCCTCACGTGTAGTCATGACACTAGCCTCGAAGCGAGCATCGAAGGCATTTAGCTCATCTGGTAGGCTCGCGTCACTGGGCGGCTTGCGGCTGGATTTCCCTTTGTAATCCGTGATAGATTACAAATCCTGCCACATCCGACGAGCGTGTGCACAGATCCTTGCGACATGGGGGCCGTGCATTACCATGCTGAAACATGAGGTGATGGCGGGGGATGAATGGCACGACAATGGGCCTCAGGATCTCGTCACGGTATCTCTGTGCATTCAAATTGCCATCGATAAAATGTAATTGTTTTCGTCTTTCGTAATTTATGCCTGCCCATACCATAACCCCACCACCACTATGGGGCACTCTGTTTACAACGTTGACATCAGCAAACCGCTCACCCACACGACGCCATACACGCTGTCTGCCATCGGCCTGTTACAGTTTAAACCAGTATTAATCAGTGAAGAGCACACTTATCCAGCGTGCCAGTGGCCATCGGAGGTGAGCATTTGCCCACTGAAGTCGGTTAAGACGCCGAACTGCAGTCAGGTCAAGACCCTGGTGAGGACGACGAGGACGCAGAAGAGCTTCCCTGAGACGGTTTCTGACACAGTTTAATCAGCTATGGCAGACCATCCCGCAGGTGAAAAAGCCGGATGAGGAGGTCCTGGGCTGGCGTGGTTACACGTAGTCTGCAGTTGTGAGGCTGTTTGGACATACTGCCAAATTCTCTAAAATGACGCTGGAAGCAGCTTATGGTAGAGAAATTAACATTCAACTCTCTGGCAACAGGTCTGGTGGACATTACTGCAGTCAGCATGCCAATTGCACGCTCCCTCAAAACATTAGACATCTGTGGCATTGTGTTGTGTGATAAAACTGCACATTTTAGTGGCCTTTTATTGGCCCCAGCACAAGGTGCACCTGTGTAATGATCATGCTGTTTAAACAGCTTCTTGATATGCCACACCTGTCAGGTGGATGGATTATCTTGGCAAAGGGGAAATGCTCACTAACAGGAATGTAAACAAGTTTGTGCACAACATTTGAGAGAAATATGTGTTTTGTGTGTATGGAACATTTCTGGGATCTTTTATTTCAGCTCATGAAAAATGGGACCAACACTACATTTTGCGTTTACATTTTTGTTCAGTATAGATGAAAACTCTCTTGATAAATATTATGGTCTACAGCTTATCATGAGGTATTCTAAACTCAGTCGAGCAGAACCTCGAGACTTCCTTAATATTAGAGATCACGCACCTCCCCCCCCCCCCCCCCCACCGCACCCCCCCATGTCCTTGTTCAGCCACGATTCGGAAAAACATAGGATATTACAGTTCTTCAGATCACGTTGATAGGATAGTCTCGAACAGAGCTCATCCAGTTTATTCTCCAATGATTGCACGTTCGCCAATAGAACGGAGGGTAGAGGTGGTTTATCCACTCGCCAACGTAATCTTGTCAGTTATCCCGCACGCCGGCCTCTATAATGCCGCCTCTTCCATCTTCAAGTGTCGGGATTTAAGCCTGGTCCGGGATGAGCAATATGTAATTTGCTTCCGACTCATTGAAGTAGAAATCATCATCCAAATCGAGGTTTTTGGTCATAGGAAATGAACAAACAAAATAGCACAATTGATCAGGAACCCGTAAAACGGCTGCTATTCCCTCCCGCGCCATCTTGGTTACCATGTTCTCAGAACATACAACATTAATGTTTTTCACACGTTTCATGGGACGTTGCAAGAACATTCATGTGACCAGTTTTCTGAGGGTTCTGAGAATATTCCATCAACTTCCTACCAAATGTACACAGAACATGGTTGCCATGTTCTCAGAATATAAGATGTTGTTTTAGACACTTTTCATGAGAACGTTGCAAGAATATTCATGTGTCCAGTTTTCTGAGGGTAAGGAGAATATTCCATCAACGTCCCACCAAACATGGTTGCCATGTTCTCAGAACATAAGATATTAATGTTCTAGACACGTTTCTGTGTATCAGCACGTCGCCTGATGGAAGGAACCACTGATCCATTCATAGCTCTTTGTCTATTGGCAAGGTCAAGGATCCTCACACACACACAGTGCTTTTAACTTACATATTTGACATACATGATTACATTGTGCATGTATACAGTAATTATTATTCAACAGTCCTCACGTGGGATTTGAACTCACAACCTCTTGGTTCATGGTACGCCGATTTTCTTGCTATGTGGGTCTTGGTTTTATTTTAATTTTTTATTACACCTTTATTTAACCAGGTAGGCCAGTTGGTTAAGCTAACTATTCTCATCATTAATTTGAGATACTTATTTCAGCGATATAAGGGCTTTCTGTATAGTTGTCTGATGTTGGTGGGTCATGTTAACCTGTTTTAAGGATACTCCACTATGATCAATAAAAAAAAATATTGAGTGAACTTTTACCAGAGCTGAGATTTACTTCAAAGTGCATTCACCCTACTGCTTACAGCCTTACACCTATCAAGTTTTTCAGATCTACAGAAGTGCCTAGGGAGGAGGAAGGGCTTCTTCTGGACAGGACATTGTCCAACAATCACATGTCAGAGAGGGGGGTGCAACTCAATATTAGGAAGGTGTTCTTAATGTTTTGTTAAGAATGTGAGAGTAGGGTGATTCCCCAAGTGGGTCTTGAACCCAGGCCACCAGCACCAACGTTAAATGCCTTAATCACTGTCCCAATAAGGGACATCTCTAGAGGATGTGCTTATTGGGCCAGTATAGTTAGGCCCTGTCCAGAAGAAACCCTAACCCCTCCTCCCTAGGCACTTGTGTAGATCTGAAACTACTTGATAGGTGTAAGCAATAGGGTGAATGCACTTTTAAGTAAATCTCAGCTCTGTTAAAGGTACACCTAAGAAAAACGATTTTATTGATCATAGTAATTCAGGACTATCATTAAAACAGGTTAACATGCTCCACCAACATTAGACAACTATACAGAAATCCCTTAAAACGCTGAAATAAGTAAATCAAATCAATGATGAGAATAGATTAACCAATATCTAACATGGACATGGTGGTGTCGCAGGAAGATCGGAGTACCGTGAACCAAGAAGGTTGTGAGTTCAAATCCCAGGTGAGGACATGTTGAATAATAATTGAATGAATGAATGAAAATGCACAATGTAATCCTCTACGTCACAGTGTGTCGTATATGTATGTTGAAAACACTTAAAAGCACTGTTTGTGAGTATCCCTAACTTGCCAACAGACAAAGAGCAATGAATGGATCAGTGGTTCACCAATCAGGGCCTTGATTGGCTCGGTAACAAGGCGTGATGTATGATTAACTATTTTTTTTGGGGGGGGAGAACGTTTCTTTGGGACCATCAGGCGACATACTGACACACACAAATATTCCTGCGGGCCTCCCGAGTGGCGCAGTGGTCTAAGGCACTGCATCGCAGTGCTAGCTGTGCCACTAAAGATCCTGGTTCGAGTCCAGGCTCTGTCGCAGCCGGCCGCGACCGGGAGACCCATGGGGCGGCGCACAATTGGCCCAGCGTCGTCCAGGTCAGGGGAGGATTTGGCCGGCAGGGATATTCTTGTCACATCGCGCACTAGCGACTCCTGTGGCGGGCCGGGCGCAGTGCACGCTGACACGGTCGCCAGGTATACAGTGTTTCCTCCGACACATTGGTGCAGCTGGTTAAGCGGGCATTGTGTCAAGAAGCAGTGTGGCTTGGCTGGGTTGTGTTTCGGAGGACGCACGACTCTCGAACCTTCGCCTCTCCCGAGTCCGTACGGGAGTTGCAGCGATGTGACAAGACTGTAACTTCCAACTGGATACCACGAAAAAGGGGTAAAATACAAAAACATTTCAATAAGAAATGTTCCTGCAACGTTCCCATGAAACGTGTCTAGAACATTGATATCTTATGTTCTGAGAACATGTGTAAGTTCTATTTGACATTAAGGGAATGGTCTCTTGGAAACATTCCTTGCACATCACAGGGAACATTCCTATGAAAATGTTAGTTAATGAGAGAGAGAAGTCCAGCTAGACTCTTGGGAATGGGCACGTTCTCTCAAGTTGTGGGAACATTTGTTGTTAGCTGGGAGTCTAGCTGGACTTCTCTCTCTCTACTCCTTTCTTTGCCTCCCTTTCTCTCTGTCTCACTCCCTCTCTATGCCTCACTCCCTCGCTCTCAGTCTCTCTGCGTCTCTAAATTATCTACCCCCCCTCTCTTCAACACTTTATTAGACAGCCAGTCACTGAGAGAGAAGAACACAGGCCCATTGTGTGAGACTATTTATGTTAACACGACTGAAGGTTCATGCGTCAGTCAAGTAATATGATATCACAGTATAATTGCAATTAAATGGGCTCTGAGTCTCCACTGCTGGTCTCTACAATAATTGTGTGATATTTGTGGAGAATTATACGCTGTCAGAGGGCAGATTTGGACAGAGACTTTTGGAAATCATTCTGATTAATTTCTATGGCTCCACACACCATCATATTCCCAATGGGGATCTGACCAGGGCATGACAAAATGTGTCAGTCACATGCATAATCTTGACCTTGAATTCATATGCAGGTCTCAGTAAAATTATGCAGCTATGACAAATACGATCTGAAACTCAAGGAGCCAATGAGTCCTCAGAAAAACTCTTAGTTTTTCCAGGAATGCTTGAATTATGTCATATGCTTTTGATTAATTCAATAGATTTTCCACTTCTACTCAGTAAACTACCTGCCTGCCCAAACAAATTGAATTGAAATAACAGCAAAGTAAGATAGTTGTATGAAAGCGTATCTGAATCTCAACCATAACTGTTTTGCATATTCATTAGTGTGCAGATGTGATTAAAAAGCTGTAAAATGCATTTGATATTCATCTCAATATCATGAATTATGCATAGTGTAATCACTGCGACCTGCAGTGAAGGTGATTTGTCTCTCCCTGAGGAACACACACACACACACACACACACACACACACACACACACACACACACACACACACACACACACACACACACACACACACAAACACACCTCCAACCTTTCATTGCCACATCATCAACAACACACACCAAACCCACACTTTGCAACCACACACACACTATTCCAACCATCACAGACACACACCCAACACCACCAAGAACCCAGCTATTTTAGAGAACATACCCTTAAAGAGGCAATCTGCAGTTCAAACAATTACAAAGCAGTTTGGTAAACAGCTGAGGGATGGGGCTGGAGAAATGTAACCACTCTCAAATTCATAGACAGAGATATGGATGCAAGGACTGACCATCCATGAAATCCCAAATATAATTTAATCATGTTTTGAGGCTATAGAGTGTTTGTTTACAATTGCATTGTTTACAAACAATTGTGTAAAACAAGCTTATATTATTGGTTATGATGGGGTATGACAGTTGAACTAAGCCCATGAGGCATTTATAAGTTATATCCTTCAAGAATCAATTGGTATACACTACCAGTCAAAAGTTTGGACACACGTACTCATTCAAGGGTTTTTCTTTATTTTTACTATTTTCTACATTGTACAATAGTTTTGAAGACATCAAAACTATGAAATAACACATATGGAATCATGTAGTATCCCAAAAATTTTTTAACAAATCAAAATATATTTTATATATGAGTTTCTTCAAAGTAGCCACCTTTGCCTTGATGACAGCTTTGCACACTCTTGGCATTTTCTCAACCAGCTTCATGAGGTAGTCACCTGGAATGCATTTCAATTAACAGGTGTGCCTTCTTAAAAGTTAATTTGTGGAATTTCTTTCCTTCTTAATGCGTTTGAGCCAATCAGTTGTGTTGTGACAAGGTAGGGGTGGTATACAGAAGATAGCTCTATTTGGTAAAAGACCAAGTCCATATAATGGCAAGAACAGCTCAAATAATGACAGTCCATCATTACTTTAAGACATGAAGGTCAGTCATAATGGAACATTTCAAGAACTTTGAAAGTTTCTTCAAGTGCAATTGCAAAAACCATCAAGCGCTATGATGAAGCTGGCTCTCATGAGGACCGCCACAGGAAAGGAAGACCCAGAGTTACTTCTGCTGCAGAGGATAAGTTCATTAGAGTTACCAGCCTCAGAAATTGCAGCCCAAATAAATGCTTCACAGAGTTGAAGTAACAGTCACATCTCAACATCAACTGTTCAGAAGAGACTGTGTGAATCAGGCCTTCATGGTCAAATTGCTGCAAAGAAACCACTACTAAAGGACACCAATAAGAAGAAGAGACCTGCTTGGGCCAAGAAACACGAGCAATGGACATTAGACCGGTGGAAATGTGTCCTTTGGTCTGGAGTCCAAATTTGAGATTTTTGGTTCCAACCGCTGTGTCTTTGTGAGACACGGTGTGGGTGAACGGATGTTCTCCGCATGTGTAGTTCCCACCATGAAGCATGGAGGAGGAGGTGTTATGGTGTGGGGGTGCTTTGCTGGTGACACTGTCTGTGATTTATTTAGAATTCAAGGCCCACTTAACCAGCATGGCTACCACAGCATTCTGCAGCGATACGCCATCCCATCTGGTTTGGGCTTAGTGAGACTATCATTTGTTTTTCAACAGGACAATGACCCAACACACCTCCAAGCTGTGTAAGGGCTATTTGACCAAGAAGGAGAGTGATGGAGTGCTGCATCAGATGACCTGGCCTCCACAATCACCTGACCTCAACCCAATTGAGATGGTTTGGGTTGGACCGCAGAGTGAAGGAAAAGCAGCCAACAAGTATTCAGCATATGTGGGAACTCCTTCAAGACTGTTGGAAAAGCATTCCAGGTGAAGCTAGTTGAGAGAATGCCAAGAGTGTGCAAAGCTGTCATCAAGGCAAAGGGTGGCTATTTGAAGAATCTCAAATATAAAATATATTTTGATTTGTTTTACACTTTTTTGGTTACTACATGATTCCATATGTGTTATTTCATAGTTTTGATGTCTTCACTATTATTCTACAATGTAGAAAATAATAAAAATAAAGAAAAACCCTTGAATGAGTAGGTGTGTCCAAACTTGACTGGTGCTGTTTAAAAAAAAATAACAAAAAATGGTTGTAGCAATCACAGATTGTCCCTTTAAGAGTCTCAAAAGGTCATTAACTGATGTTTTCATAGGAATGTTCCCGTGATGAGCAAGGAATGTTTCCAAGAGACCATTCCCTTAATATAAAATAGAACTTACCCAGAACTTGTTTACCATGTTCTCAGAACTTAAGATATTCATGTTCTAAACACGTTTCATTGGAACGTTACAAAAACATATGTGTCCAGTTTTCTGTGGGTTAGGAGAATATTCAATCAACGCCCCTCCAAACATACACAACATGGTTGCCATGTTCTCAGAACATAAGCTATTAAGGTTCTAGACACGTTTCATGGGAACATTGCAAGAACATTTATGTGTCCAAAGAAAAATGTATTACACATCACGTCTTGTTACAGAGCCAATCAAGGCCCTGATTGGTGAACCACTGATCCATTCATAGCTCTTTGTCTGTTGGCAAGGTTAGGGATACTCACACACACAGTGCTTTTATTATACACTGAGTGTGCAAAACATTAGGAACACTTTCCTAATATTGACTTTCACCCCCTACTTTTGCCCTCAGAACAGCCTCAATTTTTCGGGGCAGGGACTCTACAAGGTGTCGAAAGCGTTCCACAGGGATGCTGGCCCATGTTGAATCCAATTCTTCCCACAGTTGTATCAAGTTGGCTGGATGTAATTTGGGTGGTGGACCATTCTTGATACACACGGGAAACAGTTGAGCGAGAAAAACCCAGCAGCTTTGCAGTTGTTGACACACTCAAACCGGTGCGCCTGGCACCTACTACCATACCCTGTTCAAAGGCACTTAAATCTTTTGTCTATTCACCCTCTGAATGGCACACATACACAATCAATGTCTTAAGGCTTAAAAGTTATTATTTAACCTGTCTCCTCCCCTTCAGCTACACTGATTGAAGTGGATTTAACAGGTGACATCAATAAGGGATCATAGCGTTCACCTGGTCAGTCTGTCATGGAAAGAGCAGGTGTTCCTAATATTTTGTTCACTCAGTGTTCAAAGTTTTTAACTTACATATGTGACATACATGATTATATTGTGCATGTTCATTTATACAATAATTATTATTCAACATGTCCTCACCTGGGATTTGAACTCACAACCTTTTGGTTCATGGTACTCCGATCTTCCTACTACGCCACTATGTCTGTGTTAGGTATCAGTCAATCTGACTATTCTGATCTGTCACGGTTTCGGCCGAGGCTGCCTCTCTTCCTTGTTCGGGCAGGCTTCGGCGTTCGTTGTCTCCGGAATACTAGCTGCCACCGTTGTATGTTTCATGTTCGTTTGCTTTTGTCTGTTTGTTGTGACACCTGTTTCTCGTTTAGCGTAATTAGTGTCCTATAAGTTTTTCGTTGTGTTTGTCTAGTGTTGTGTGTTATTGATTTAGGTCTGTCGTGTGTTGGGCTTGTATTTTGCTATTTCGCTCGGTTGAGCTTCCCTCCACTGCGTTGGAGCGTTTATCGCACCTGTTTAGTGCGCCTTTTGTTTTGTTCGCCTTCGTGCGTAATTTCGCCTTCGGGCAAGTCAGTTCGTATTTTCCTTGTTGGAAATTGACTAAAGTCTTTTGGACTATACTTCGGTGTCCTGCGTTTGATTCCACCACTACACCCACCTACAGCATTCGTGACAGAATAACACACCTTGAAGAATGGAATCAGCAGGAGCAGCAGCAGCCCAGGCGACGCTGGAGGACAAGGTCCGGGAACAAAGTGACCAGATCCTGCAGATGGGGACCGCACTGCAGGAGGTGATCACCACCATCCGAGGCTGGGGGACGCCTCCACCGCCATCCTCCCTGCCAGCACCATCGGCCAGTCAGCCCATTCCCGCACCGGAACCCCGAGGAGTCCGACTCTCGCTCCCGAGGGCCTACGATGGGACCGCGGCCGGGTGTCAGGGATTCCTTCTCCAGGTGGAGCTGTACCTGGCCACCGTGCACCCGGCGCCCTCGGGACATGAGAGCGTGTCCGCCCTGATCTCCTGCCTTTCCGGGAAGGCGTTGGAATGGGCCAACGCGGAGTGGAGGAGGATCGACGCGGACACCATCACATACGACGAGTTCTCCCGCCGCTTCAGGGCGGTGTTTGACCATCCCCCGGAGGGGAAAGCGGCGGGGGAGCGTCTGGTCTTCCTCCGGCAGGGGAGGAGGAGTGCCCAGGAGTTCGCCCTCGAATTCCGTACTCTAGCGGCAGATGCAGGGTGGAGTGAGCGGGCTCTCGTCGATCACTACAGATGTAGTCTACGAGAGGACGTCCGTCGGGAGCTGGCCTGTAGGGACAACAGCCTCTCGTTCGACCAGTTGGTCGACATGTCCATCAGGCTGGATAACCTGCTAGCTACCCGCGGACGTCCCGAGGGGGGTCCGTCCATTTCACCCTCCAGCGCCTCCGAGCCGTGCCCCATGGAGCTCGGGGGCGCTGGCGCTAGAGAGAGGAGGGGTCGGCTTACTAGGGGGTCCATCTCCTGCACCAACTGTGGTCGGGGAGGACACACCGCGGCTAGGTGCTGGGGATGGCCTCCTAGGGGAGAGGACGACAGGTCCCGCACTGGGGATTCCTTCCAGGTGAGTAGGCGCCCCACTCACCCAGAGCTCTCTGTTGCACATTTCTGTATACCTGTGAGTTTTCCACAGGTAGCACCTCATTCCCAGCATAAGGCGCTGGTAGATTCAGGCGCGGCTGGGAATTTTGTTGATAAGAAGTTTTGTTTAGCCTTAGGGATTCCCCTTCTTCCTGTTGATGTCCCTTTCCCCGTTCATGCCCTAGATAGCCGTCCGTTGGGTGCGGGCTTGATCAGGGAAGTCACTGCGCCACTTAGGATGTGTGCGCAGGGGGGTCATCAGGAGATGATTCAGCTATTTCTGATTGACTCGCCTGCGTATCCGGTGGTGCTGGGCATGCCCTGGTTGAGTACCCATAACCCATCTATTTCGTGGCAGGAGAGGGCTCTGATGGAGTGGTCTGCCCAGTGTGTGGGTCGATCTTTGGGCGTTTCCGTAGGGGCTACCTCGGTGGAGAGTCCAAACCAGGTGCCCGCATTGCACGTTCCCCCTGAGTATGGGGATTTGGCTATCGCGTTTAGTAAGTCGAGGGCGACGCGGTTGCCACCCCATAGGCAGGGAGATTGTGCGATAGACCTCCAGGCAGGAGCTGTGCTCCCACGGAGCCATGTGTATCCTCTGTCTCAGGAGGAGAAGAAAGCTATGGAGACTTACATAGACGAATCTCTGAGACAAGGATACATACGGCCTTCCACTTCCCCTGCGTCCTCGAGTTTCTTTTTTGTGAAGAAGAAGGATGGTGGTTTACGCCCGTGCATCGATTACCGTGGTCTCAATCAGATCACGGTGAAGTACAGTTATCCACTCCCGCTGATTGCGACCATGACTGAGTCCTTGCATGGGGCGCGTTTCTTCACTAAATTAGATCTCAGGAGCGCGTACAACTTGGTGCGCATCAGGGAGGGCGATGAATGGAAGACAGCCTTTAGTACCACCTCGGGCCATTACGAGTATCTTGTCATGCCATACGGGTTGATGAACGCTCCGTCAGTTTTCCAATCATTCGTGGATGAGATCTTCAGGGACATGCAGGGGCAGGGGGTCGTTGTGTACATAGATGACATTCTCGTGTACTCGCCTACCCGTGTCGAGCATGTGGCCCTGGTGCGCAGAGTGTTGCGGAGGCTGGTGGAGCACGACCTGTATGTTAAGGCAGAGAAGTGTCTGTTTTTCCAGGAGTCGGTCTCCTTTTTGGGGTATCAGTTGTCTGCGTCAGGGGTGAAGATGGAGGTAGACCGGGTGTCAGCCGTGCGTAATTGGCAAACACCAACCACTGTGAAGGAGGTGCAGCAGTTTTTGGGGTTTGCGAATTACTACCGGAGGTTTATCCGGGGTTTTGGACAGGTGGCAGCTCCCATCACGTCTCTTTTGAAGGGGGGTCCGGTGCGTCTGCAGTGGTCTGCCGAGGCGGACAGGGCGTTTGGGAGGCTGAAGGACCTGTTTACCTCGGCTCCGGTGCTGGCGCATCCGGATCCCTCTTTACCATTTCAGGTAGAGGTGGACGCGTCTGAGGCCGGTATAGGAGCCGTGCTTTCACAACGGTCAGGCGCGCCACCTAAACTCCGCCCCTGTGCTTTTTATTCCAAGAAGCTCAGTCCGGCGGAGCGAAACTATGACGTAGGGGACAGGGAGCTGTTAGCCGTGGTACAGGCCCTAAAGGTGTGGAGGCACTGGCTTGAGGGGGCTCAACACCCTTTCCTCATTTTGACGGACCACCGTAACCTGGAGTACATCCGGGCAGCGAGGAGGCTAAACCCTCGGCAGGCAAGATGGAATATGTTTTTGACCCGGTTTACATTTAAGATCACGTACATCCCTGGGTCACAGAACGGTAAGGCAGATGCGCTGTCTCGGCGGTATGACACGGAGGAGAGGTCCGTGGAGCCCACTCCCATACTGCCGGAGTCGTGTCTGGTGGCACCGGTAGTGTGGGAGGTCGATGCTGAGCTCGAGCGGGCGTTACGCACCGACCCTAGTCCACCACAATGCCCGGAGGGTCGGAAGTACGTTCCGCTCGAGGTTCGGGATCGATTGATCTATTGGGCTCACACGTCACCCTCCTCTGGACACCCGGGTATCGGCCGGACAGTGCACTGTCTTAGTGCCAAGTACTGGTGGCCCACGTTGGCAAGGGATGTGAGGGTTTATGTTTCCTCCTGCTCGGTGTGCGCCCAGTGTAAGGCGCCTAGACATCTGCCTAGGGGTAAGTTACTACCCCTGCCCGTTCCACAACGACCATGGTCCCACCTCTCGGTGGATTTCCTTACTGACCTTCCTCCTTCACAGGGGAATACCACTATACTGGTCGTTGTGGACCGGTTTTCTAAGGCCTGTCGTTTGCTCCCCATGCCGGGCCTTCCTACCGCCCTGCAAACTGCCGAAGCCCTATTCACCCATGTGTTCCGGCACTACGGGGTACCCGAGGATATTGTGTCTGATCGAGGTCCCCAATTTACCTCCAGAGTCTGGAGAGCTTTTATGGAGCGGTTGGGGGTCTCGGTGAGCCTCACCTCGGGTTACCACCCGGAGAGTAATGGGCAGGTGGAACGTGTGAACCAGGATGTGGGTAGGTTTCTTAGAACATACTGCCAGGACCGGCCGGAGGAGTGGGCAAGGTACGTTCCCTGGGCCGAAATGGCCCAGAATTCCCTACGCCATTCCTCCACTAACCTAACCCCTTTCCAATGTGTGTTAGGTTACCAGCCGGTTCTGGCACCTTGGCAGCAGAGCCAGATCGAGGCTCCTGCGGTGGATGAGTGGGCGCGGCGCTCGGAGGAGACATGGAACGCTGCACACGTCCACCTGCAGCGGGCCCTCCGACGTCATAAGGCGAGCGCCGATCTCCACCGCAGTGAGGGACCGGTGTACGCACCTGGTGATCGAGTCTGGCTCTCTACCAGAAACCTGCCCCTCCGCCTGCCCTGTCGGAAACTGGGTCGGCGGTTTGTAGGGCCATTTAAAGTCCTGGGAAGGTTGAACGAGGTGTGTTACAAATTACAACTACCTGTTGAATATAAAAGTATTAACCCCTCGTTCCATGTGTCCCTTCTCAGGCCGGTGGTAGCTGGCCCACTCCAAGAGAGTGAGATCAGGGAGACTCCTCCGCCCCCATTGGACATCGAGGGGGCACCGGCGTACTCCGTGAGGTCCATCTTGGATTCGAGACGTCGGATGGGGGGTCTCCAATATCTAGTGGAGTGGGAGGGGTACGGTCCGGAGGAGCGGTGCTGGGTGCCGAGGAGAGACATTTTGGACCCGTCTCTCCTGACGGAATTCCATCGTGGGCACCCGACGCACCCTGCTCCGCGTCCTCCGGGTCGTCCCCGAGGCCGGAGTCGGCGCACGTCTGGAGCCGCGCGTCAAGGGGGGGGTACTGTCACGGTTTCGGCCGAGGCTGCCTCTCTTCCTTGTTCGGGCAGGCTTCGGCGTTCGTTGTCTCCGGAATACTAGCTGCCACCGTTGTATGTTTCATGTTCGTTTGCTTTTGTCTGTTTGTTGTGACACCTGTTTCTCGTTTAGCGTAATTAGTGTCCTATAAGTTTCTCGTTGTGTTTGTCTAGTGTTGTGTGTTATTGATTTAGGTCTGTCGTGTGTTGGGCTTGTATTTTGCTATTTCGCTCGGTTGAGCTTCCCTCCACTGCGTTGGAGCGTTTATCGCACCTGTTTAGTGCGCCTTTTGTTTTGTTCGCCTTCGTGCGTAATTTCGCCTTCGGGCAAGTCAGTTCGTATTTTCCTTGTTGGAAATTGACTAAAGTCTTTTGGACTATACTTCGGTGTCCTGCGTTTGATTCCACCACTACACCCACCTACAGCATTCGTGACATGATCATTGATTTGATGTACTTATTTCAACAATTTAAGGGCTTTCAGTATAGTTCCCTAATGTAGGTGGGGCATATTAATCTGTTTTAATGATACTCCTGAAATCACTATGATCAATAAAAGTTTTTCTTGAGTGTACTTTAAAAAAAGCTGAAATTTACTTCAAAGTGCATTCACCCTATTGCTTACACCTATAATTACTGTATAAATGAACATGTAATCATGTATGTCGAAGTCTGACAAATATGTAAGTTGAAAACACTGTATGTTGAAAGCACTGTGTGTGTGTGCGTATCCCTAAACTTGCCAACTGACAGAAAGAGCTGTGAATGGATCAGTGGTTCCCCATTCAGGGCCTTGATGGGCTTGGTATTGGTATTTTATTAGGATCCCCACTCTTCCTGGGTTCCACACAAAACATGAAACATGACATAATACAGTTACAGTTCGCCTTAATAGACAAGATCAGCTCAAGGACAGAACTACATCAATTGAAAAACGGCATACATAGCCTACATATCAATACATACACACAAAATATCTAAGTCAAATAGGGAAGCGGTGTTGTGCCGTGAGGTGTTGCTTTATCTGTTTTTTGAAAACAGGTTTGCTGTTAATTTGAGCAATATAAGATGGAAGGGAGTTCCATGCACTCATGGCTCTATATAATACTGTACGCTTTCTTGAATTTGTTCTGGATTTGGGGACTGTGAAAAGACCCCTGGTGGCATGTCTGGTGAGGTAAGTGTGTGTGTCAGAGCAGTGTGTAAGTTGACTATGCAAACAATTTGGAATTTTCAACACATGAATGTTTCTTATAAAAAGAAGAAATTATGCAGTCAGTATCTCCTCAACTCTTAGCCAAGAGAGACTGGCATGCATAGTATTTATATTAGGCCTCTGGTTACAATGAAGAGCAAGATGTGCCGCTCTGTTCTGGGCACACTGCAGCTTAACTAGGTCTTTCTTTGCAGCACTTGACCACATGACTGGACAATAATCAAGATAAGACAAAACTAGAGCCTGCAGGACTTGCTTTTTGGAGTGTGGTGTCAAAAAACAGAGCATCTCTTTATTATGGACATACCTCTCCCCATCTTTACAACCATTGAATTTATATGTTTTGACCATGGCAGTTTACAATCTAAGGTAACACCAAGTAATTTAGTCTCCTCAACTTGTTCAACAGCCACACCAATAATTATCAGATTTAGCTGAGGTCTAGAGCTTAGGGAATGATGTGTACGAAATACAATGCTCTTAGTTTTAGAGACGTTCAGGATCAGTTTATTACTGGCCACCCATTCCAAAACTGACTGCAACTCCTTGTTAAGGGTATCAGTGACTTCATTAGCTGTGGTTGCTGACACGTATATAGTTGAATCATCAGCATACATGGACACACAGGCTTTGTTTAATGCCAGTGGCAGGTCGTTGGTAAAAAATAGAAAAGAGTAGAGGGCCTAGAGAGCTGCCCTGCGGTACACCACACCCTACATGTTTGACATTAGAGAGGCTTCCATTAAAGAAAACCCTCTGAATTCTATGAGATAAATAGCTCTGAGGTTGAAAAGCCATAAAACATATTTTTTCTCAACAACAGACTATGGTGAATAATATCAAAGGCTGCACTGACATCTAACAGTACAGCTCCCACAATCTTTTTATTATCCATTTATTTCAACCAATCATCAGTAATTTGTGTCAGTGCAGTACGTGTTGAGTGCCCTTCTCTATAAGTCTGTTGTCAATTTGTTTACAGAGAAACACCATTTTTTCCATCAGTTTGCTAAGAGCTGGCAACAAGCTGATAGGTCTGCTGTTAGAACCTGTAAATGCCACTTTACCACTGTTTGCCCTCCAGGCCTGAGGACAAACACCTTCCTCTAGACTCAGATTAAAGATATGACAGATACCTTGGCAATAAAGTAATCATTAAAATAATTGGCAACACCATCTGATTCGATGAAGATGGAGTTGAATTAGTCTTTCTGGACATAATTCATTGAAAGTACTCTAAAAAAAAAATTCCCATCATTTTTTATATCATTGATCTTGGCTTCATAATACAGTTTCTTCTTCTTTTTGCAGTAAGTCAGCCAGTCAGATGTGCAGCAGACTTATTAGCCACTCCTTTTGCCCCATCTCTTTCAACCATACAGTTTATCAATTCCTCATCAATCCATGGAGCCTTAACCGTTCTAACAGGCAGTTTCCTAACAGGTGCATGTTTATCAATAATTGGAAGAAGCAATTTCATTAATTCATCAAGTGCAGCGTCTGGATGCTCCTTATTAATCACATCAGACCAACACATATTTTTTTCATTATCCACATAAGTCTCAGCAAAATATTTTGTATGATCTCTTATACACTATTTTAGAACTTTCCTGGATATAGCCACTATATTGTGATCACTGCATCCACTGGGTACGGATACAGCTTTAGAACAAAGTTCTACAGTAAAATATTAGTAAAAATGTGATCAATACATGTGGATGATCTTGTTCCTGTAGTGTTTGTAAACACCCTGGTAGATTGATGAATAACATGAATCAGATTACAGGCACTGGTTACAGTGAGAAGCTTCCTTTTGAGCGGACAGCTTGATGAAAACCAGTCAATATTCAGTTCTCTGTTTACATCACATACACAATCAAGCATTTCACCCACATTATTTAGATACTGACTGTTAGCACTTGGTGGCCTATAGCAACACCCCAAAAGAATAGGCTTTAGATGAGGCAGGTGAACCTGCAACCACAGCACTTCAATAACACTTGACATGAGATCTTCTCTAAGCATTACAGGGATATGGCTCTGAATATATATAGCAACACCTCCCCATAATCATTCCTGTCTCTTAGATGGTATATCCTTGTATTGCTACTTCTGTATCATCAAATGAATTATCTAAGTGAGTCTCAGAAATGGCTAATATATGAATGTTATCTGATGTTAGCAAGTTATTGATTTAATGAACCTTATTTCTAAGGCTACATCTTTTGATATGGGCTATTTTCAGCCCTTTCCTGGGTAGCTTCTCAAAGATCGACATAATATGGAAAAGAACAAACAAAGCAAGAGAAAAAAGAAAAGTTCAGCAGGCCATTAATCAGTTGGTGTGTGTAAGTGTGTGTGTGCTGCGCGGTTGATGCTACAAACCCATAGGCTTGGAAACAGTAACAAGGCCTGAAAACTGGAAACCAGAATGTTCATGCAACGTTCTCATGAAATGTGTCTAGAACATTCATATCTTCTATTCTGAGAACATGGCAACCCTGTCCTGTGTATGTTTGGAGGGACGTTGATGGGAATATTTTTCGAACCCTCAGACAACTGGACAAATTAATATTATAGCAACGTCCCATAAAACATGTATAGAACATTAATGTTGTATATTCTGAGAACATTGTAACCACGTTCTAGATAAGTTATCCTGACATTATGGGAATATTCCCCTTAACTTTTACACCAAAATATTCTAAAAAGGTTCTCAGAATGTTTTTTGCTAACATTGATAGAATGTTCCCCTAACTAACGGAGAAATGGACACTCAAACATTAAGGGAATATTATGGGTAACATTACAAAAATGCTCTCTCTCCCTAGAATTGTTAGCTGGGAAGCTGATCTCCCCTTGTGCTGGATCACTGACATTCACAAGTGTTCTCACATACTGAACAACCCATATTTCTGTCTGATACGTACCCAGACACATTTCTGACTCATTGTGAGTCATTCTGGTGAAATGTAATCTGCTCTGTTCTGATCCTGTGGGCTGCGTGTGTTAATCTTGGGCTGTGTGTGTGTGTGTGTGTGTGTGTGTGTGTGTGTGTGTGTGTGTGTGTGTGTAGTTGCCAAGTGTAAAAGTTTAGCGTATGTCAGTGATGGTGCAGGCTCAGGTTGAAGCAGTGTGTGCTTGTGTGTATGTGTGTGTGTGTGTGTATTTGCCAAGTGTAAGTTTAGTGTGTGTCAGAGATGGTGCAGGGCTGAGGTTGAAGCAGTCTGTGTGTGAGTGTGTGTGGTTGCCAAATGTGTGGTTTGAGAGTGTGCCAAGAGGCCAGCCGGTGAGACAAGGTTTGTGGCTGGGCACTGGATACTGGTACTGGGCTGGGGAGGCTGGGGAGAGAGCTGCTCAGACAGTGACTCAGCCTCCTGCCTCACTCCACCAGGGAGAACAGGCTAGCCCTTTGTACAGGGTGCTGAGGGAGCAGGAGCTGCCTGCCTGGGACACACTCCCTGAGCACCTCTGTAAGACACACACACACATGCAAGCGCAGGCACACATACACACACCAATGGGCTTAATTGGTCGACACACTACTCTCTCAAGGGCCACCACACAAAGACAAAAGAACAACCACAACAAGGAGAGCTCTGCACTCAGAAAGGGGGGAGCGATGTAGAAACGGAGAGAGAGAGAGAGAGAGAGAGAGAGAGAGAGAGAGAGAGAGAGAGAGAGAGAGAGAGAGAGAGAGAGAGAGAGAGAGAGAGAGAGAGAGAGAGAGAGAGAGAGAGAGAGAGAGAGAGAGAGAGAGAGAGAGAGAGAGAGAGAGAGAGAGAGAGAGAGAGAGAGAGAGAGAGAGAGAGAGAGAGAGAGAGAGAGAAGACATCTTACCTTAGCCATCTGAGCCTGGACTCCACCAGCTTTCAGTGCTGTCACTGCTTTCTGTGCCGCAGACGGACTGTCAAAGTCAACAAAGCCATAGCCTGCAGGGACAAAGACAGACATACTTACTTTGAGTTGTGACACTGAGAAGTACATACTATGGCAACAGGCCTAGGGCAGGGATTTTTCTGACTAGGACTATATGACCTGACCAGGAAAAACGTAAAACTATAGACTATAACTAGGGACCAGAGTTATTCCTTGCCAGGAACATGATAATGAAAAACACCTGTCCCTAAGCATGAGCATAGAGATAGATACAGTATCTACCTATGGGCATGACACCTCAAATCATGCAGGTCCTGTGCAGGTAAGCGTTGAATGGGGCTGAAACAGCAGACAGGTTAAGGATAATATGACAGAACAGATTCTCTCCACTACTGCACTGTGGTCAGGTTTAGGATAATGCTACAGAACAGAACCTCTGTTGTGGAGACAGGTTTAGGAGAATAGTCTATCCCTCTACTGTGGCCAGATGTGGAGTTACTGTATGTAACCAACGGTGGAGTTACTGTATGTAACCAACGGTGGAGTTACTGTATGTAACCAACGGTGGAGTTACTGTATGTAACCAACGGTGGAGTTACTGTATGTAACCAACGGTGGAGTTACTGTATGTAACCAACGGTGGAGTTACTGTATGTAACCAACGGTGGAGTTACTGTATGTAACCAACGGTGGAGTTACTGTATGTAACCAACGGTGGAGTTACTGTATGTAACCAACGCTAAGCTGCCTACAATGGCGTTATGGGTAACATCACGAAACACCTGCTGAGAATAAACAGACAGAGGCTCTCTGGGATGTTTGCACGTAATGTTTGAGCTGTGTGTGACATACAACTGCGTGTAGGTGTGGTGTGTTTGTGTGTGTGTTTGTGTTTGTGTTTGTGTGTGTGTCCATGCGTTTGTGTTTGTGTGCGTCTGTGTTTGTGTGTGTGTCCATGTGTTTGTTTGTGTAGGTGTATGTTTTTTTTTACAAAACACCTCTCCTCACCTTTGCATTTGTTGGTGGTCTTGTCCAGGATGGCTTTAGTGGACACAATTTTCCCATACCTGGAAAACACAAAGGTGGATGGATGGTCAGGGTTTCTGGGGACCAAACAATGCTTCTACTGTGTACAGACCATTTTTTCATTACTATCATCATATCATCTTAGCTGACAGGGTTGAGGTATTATAAAGGCTTTAGGGGTCTAATCTAGTTCAAAGTGATTACGGTATGTGAATTGAACTAATTGATCTGTGGAAATACGTTTTGAGAAGTGGAATGTGGTATGGAGTAGAACGGGTGGAGTGATTCCCAAAAGGATTCCCACATCCTACTCAATCCAACATCACTCCATCAATGTATATGAGGCTCATCATAACCCTGTCATCAAGGCGGAGCACACTGTGAAATGGAGTGTTGGTGTAGTGTAGATAAGCAATACTACATTACACACTGTGTATGTCACACCCTGATCTGTTTCACCTGTCTTTGTGATTGTCTCCACTCCCCTCCAGGTGTCGCCCATCTTCCCCATTATCCCCAGTGTATTTATACCTGTGTTGTCTGTTTGTCTGTTGCCAGTTCGTTTTGTTTCGTCAAGCCTACCAGCGTTTTTCCCCTTCCCCCCCTGTTTCCTAGTTTTCCCGGTTTTGACCATTCTGCCTGGCCTGACCCTGAGCCTGCCTGCAGTTCTGTACCTTGTCACACCACCCTGGATTATTGATTTGCCTGCCCTGACCCTGAGACTGCCTGCCGTTATGTACCTTTTGGACTCTGATCTGGATTGTTGACCTCTGCCTGCCCTTGACCTGTCGGTTGCCTGCCCCCTGTTTTTGTAATAAACCTTTGTTACTTCGACACTGTATGCATCTGGGTCTTCTCCTGAAACGTGATAGTACGAACTGGCCATGACTGACCCAGCAAACTCGGACCAGCTCCGCAACGCCATCTCCTCCCAAGGAGCCACCATTGGAAGTCACGAGGAGTTGCTTCATGGTCTCATGGAAGGGTTCCAGACCTTGGCCGAACGCCATGACCAAGCGGGAGCAATTCCGCGGGTTGTCTGTTAGGCAGCCTACCACGACGGTAACCTCTCAGCCCCTCAGTAACCCAGATATTAGCAGCGCGGCCTCCCCGGCCACCCCGGTTTCCCGAGAACCCCGCTTACCTCCCCCGGAACGCTTCGCTGGAGAGTCGGGAACCTGTCGGGCATTTCCCGCTCAGTGTTCGCTCATCACCGAGCTGCAGCCCTCCTCCGTCCCCTCAGACCACTCTAAGATAGTGTACCTCATCCCACTGATGTCCGGGAGGGCTCTCGCCTGTGCTACGGCAGTGTGGGAACAACAGTCGGCCGTATGCTTCAGTCTGGAGGAGTTCATGCAGGAGGTAAAGAAGGTTTTCGACGCTCCATTGTCCGGGAGCGAGGCTGGCCGGAAGTTACTCCAGCTTCGGCAAGAATCCCGCATTGTGGCAGACTATGCATTGGATTTCTGCACGTTGGCAGCTGAGTGTGCCTGGAACCCGGAAGCGCTGTTTGACACGTTCTTGCACGGAGTATCGGAGGAAGTAAAGGATGAGCTTGCAGCCCGGGAACTACCGACAGATCTCGACTCGCTCATCGCCTTGACCATTCGGATCGATGGGCGACTACGGGAATGAAGGAAGGAGAGGAAGGATTCCACCTCGCCTCCGAGGCATCCCGGAAGTCCCCAACGGTTCCGTTGCTGAGAGAACCCGAGGCTACCCGAGTTCCCCCGAGAGTCTCCGAAGTCTGCCGATTCACCTCTTTCCGAGCCGATGAAACTAGGCAGAGCTAGCCTGTCTCCAGCCGAACGGCAATACAGGCTTCACACACATTTTTTTAAAATATTTTTTTTATTTCACCTTTATTCAACCAGGTAAACCAGTTGAGAACAAGTTCTCATTTACAACTGCGACCTGGCCAAGATAAAGCAAAGCAGTGCGATAAAAACAACAACACAGAGTTACATATGGGGTAAAACAAAACAAAGTCAAAAATACAACAGAAATACATATATATACAGTGTGTGCAAATGTAGCAAGTTATGGAGGTAAGGCAATAAATAGGCTATAGTGCAAAATAATTACAATTAGTATTAACACTGGAATGATAGATGTGCAAGAGATGATGTGCAAATAGAGATACTGGGGTACAAATGAGCAAAATAAATAACAATATAGGGATGAGGTAGTTGGGCGGGCTAATTTCAGATGGGCTGTGTACAGGTGCAGTGATCGGTAAGGTGCTCTGACAACTGATGCTTAAAGTTAGTGAGGGAGATAAGTGTCTCCAGCTTCAGAGATTTTTGCAATTTGTTCCAATCATTGGCAGCAGAGAACTGGAAGGAATTGCGGCCAAAGGAGGTGTTGGCTTTGGGGATGACCAGTGAGATATACCTGCTGGAGCGCAGACTACGGGTGGGTGTTGCTATGGTGACCAATGAGCTAAGATAAGGCGGGGATTTGCCTAGCAGTGATTTATAGATGGCCTGGAGCCAGTGGGTTTGGCGACGAATATGTAGTGAGGACCAGCCAACAAGAGCGTACAGGTCACAGTGGTGGGTATTATATGGGGCTTTGGAGACAAAACGGATGGCACTGTGATAGACTACATCCAATTTGCTGAGTAGAGTGTTGGAGGCTATTTTGTAAATGACATCGCCGAAGTCAAGGATCGGTAGGATAGTCCGTTTTACAAAGGCATGTTTGGCAGCATGAGTGAAGGAGGCTTTGTTGCGAAATAGGAAACCGATTCTAGATTTAACTTTGGATTGGAGATTCTTAATGTGAGTCTGGAAGGAGAGTTTACAGTCTAACCAGACACCTAGATATTTGTAGTTGTCCACATACTCTAGGTCAGACCCGTCGAGAGTAGTGATTCTAGTCGGGTGGGCGGGTGCAAGCAGCGTTCAGTTGAAGAGCATGCATTTAGTTTTACTAGTGTTTAAGAGCAGTTGGAGGCTACTGAAGGAGTGTTGTATGGCATTGAAGCTCGTTTGGAGGTTTGTTAACACAGTGTCCAATGAAGGGCCAGATGTATACAAAATGGTGTCGTCTGCGTAGAGGTGGATCTGAGAGTCACCAGCAGCAAGAGCGACGTCATTGATATACACAGAGAAAAGAGTCGGCCCAAGAATTGAACCCTGTGGCACCCCCATAGAGACTGCCATAGGTCCAGACAACAGGCCCTCCGATTTGACACATTGAACTCTATCTGAGAAGTAGTTGGTGAACCAGGCGAGGCAATCATTTGAGAAACCAAGGCTATTTAGTCTGCCAATAAGAATGCGGTGGTTGACAGAGTCGAAAGCCTTGGCCAGGTCAATGAAAACGGCTGCACAGTACTGTCTATTATCGATCGCGGTTATAATATCGTTTAGGACCTTGAGCGTGGCTGAAGTGCACCCATGACCAGCTTGGAAACCGGATTGCATAGCGGAGAAGGTACGGTGGGATTCGAAATGGTCGGTGATCTGTTTCTTGACTTGGCTTTCAAAAACTTTTGAAAGGCAGGGCAGGATGGATATGGGTCTGTAACAGTTTGGATCTAGAGTGTCACCCCCTTTGAAGAGGGGGATGACCGCGGCAGCTTTCCAATCTCTGGGGATCTCAGACGTTACAAAAGAGAGGTTGAACAGGCTAGTAATAGGGGTTGCGACAATTTCGGCGGCTAGTTTTAGAAAGAAAGGGTCCAGATTGTCTAGCCCAGATGATTTGTAGGGGTCCAGATTTTGCAGCTCTTTCAGAACATCAGCTGTCTGGATTTGTGTGAAGGAGAAGCGGGGGGGGGCATGGGCAAGTTGCAGCGGAGGGTGCAGAGCTGGTGGCCAGGGTAGTGGTAGCCAGGTGGAAAGCATGGCCAGCCGTAGCAAAATGCTTGTTGAAATTCCAAAATGCTTGTTGAAATAGTTGCCTGTATTGCGGGACTACTGGTCATTTTGTGTCCACCTGTCCACTAAAAGACCAGGCTCACCGGTAGGATCGAGTACTCTGGTGGGCCATACGGATACCTTTTCCTCTCCCCTTACTCGCACCCCCTTTCATGCAATCTTGCTGTGGGGGAACCAGTCAAAATCTCTCTGGGTACTCATCGACTCTGGGGCCGATGAGAGCTTAATGGACGCTACCCTGGCGTCCCCACTCAGCTCTTCTCCATTCCCATGGATGTTAGAGCGCTGGACGGGCGCTCTATAGGCCGGGTCATCCACAATACCACCCCCATCAACCTACGAGTGTCAGGGAACCACAGCGAGACGATCCAATTCCTGCTAATTAAGTCTCCTCAGGTTCCCGTGGTATTGGGTTTATTGACTGGTCTACTGGTGCCATCATGGGCTGGAGCCCGTTCTGCCACGCTCATTGCCTGAAGTCAGCACAGCCTTCCCCGGGACGTCTTCCTGGCGGCTCGAAAGTTGCCTCGGCCCTCTCCGCCATTCCCACGGAGTACGAGGACCTCCGGGAGGTGTTCAGTAAGGCACGGGCCACTTCGCTTCCACCGCACCGACCCTACGACTGCGGAATCAACCTTCTCCCAGGCACCACTCCGCCCCGGGGACGACTGTACTCACTGTCGGGTCCGCAGACCAAGGCTATGGAGACCTACATTGAGGACTCCCTAGCTGCCGGGTTCATCCGTCCTTCTGCCTCCCCCGCCGGCGCAAGGTTCTTCTTTGTGGAGAAGAAGGACAAAACCCTGTGCCCGTGCATCGACTACCGGGGCCTCAACGACATCACGGTGAAGAACCGCTACCCGCAACCACTCATGTCCTCGGCCTTCGAGCCGCTCCAGGGGGCCAAAGTATTCTCCAAGCTGGACCTACGGAATGCCTACCACCTGGTGCGGATACGGGAGGGGGACGAGTGGAAGACTGCCTTCAACGCGGTCACTACAAGTATCTGGTCATGCCATTTGGCCTTACCAATGCCACAGCTGTGTTCCAGGCCCTGGTTAGTGATGTTCTCCGCTACATGTTGAACCGGTTCGTCTTCGTCTACCTCGACGACATCCTCGTCTTCTCCCACTCTGCCCAAGAACACGTGCTCCACGTCCGACAGGTCCTCCAACGCCTCCTGGAGAACCAGCTTTTTGTGAAAGCTGAGAAATGCGAATTCCATCGCTCCACCATCCCCTTCCTGGGCTACATCATTGCTGCAGGGAGTGTAGAGATGGATCCCGGGAAGGTGAGAGCGGTGGTGGATTGGCCCCAGCCTACATCCAGAGTGCAGCTGCAACATTTCCTGGGATTCACCAACTTTTATCGCTGCTTTATCTGGGGATACAGCACCCTGGCTTCCCCCGTCTGCACTCATCTCTCCCAAGGTTCCGTTCACATGGTCCCCAGCTGCTGAAAGGGCATTCCAGGACCTCAAACACCGTTTCACCACTGCTCCCATCTTGGTTCATCCTGACCCGTCCCGCCAGTTCGTGGTGGAGTCCGACGCTTCGGATGTCGGAATGGGGGCGGTCCTGTCCCAGCGTTCGGCCCTGGACCTCAAGTTAAATGCCTGCGCCTTCTTCTCCCATCGCCTCAACACCACGGAGAGGAATTACAATGTGGGGAATCGTGAGCTTCTTCGCAGTGAAGATGGCATTGGAGGAGTGGAGGCACTAGCTGGAGGGGGCGGAACATCCGTTCATTGTGTGGACGCACCACAAGAACTTGGAATATCTCCACACCGCCAAGCGTCTCAATTCCAGGCAAGCTAAGTGGGCCCTGCTTTTCACCCGGTTCAACTTCTCCCTCTCATACTGACCGGGATCCAAGAATGTCAAGCCAGATGCGCTGTCACGACGCTATAGCCCCGCGGCTACACCCCCGGAATCCGAGACCATCCTTCCCACCTTGTGCTTGGCGACGGCACTCCGTTGGGGAATAGGGAAGCAGGTACGGGAGGCGCAGCGTTCCCAGCCGAACCCCGGGGGGGGCCCAGATTACCGGATGTTTGTTCCTGACGCTGTCCACTCCTTGGTCCTGGAGTGGGCCCACTCCTCCAGGCTTACCTACCACCCGGGCTCCTGTTGGACCCTGGCCTTTGTGCGTCAATGCTTTAGGTGGGCTATCATGGTTCCTGACATCTCCGCGTTCATCGCTGCCTGCACGATCTGTGCGCAGAACAAGACTCCTCGGCAAGCTCCGGCTGGTCTCCTCCAACCTCTACCTGTTCCTCACCGTCCCAGGTCTCACATATCCCTGGACTTTGTCACAGGTCTTCCCCCGTCTGATGGCAACACCGCCATCCTGACAGTTGAGGACCGGTTTTCCAAAGCCACCCACTTCATTCCTCTCCCCAAGCTACCCTCCGCCAAAGAGACGGCCCAGCTCATGGTGCAGCACGTCTCCGACCGGGGTCCTCAGTTCTCGTCCCAGTTCTGGAAGGCGTTCTGCACACTCATTGGGTCGTCGGCCAGCCTGTCCTCCGGTTTCCACCCTCAGCCCAACGGCCAGTCGGAGCAAGCTAACCAAGATCTGGAGACGACTCTGCGATGCCTGGTCTCTGCCAACCCCACCACCTGGAGCCAGCAACTAGTGTGGGTCGAATACGCCCGCAACACCCTTCCCTGCTCTGCTACGGGTCTTTTGCCCTTTGAGTGTTCCCTTGGTTATCAGCCCCTGCTCTTCCTGGAGCAAGAGGAAGAGGTCGGCATACCCTCGGCCCCGATGTTTGTCCGCTGCTGTCGTCGTACCTGGATGGCTCTTCTCAAGACCACCTCCAGGTATTGACGACAAGCGGACCACCACCGGACCCCAGCTCCCCGGTATCGTCTCGGGCAGAAGGTATGGTTGGCCACCCGAGATTTGCCCCTCCGGGTGGAGTCCCGCAAACTTTCCCCCCCGGTTTATCGGCCCTTTCCCCATCTCCAAGATCATTAGCCCCTCTGCTGTTCGTCTTCTGTTGCCCCGTACCCTCCGTATACATCCCACTTTTCATGTATCTAGGATCAATCCCATGTCTCACACCCCTTTGTCTCCTGCTTCCAGGCCGATCCCTCTCCACGTCTCATTGACGGCCAACCGGCGTACATGGTGAGGCGTCTCCTGAAGGTTCGACCTCAGGGCAGGGGCTTCCAGTCCCTGGTTGACTGGGAGGGTTATGGCCCGGAGGACAGTTGCTGGGTCCCCGGTAGGGACATCTTGGACCCAGGCCTCATCGCTGAGTTTCAACGCTGGCACCCCGGCCAACCATGTATGCACCCAGGTAACATGCCAGGTGGCGCCCCTAGAGGTGGGAGTACTGTCACACCCTGATCTGTTTCACCTGTCTTTGTGATTGTCTCCACCCCCCTCCAGGTGTCTCCCATCTTCCCCATTATCCCTAGTGTATTTATACCTGTGTTCTCTGTTTTTCTGTTGCCAGTTCGTTTTGTTTTGTCAAGCCTACCAGCGTTTTTCCCCTTGCTCCTGTCTTTTTCAAGTTCCTGTTTTCTAGTTTTGACAATTCTGCCTGCCCTGACCCTGAGCCTGCCAGCCATTCTGTACCTTGTCACACCACCCTGGATTATTGACCTCTGCCTGCCCTGACCCTGAGACTGCCTGCCGTTCTGTACCTTTTGGACTCTGATCTGGATTACTGACCTCTGCCTGCCCTTGACCTGTTGTTTGCCTGCCCCCTGTTTTTGTAATAAACTTTTGTTACTTCGACACTGTCTGCATCTGGGTCTTCTCCTGAAACGTGATAGTGTAGTACTAAATATAACTAAACCAATACGCTTTCCCTCTGTTTCCTAGCAACCATACATTGCTGTCTTACTCATTTTACTCATCTGACTTAATCATGTTCTTTCCAGGAGGAACATATAGGGCCTGTACATGCTGTCTATTAATGCATATTGTAGCGCTAGCTTATAATAAATGACCCAATGCATTATTGATCATTGTTTTGTTGTAGTTGGAAATATAGTGATCTCCAAAAGTATTGGGACAGTGACATTTATTGTGTGGTTTTGGCTCTGTACTCCAGCACTTTGGATTTAGAATGATACAATTACATTATTTACCATTCATTTCTATTGGGCACCAAATAATCTGAAACACAACCAAAACAAACAGCAAATGCATTCAACAAGTTTGTAAAATCACAAGCTTGATCTAATCATTGCATGCTAGGAATATGGGACCAAATACTAAACTTTGGACTACTTTAATACATATGTGAATTTGTCCCAATACTTTTGGTCCCCTATGTACAAAAAGTGCTGTAATTCCTAAACGGTTCACCCGATATGGAAATACCCTCAAATTAAAGCTGACAGTCTGCACTTTATTAACCTCATCGTCATTGTATCGTTTCAAATCCAAAGTGCTGGAGTACAGAGCCTAAACCACAAAAAATGTGTCACTGTCCCAATACTTTATAGCTCACTGTATATGTAGAAGCCTTGACTTAATTATCTTTGTTCCAGGAGGAACACATTGGGCATGTACATTGCTGTATAGTAATTATTTGTACTGTAGACCTAGCTTTACGATCTCCCTTGTTTCTGCACCAACACTGCAGAAGCAGGATATCAACTCCCTGCATCTCTCTCGGCATGTGCATGTTCTGTAACCTGATCTCACTCTCCTTGCCTTGGCTGTGCTGTTATGTGCTGTACAAGCAAACCTGCCTGGCTGGCTGGCTGGTTGGGATCCACCGCAACACTCTCTCTCTCACTCTGCTAGCTAACACAACACCCAGAACAGAGCCTCATCTCTGGGTCCTACTGCCCCTCTATCTACCTATCATAGCTACCCCAGCTTTACAGCAGGGTTTAGGCACACACTAACCAAAGGAGTAAGGGCTGCCCTTGCCCTTCTCTTTTAGCACAGATTTAACTTTTTTACTACAGCATGTGAACATCACACACTTGTTAAGGAGACGGGTGTTTTGAAAATCCTCTCATTGTTTCTCAACCTGCACTGTACTGCACTAACAGAGACAGACAGGACAGGTAGCCCCTGTTCTTTCTATACACATGTTCCTCCAACTGGCATATACAGGTATTTGGTATATTCCAAAAATAGGCTACTAAAAGCTAACAGGAAAATAAGCTATTCTGCATATATTACACTGGTGTCTCCAATTCCAAACAACTTTAGAGATTGAATTAGCTAAAGTACATTCTCCACCATACTGTAAATGTGCTTTAAAGCAAACTTGTGCTATATGCATTTGACCTCTAATGTAACATTACTATTTCATATTACGTTTGATGATCTATGCAGGATGCCATCAAATACATTATGCTTTGGCATAACATATCCATTATTTTCTAGTGACATCAACAATACATTATTTATGGGTAGTATTGCTCTGTGTGCAAATGAAAAGCACTCCTAGAATAATCCAACTGCATGGGGGAAACTGGTTGCTACTAGCTCTCTGCTCTGGGCATTATATCGTCTTTGCAGGCCTCCTTAGTTGAGCTGTGAATATCCCCATAGAATACTGCATGAGGGAAAGATTGCTACAAGCTCTCTCTCTCTCCTCCTGGGTACTAGCTGTGTACAGTACAGTTTTTGCTGGCCTCCTTAATTGTGCAATGAAGAGATGCCCATCTACTAGTGCATTCAGCTGGTAGGTCTGACTCTGTGGCTATATAATGTGGAGAGGGGGAGGTTGGAGGGGAAGGAGACTCAGCCATGTGTGAGAGAGCAGAGAGCAGATAGTACAGTGTCTAGCACAGCACCCATAGTCAGCTAAAGCCAGGCCAGAGCCAGCCACTCAAAGAGGCTGCGCTGCTGGGGCTAGGAGGCAGAACAACCTCCCATCCATTCCCCCCAGACCTGAGCGTTTGATTGCGCATGTCAATTGTGTTCCAGATGGGCAAGGTTTGCACTTATGAAACTCGTCCATTGATTCCATTGCACCAGGCAAGCCTAATCAGATAGTATTTGAAGGATTTAACATACTATCTGAACCCAGGTGCTCAGAGTTCCTCGCCTCACATGGAGCAACTGGCAGTTAGTTATGTCAGGCTTCATGTTTCCTGTAGTTTTCACTTCGTCATTAATTTCATGACTTTATTCATGTTCTTCCCCGTATCGCCAAGCTCTCTATAGTTACATACACTGATTGTAGAAAACATTAGGAACACCTTCCTAATATTGAGTTGCACCCCTTTTGCCCTCAGAACAGCATCAATTCGTCAGGACATGGACTCTACAAGGTGTCGAAAGCGTTCCACAGGGATGCTACCCATGTTGACTCCAATGCTTCCCACAGTTGTGTCAAATTGGCTGGATGTCCTTTGGGTGGTGGACCATTCTTGATACACACAGGAAACTGTTGAGCGTGAAAAACCCAGCAGCGTTGCAGTTCTTGACACAAACCGGTGCGCCTGGCACCTACTACCATACCTTGTTCAAATGCACATAAATATTTTGTCTTGCCATTCACCCTCTGAATGACACAAATACACAATCGATGTCTCAATTGTCTCAAGGCTTAAAAATCCTTCTTTAACATGTCTCCTCCCCTTCATCTACACTGATTGAAGTGGATTTAACAAGTGACATCAATAAGGGATCATAGCTTTCACCTGGATTCACCTGGTCAGTCTATGTCATGGAAAGTTCCTAATGTTTTGTACACTCAGTGTATATACAGTAGAGTAGACCTTGCTTAGCACCATCCATTCTTATTTTATTGTCTCTTTTTAACATAGCATATTTTCATCTCAATAATGGTATAGAAAACCGTACACCTTGTTTAATGCCCTCCTCTACTCAAAAGCAAATTTCATGTAGTGATTTTATCTACTCTGTAAAAGCAGAACTACCCACATACCACCTCACACAGAAAACCTTAACTCCCTACATTCCTACGCCTAATTCCCCCTCTCTCTTCAACCCCGCCCCCTCTCTCCCTCCATCCCCCTCTCCCTCCCGCTCTCTCTCTCCATCCCCCTCTTCATGCCACTGGCCTTGTTTGTATTTCCCTTTTCCCTGGGCTCAGGGTTTCCTGTGGGGTTGGGCAGCCTCATGTGAGCCATATCTTCCAGACAGCTGGAAAATAGCAGACCTCACTCCTTCTCCTTCTCTCCTTCCCCCCCCCTCTCGGTTTCTCTTCCTCTGATTCCTTTTCTCTCCCTCTCTACTTCCCACCCTCTCTCTCCTTCATTCACTTTCTCCCCCTGTTTATCTCTCCTTCCCTCTCCCTCCCCCTCATCTCTCTCCTTCCTTCCCTCTCCCCTCTCTTTATGTCTCACACTTTCTACTGTTTTGTTTCTCATCAAGCTCCAGTATTCAATTAAGAGCAGCAAACTCATTCATCTTCACCCAACTGGCTTTTTCATGTGGTGTTTTATTGAAGATCTAACAGACACAGACCAAGTGGCTCTGGCATGGCAGTTCTGGTTATCACTGCTGTGTGTATAATGCATATTGGAAATGCTGTATATGACTGCAATCATATTTTATTTTTTTATATGCAGAGATACCAACCACTCGGACCACTGGAAGCTGAGTGAGCTCATTCTCTGGTGATGGCAAGACCATCATACAGAGAGGAAGCACCAGGGAGAGAGACAAAACGTGCTTAGTAAGCTAGCTGTTGGAAAGTCTGCCCTCAGTTGTGCCAGCCTGAAAGGTCTGAGGTTACAACCCAAGCTCCTGTTGATCTTTCCACAGGCCACTGACTGGTGACATACTTGTGAAATGTGCACCCACTTCTTGCCTTTTCAGCTAAAGCATTATTTCAGGCCCTCTCTATCCCCATTAACACAATTTCCTCTTCCACCTCAGTTCATTTATTTTACACAGAGCCATAGCTTCACTGTGAGGTGTTGTGTGGTAGAGGAGTGATTTGTTGATGAGCTACTCACGGCTGACACAGTTTGACAAGGTCCTGGTCTGTGGTTCCCGGGTGGAGGCCGCGGATGTAGAGGTTAGTTTTGCTCAGCTGCTCTGCACTGAGGCTGCCGTTACTGCTGCTGCTGGTGGTGGTGGGGTTCGGGCTGGTTAGAGACATCTGGTGGCTGGAGGACACATATGTCGGCTGGGGCGAGACAGAGACGGGATATGACATCAGCAACAAGATATGATTACATTGGGTAGTAGCTGGCTAGCATGTACACAAGATTTGATTCTGGGTGAGATTAGACATCTGGTGATGATGTAACGGAGGTGGTTTGATAAAACCAATTTGTGTGATGAGTAGGCTAACCTTGCTTGAGACGTTATGCCTATAGGCTTTGGCTCAGCAGGCTAAAATGGGCAGGAAACCCAGATTTGAACCCCAATCTGTCACAGTAAAATGCTACAATCCTCTACAGTCCACAATCCTGAAAAGGCACGTCCATTAGATCACATCTGGGCTGTTATCAGTCAACTCTCCAGGCTGTTCATGATCCACCTACTTATACTTAACTAGAGTGTAACCTAATCTACAAAAATCTATTAAGAAAACAATTAGCAGGATCACCAGTTACAGTGGATGGTTAAGCAAAGGGCAACATGTCAATATAGCACCCAATGATCCGGGGCCAGGGCTGAGAAATCAATATCAATTTGGTTATTTCACTACACTGCCTCCTAGATAGGATTTCAGTGTACTTAACTGTCTGCTAGATAGGATTGCAGTGTACTTAACTGTCTGCTAGATAGGCTTTCAGTGTAAGGCTACCATGGTCTGTAATGGGGGCAATCATAACATAAAACATTACCATCATGACCTATAATCACCAGACCATGGATACACTTCTAGACAGAGAACTCTTCACATGAATCACATTTCAGTTGAGTCGGCACTCTGCAGGGCTGCAATAGACACAACTCAATTTATATCAAGACTGAGCTAACCCCGTTTTGGAGGGGAAATTGGATGGACCTCAGTAGCCGAATGAGCTTGATTCCAGCCCCCAGTAGTCACCTCCCACTCTGTTAATAACCCCCTGCTCCACTCTGCTGCAGTACTAACCTAGTGGTGTCCAACTACCTGGACCATTGGTAACCCGCTCTAATGAAACAGTTGCTCTTCTTCCTCTTTCCCCTCCTCCTCCTCCTCCTCTTCTCTCTCTAACAGTTTACATCCTTCCCAAACCATTGCTCTACTGCTGTACCTTTCTGTCTGTGTTTCCACAGTTTTGTATTCAACATGGCCATCACAAGATCCAGCAGCACCCAGCCTTGAACCCCTCCATAAACCAGAAGAGTTTTACCACCCCTTCATTAATCACAGTTGTTACTCTCACAGAGCCCATTCATTCACCATAGCCATTCTACACCTCTAATCTGCCTCTTTTCAGCATCAGTAGCATGGCAGCACACTGTTTGTTTTCCCACAATCACAACCTCTTCCTGTGGCTTGCTCTTGCCTTCACTCCCAGCCTACCAGCCTGCATGGAGACCCTATCAGGAGGGATGCACCTGCCTGGGTACTGGGTAGATAGTATCTGTATGTGGCTGGTGAATGGATGGTGCTGGGTCAGGGTATGGCTATAGAATCTGTATGATACTGAATGGAGTTGTATTAAGCCTGGTGGTAGATAAAAATCTGTATGCTGGATGGGGCCTAGGCCTAGATGAGGCCTGTCTGGATCTGTGTGTTGGATGGATGATGGGGCGGGATAGATGTGGCCTGGGCCTGGCTAAAGGATTGATGTGCTGTTTGATAGAGGATGGAGCCTGGCTCTGGTGCTAAATAGAGCTGTATGCTGCTGGATGAGACCTGTCTGGATATATGTGATGGATGGATGGGGATGGATGGATGGGGATGGATGGATGGGGCCTGGGGGAGCTAATTGGGGAGCTTGCTAGAGGAAGGCACTAATCCCTCTCATGTGCTCTCCAGTCAGAAGGTACTGTCTCATTAAGGCTGCTCTGCTCTGCTCGTTCTAAGACAAGGAAGATGGCAGAGAACCAGCGAATCAGATGGATCCATACCCACCAGGCTCCCATCTGCCTGCCTGTCTGTCTGCCTGCCTGCGGCCTGCCTGTCTGTCTGTCTGCCTGTCTGCCTGCCTGCCTGCCTGTCTGCCTGCGGCCTACCTGTCTGCCTGCGGCCTGCCTGCCTGCCTGCCTGCCTGCCTGCCTGTCTGTCTGTCTGTCTGTCTGGCTGCTGCCTGCTGCCTGCTTGCCTGTCTGCCTGCGGCCTGCCTGCCAGCTCCAGGTGTTCTGTTCTGCCAAACAGTACAGAAGGGCTCCCATGAAAAAGAGATTCATATCTCAATGGGACTCACCTGGTTAGATAAAGAACAAATAATGTGTGCAGTCAGTGTGTGTAGTTCATCTTTCATTTGTTTCTGAACATGCTTATAAATCACAAATCTTGTGTCATTACCACAGCAGCAGCAGCAGCAGCATTAGAATGTGGAGTTAAATTATTTCTTTACATTCCCACGCCATAAACAAATGTTTGTGTTAGTTAGTTACCCTCAGAATGGGGGGTAAGACAGAGGGTGTTTCTTTTCTACAGCCGTTTTCACGTTCTCCACATTCCTAAAAGCCTCATTAGTACCGGAACACAGACTAAAGAATGTGTCTCTCAAGACAATGAAGGCTTAAAGGAAAGCTCCACCCAATAACTATGTTTTGGTATTTGTTTCATTAGTCCATTGTTAATATAGTCCCAACATCTTTTGCATGTCAGCAATCATGTTTTCAACATTTGTAACTTTCAAAATACATAAATATGATGCTGCGTTTTGCATCATATGATGCAAAATGCATCATACCGGCTGTATTTCTATATTTTGAAAGTTATATATCTTGAAAACTTGATTGCTGACATGCAAAATATTTTGGGACTATATCAACAATGGACTAATGAAACAAATACCAAAATATAGTTTTTGGGTGGAGTTTTTCTTTAAATGTGACTGAGTAGTGGGAAAATCCTAGTCTTGTCCCATACTGTTTGTATGTGCTGTAGCCGACACTTCTACCATTGGCAAGCCATACATCTTTGGCATACCAATGATCGAACACAGAGAGGAGTTGGCTAATAGCACAAGCAGACAGGATCCAGCACCAGGCTAGGAAAACCCTACTTTTAAAATCCCCTGGTTAACACTTTATTACCTAAATGTACAATGCTCTATATCTTGTTAGAAGCACTTAGAGCCTTTAGAATGTATTGCAATAAGGCTTTATACAATATAATATCCCAAGTGCAGTCTTTCCATTCTTTACCAGTACATAATAGGACATATTTAAGAGACATTTTAAGTGTGGGTGATTGCTCTGAGCTGTTCCTTCTTCTCTCATTGAACTATAGCACTGTACTATTAGCCCTGGAGGTTATTGGGTGTCTGTTTCCACAATGTACAGTATGTTGCTGTACACAGCACGTGATGGATTTTTGCTCACACACCTCAGGCCACAGCTGGGGTGAATCTCAAAAGTATGTTCTTCGATTCCTCACATCCACACTCCTTACCTCCTTCTCAAAGCGTCACAGGGAAGCAAGGAAAGCTTTGGAGAAGAAGATCCAAGGAGAAAACCTTGATATTTTACTGATATGATCCCAGTTCTATTCATATTCAGTTCTCAATAAACACATTTTCAAAATCTGTCAACATTGCACATTCGGCACAAACACATCACACATTGCATGACAATCTATTTCTGTGAAAATAAATACATGTTTTATCTTAAAATACAGAAGAAGAAAAATCTGTCTGAAAAAGCAAAGGCCTACCTGCTTGGCACAAGAGATTTTCAGAGGCATGGTAGAAAAGATCATGTTTATGAAAAAACAAGCTCTCTGTTTTTGCTGCCTGGTACTGGATTCTGCCACAGTGTGCAGAAAAGGTTTTGGGGTGAAAAAACAGCGATGGCACTCTTCTGATGCTTCTACTTCAACCTGCAACCTCACCAACTCTTCAACAATATAGAGACAGCAGGTGGGGCTTCATCCTTCTCCTCCTCTCTCTGAGTCAATCCAATTCTACACTCAAAGGCACAAAAAACCTAAACCTGCAAACTCTTTTTGTTTTAGATACGCAGAAAATACATTAAAGAAAGAGAAAATGAAGAAAGAGCAATCTGAAGAAAGAGAAAAACACATAGGGTTTGAGAAAAGGGGTTCGCTTCACTCTATACAGAGGAAAGATCTGGTGGCTCCCTTGTCCATGGGATCTGAACCACTCACAGCCAAAGAAATCAAGGTATGTGAGAGGGAAAAAATAAGAAAATGGGGGAGGAGGGAAGAGAGGAGGAGAGGTGGGTAATCAAAAGCAGGAGAAAGAAAGAAAGAAAGAAAGAAAGAAAGAAAGAAAGAAAGAAAGAAAGAAAGAAAGAAAGAAAGAAAGAAAGAAAGAAAGAAAGAAAGAAAGAAAGAAAGAAAGAAAGAAAGAAAGAAAGAAAGAAAGAAAGAAAGAAAGAAAGAAAGAATGAAAGTGAAAAAAAATCTTAATCCCTCTCTTTCCTCCACCCTTTTCCCCTTGTATAAAAAATACACAGAGCAGAGTTTGCCACTTGACCTTGGGTTTACATGTTTTCCCTCAGAGTGACTTTTGAGCTCTCACAATGAGCAAAAAAAAAGGCATGAGTTTGCAAAAGCGGAGTAGCAGACACCCCTTCTATCCTGACATGAGCACCTTGTTTGAAGCCAGAGTAGTGCACTGTATAGGGAATAGGGTGCCATTTGGGATGCAAACAGAATTCCATGAATCTGAGCAATCTGAATTCCTGCTAACCATGACGCAGGGAAAGGAATAACACAGCCCTGGGAGGTGGGAACTAGTGTTATGTTTCAGGAAAGTTAAACACTACCATGGCCTATGTCAGCAATGTTGCACCAAGTCAACACCAAGATTCACAATGTAGAATAATAAAATATGCTATTGACAGAAGAAACATGCAATTTTTCCCATCCATAATGTGAAAGCATCAGGATCAAAACTAGGATCACAAAAAAAGTGAATTATAATGTTTTATTTTACAATTATGCTACCTGTGAAAAAATATGTGCTTTATAGTTTCTTAATTTCAATTCCCTTAATATCTCACCCAATCCAACACTCCATATTCAACTTCATAGTCCCCTGTAGTTCAGTTGGTAGAGCATGGCGCTTGCAACGCCAGGGTTGTGGGTTCGTTTCCCACGGGGGGACAGTATGAAAATGTATGCACTCACTAACTGTAAGTCGCTCTGGATAAGAGTGTCTGCTAAATGTGTAAAATGTAAATTATATTTTTTCTGTTCTCTGGATGTTATATAGCAAATCATCAGAGTACATCTTTAAATGGTTAATAAAAAAATTAAAAAATCTTATCAACTGCCAATCAATATCAATTATCATTACAAACTGTTCAGTTGTTACAAATTGTTAAATAATAATCAATAAGCATATTGAATTGAACTATTTCAATAGGCTACAGTATTCATATTTCCATATCTATAAATCACTGTATTATATTGGCCAATGTTTCCAGCCATCAGATCATATTGGATTTCACAGCCTGGTCTCATAGACTAGACGTAACATAGTAAATGTAAATCCTTATCGCTTTAACATAACCCCTAAACAATCCTAACACCTAAACCCTAGCCTAGCTAAAGTTAGCCAGCTAGCAAACGTTTGCCACCTAGCCACCTAGCTAGAATTCGTAACAAATCATACCTTTTGCAAATTCGTAACATAGCATATGAAATGAGTGATGGACATCCACAAATTAATACATATCATACAAACCTAACATATCATACTAATTGGAGTGTCTCGAATTTACATACATAATTATACGAAATGCTCTGAGACCAGGTTGGATTTCAAGGGGTTGTGCAAACCTTTACGCTAAATAAACTTATTTGGTTAATTTAGGTTACTGGTCTATTCAAAGAGAGACCTTACTCTCAATTGGTCGTTGAGTTTACAATTAGCCATTGGTATTAAACCCGAGAACTAGCGCAAAATGATCAAGGCTATTCGCCGCGCAAGTTTAATCCGTGCATTGACTTTCTCTGTGCCAATGAATAGAGCGAGGAAGAGCGCTAACGTTCACCCCGACGCATAGCCTAAAATAAATGCATGCATTATACCGGTATTCTATTCTATTATCTATTCACAATCTTATTTGGAGGATAGAAATGAGTTAAAAGCTATTTTAAATCGACAAAATAGCCTATAGTTGATTTGTATCGTATATGGTCCACTTTCAAGGACACTGCAGTTTAATAGCCGAGCAACCTAACTGCTACAAACGATCCAGGAGGAATGAGACCGGCATATAACCTACATATAGCACATTATTCAGATGGAGTCAAATACATCGCTTTACCTTTTTACTAGTTATGCTTGTATAGCCGTTGTATGGGTTGAATCCTGTCCTCGGCGGCACAGAGAGCAGCATTTTTACAGCAGCAGCACTATGTCTGGAGCGAAGAGCGTAGCCAAGGCAGGCAGTCAGCTGACGTCAGACAGGGAAATTCAGTTCAGAATCTGACTGGGATTGTGATTTGACTAGCGCTCTCCCAGCTCCCAGCCACTGGTAGTGTGTAGCATTCTATGTGACTGTGCGTTAAAAAGCGCGCTTTTCTGTGTTCCTCTTTCCATGTAGGCTATTTGTTAAACCTGGGAACCACCAGACAGTGAACATGTATGACTTTGGACATTAAGACTTTTTTATGTTACTATTCCGTATGACAGTCTGGACACACATTTAACCTTTATTGGTATTTTATAAAGGCTTTTTGTAGCTTGTATAGTCTTCAAAAACATTATCCATTATAAATACATATCATTAATCATATCTAACATTGGGACTAATATAATTATATTGGCCATGGCCCAACCTGATGATATTTTGGCAAAGGTGCATGGCATTACACTATCACCATCAAACCTTATGTCATTATCAGGACACCAGCAGGTATATCTCACTGGTCATTCCCAAAGCCAACACCTCCTTTGGCCGCCATTCCTTCCAGTTCTCTGCTGCCAATGACTGGAACGAATTGCAAAAATCTCTGAAGCTGGAGACTCTTATCTCCCTCAATAACTTTAAGCATCAGTTGTCAGAGCACCTTACCGATCACTGCACCTGTACACAGCCCATCTGAAATTAGCCCACCCAACTACCTCATCCCTATATTGTTATTTATTTTGCTCTTTTGCACCCCAGTATCTCTATTTGCACATAATCTCTTGCACATCTAGCATTCCAGTGTTAATACTATTGTAATTATTCTGCACTATAGCCTATTTATTGCCTTACCTCCATAACTTGCTACATTTGCACACACTGTATATATATTTTCTGTTGTATTTTTGACTTTATGTTTTTTTACCCCATATGTAACTCTGTGTTGTTTTTATTGCACTGCTTTGCTTTATCTTGGCCAGGTCGCAGTTGTAAATGAGAACCTGTTCTCAACTGGTTTACCTGGTTAAATAAAGGTTAAATAAAAAATAAAAAAAACACTGATGTCCTGGGATGGCTCATATTATCATGTAATGGCACACGTGTTTTTATAATCAACTGCAAGTTGCTTGGCAACACAGTCCCTTAACACTCTGCCTCCTTGTGTATCTACCCTGATTAGCCCTCAAGTGTGCACAATGTGTGTGTGCAAAAGCTCACTCTCAGCCACATAGTAGTATGAATGTGCATAGAAGAGAATAGAAATGAATAGAATAAAATAGAATCACTTTATTTTTCCCAGAGGGAACTTTTGTTGTGGCATTCATATTAGATAATAAACACATAACAGCATAATTCATTAATTCACATGACAGCTACAACTACACCTGTTCTTTCTGATAGTGAAATACACAGAACAGCCACAAATTACAGTTGAAACCTCCTTTAAAGGCCAATTTAGACTAGGCAGCACACAGAAATAAACTCTCATCTCCTTCATATACAGTATATAATGCACTTGGGATTTCACCCAGATGTCATCATAGTGTCTAGTCAGACAGAGTAGAAGCAGAGTGGAATGATAATATGTTTCTGTCTTGAGCCAGGATAGTGTGACTAAAGTGACTTATACGAAATTATGAAATGTTATTGTTGGCTGGGTGCAAGTGCCCTGTATTTAAATCCAAGTTATCATTTTGAGAGTATATTGTTTCATTTTCATGGGGGCAGGTAGGCTGTAACAGTTATAAGTAGGCTACAATCTATGTAGCCTACCACTATTGTTATTACCATAGACAATATAACAATGATCCATATCTAACGCTATTACAATAAGTTGTACCATATAATTGCGATACAGTCAGGAGACAATACAAACAACAAATCAAAATCATTTCTTTCATTTTTTATTTAAAAAATATGTTTTAAGCCATCCTGATTGGGAGGGCCAGTGTTCAATCTGGCAGGGCCTATGCCCGGCCCTGCTATGGCTTCGCCTCTGTCCAGCAATGTTGATGTTCAGTCCTGGCAAGAAGGGGTGTGTTTCCCTCTGCTCAAGGACAGTTTGTAGAGTGACTCAGTCAGTATGCGTCAGAGCCAGCACAAAGCCCACAGCCCACACTGGGATTGCATCCCAAATGGCACTCTATTCCCTTTATAGTGCACTACTTTTGACCAGGGCCCTATGGGGGGCTCTGGTCAAAAGTAGTGTAATATGTAAAGAATAGGGTTCCATTTGGGAGGCAGCCTGGGACTTCAGCTTAACTCTCCTCATCACAAGTAACGGGAAATAAGTACTCAGGAAAGGGGCCTAGGTGACTGAGGTCGGGGTGAATGGAAATGGTTAGTACTTATTTCCCGTTACTTGTGATGAGGAGACGCAGACTGATTCCACAGATATGCTTTTCAGTCTTTGGGCAAAACTCTGTTGTGTTGTGCAATGGTGCACTTTTTACATTCACCCCTCGATATACCATTTTCGCTATGCCAAAAACACTGATAATTCCATTCCATTCAGCCTTGTACAAACAGTTTTTTCCCTTTCCTTTAAAACAAGAAAAAGATTACAGGTAATCTAGGAATTCAGTGAAAGCGTCAGGGTGAACTTTGAGCCTCACAGGAGAGAGGGTGTTCCGTCAATGAGGGTTTGGGGAGGAAGCGAGGAAAGGGGGGTGAATGTAGGAAGGGGGTGAGTGTAGGGAGGAAAAAGAGGGTGATTGTAATAGAAAGGAGGTGGGGGAATGCCAGTGTAGGGGGAGGGAAGGGAAAGGTAGATGAGTCTAGGGGGAAGGGAGACATGGAGGAGAGGGGCAGAGGGGGAGGGGTGTAGGGGTAGAGGGGGTAAGTTTAGGGGGAAGGGACAAGTCTACATTCCTCAGGTCAGCTTTGCCTGCTAAGTAATTACCTATCTGTGATAACATGCAGATACTCCCTTTACCAGGCTAGATACCCTGGAAGGTAACACACACACACCCTTAACTAGGCTATAGCTACAGTACCTGAAAGGCAGCCTAGGGGAAGCAGCTCAGGAGATTACATACACTGAACAAAAATATAAATGCAACACGTAAAGAGTTGGTTCCATGTTTCATGAGCTGAAATAAAAGATCCCCGAAATTTTCCATATGCACAAAAAGCTTATTTCTCTCAAATGTTGTCCACAAATTTGTTTACATCCCTGTTAGTGAGCATTTTAGCCTTTGTCAAGATAATCCATCCACCGGACAGGTGTGGCATATCAAGAAGCTGATTAAACAGCATGATCATTACACAGGTGCACCTTGTGCTGGGGACAATAAAATGTCACTCCAAAATGTGCAGTTTTGTCACACAACAAAATGCCACAGATTACTAAAGTTTTGCGGGAGCGTTCAATTGTCATGATGACTGCAGGAATGTCCACCAGAGCTGTTGTCAGATAATTCAATACAACTGCCGCCCCAATCATCATCACAATTGTCTCGTCTTGTCAATCACACACACCTGGTTCCTATCCCCTAATTAGACTGTGTATAAGTGTTCCCTCTGCCCCCTTGTCCTTGTGGGTGATTGTTAATTGTGAGAGTAATGTAGCTCGGTGGAGCTACTCATAACATTGTGTTGCCTGGGTAGATTTTCCCCCTGTGCCTATGTATTATTGGATTCCGTTACAGTGTAATTGCCAGGGATGTTTGTTTCCCCTGTGCCTGTTTCGTTGATCGCTATTGGAGCGCATTTGTGTGTCAACGAAGGAATAAACTCTGTATTCGGTGATTACCCTCCTGCGCCTGACTCCTTTCACCACATTCACCACAGTGCAGGTGAGGTTGGAAGCCCAACAGGGCAGATATAGAAACCACACCACAAAAAATATAAGTACACATTTTTTTGTTAAATCTGTTAAACAAGCACACTAATTAAAATGTGTACATGATATACACAGTACACAATAAAAAAACATGTTGATTTCACTATTACTGAAACAGGACCCAGGTGGTAAATATAAAGATCCAGTCCATAAAAAAAATTGGAGGCCCTTTACACCTCAGTGTTGTGACGCAAAAATTCTAGCAAAATGCATAACGCATAGAATTAAAAAGGTATTGTCGAATATACGACAAGTACTGGAAACAATAGAACACTGTGAAAAATCTGGGAAACCAGGCCTGGTATTCATAGCTGACTTTGAAAAGGCTTTTGATAAAGTACGACGGGAATTTATATATAAATGCCTGGAATATTTCAATTTTGGAGAATCTCTTATACAATGGGTTAAAGTTATGTATAGTAACCCTACGTGTAAAATAGTAAATAATGGCTACTTCTCAGAAAGTATTAAACTGTCAAGAGGAGTAAAACAAGGTTGTCCACTATCAGCATAATCTCTTTATTATGGCCATAGAAATGTTAGCTATTAAAATCAGATCCAACAACAATATCAAGGGGCTTGAAATCCAGGGCTTAAAAAAAAGGTGTCATTGTACGCTGATGATTCATGTTTTCTTTTAAATCCACAATTTGAATCCCTCCATAGCCTCATTGAGGATCTAGATAATTTTTCTAACCTCTCTGGATTACAACCAATTATGATACTATATTACGTATTGGATCACTAAAAAATACAACTTTTACATTACCGTGTAATTTACCAATAAAATGGTTTGACGATGAAGTGAACATACTCATATCCCGAAAGAACGAAAGGATCTCACTACAATATATTTTTATAGAAAGTTAGCAAAAATAGATTAAACCAAGCCATGAGGTCGAAGGAATTGTCCGTAGAGCTCCAAGACAGGATCGTGTCGAGGCACATATCTGGGGAAGGGTACCAAAAAATGTCTGCAGCATTGAAGGTCCCCAAGAACACAGTGGCCTCCATCATTCTTAAATGGAAGAAGTTTGGAACCACCAAGACTCTTCCTAGAGCTGAACATCCGGCCAAACTGAGCAATCGGGGGAGAAGGGCCTTGGTTAGGGAGGTGACCAAGAACCCGATGGTCACGCTGACAGAGCTCCAGAGTTCCTCTGTGGAGATAGGAGAACCTTCCAGAAGGACAACCATCTCTGCAGCACTCCACCAATCAGGCCTTTTTGGTAGAGTGGCCAGACAAAAGCCACTCCTCAGTAAAAGGGACATGACAGCCCACTTGGAGTTTGCCAAAAGGCACCTAAAGGACTCTCAGACCATGAGAAACAAGATAATCTGGTCTGGCAAAACCAAGATTGATCCCTTTGGCCTGAATGCCAAGTGTCACGTCTGGAGTAAACCTGGCACCATCCCTACGGTGAAGCACGGTGTTGGCAGCATCATGCTGTGGGGATGTTTGTCAGCAGCAGGGACTGGGAGACTAGTCAGGATAGAGGGAAAGATGAACAGAGAAAAGTACAGAGAGATCGTTGATGAAAACCTGCTCCGGAGCGCTCAGGACCTCAGACTGGTGCAAAGGTTCACCTTCCAACAGGACAACGACCCTGAGCACACATTCAAGACAACGCAGGAGTGGCTTTGGGCAATCTCTGAATGTCCTTGAGTGGCCCAGCCAGAGCCCGGACTTGAACCCGATCGAACATCTCTGGAGAGACCTGAAAATATCTGTGCAGCGACGCTCCCCGTCCAACCTGACAGAGCTTGAAAGGATCTGCAGAGAAGAATGGGAGAAACTCCCCAAATACAGGTGTGCCAAGCTTGTAGCGTCATACCCAAGAACACTCGAGGCTGTAACCGCTGTCAAAGGTGCTTCAAGAAAGTACTGAGTAAAGGGTCTGAATACTTATGTAAATGAAATATTTCCGTTTTTTACTGAAATACTTTCCGAATGCACTGTATATGGGGGATACAACCATCCCAGCTCTGCAGATTTTGCTGCGAAGAGACAGAATCATTAGATCATTTGTTTTGGTACTGTCCATGTGTAGCTTGTTTTTGGTCGCAGGTTTAGGAATGGCTGAAGAATTGAAAACATTTACCTGGAGTTAACTCTGCATATAGCACTGCTGGGTGATCTGAAAAGTCATAATCAATTATATATTTATACTCTCAGCAAAAATGTTTATCTTTAATTTACAATCTGTAGAAACTATGAGAATAGAAAGGTTCAGAACTTTTGTGAAATATCACAGCACAGTTGAAAAATATATGGCAAATAGAAATCAAAACTGGATGGTCTTCAGAGATAGATGGAAGGGGTTGAGACTAGCTGAATGATGGGACTAAAAACAAACAAAAGATAACTAATGTAAAATATCCAGTGTCCGTAAAATATATACAGTATGTATAAGCTGGAAGTAGAAGCTTAAGTGTTGTTGTCCATTCGTTTTCTCCAATTAGGGGAGGGGTGGTAGGGTTAGGAGAAACTAATAAAGAAAAATATATATATAAAATAATATATACTGTATACTGTATTGATAAAAATATATATATGGGGGATTGGAAATGATGCAGACAATTACATTGATAGACGCCACAATCTATTTCCAATATTAAAGCTGATCCACCCCCTAAAACAAAAATGGGATGATGGCTCTGGTGGCCATAGGAGGGCAGGAGTCAGTGCCCTTTGGATTAAGCATCGGTGTGAGGCAGGGGTGTGAGCTGGCACATGTACTCTTTAACATCTTCCTCCTATGTGTCACCCAGCTTCTCCACAAGGAGCTTGAGGACAGTAGTGGTGTTGCGGTGGACTTCAGGTTGGATGGAAACCTATTCAACATCAGGAGGCTCCAAGCAACCACCAAGGTTTTGACGGAGCGGGTTCTTCAGCTGCAGTATGCAGATGACTGTGCTCTTGTGGCCCACACTCCGGAAGACCTTCAGTCCGTCCTTGTAGCGGCTGTGAGGGTCTATAGTAGGATGGGACTGTCTATCAATACCACCAAGACAGAGGTGGTCTGCCAATGGAGATCCAGCCCTCCACCCACCATGCCGGTCTTCACCATTGAACACAAATCACTGGCAATAGTCCCATCCTTCAAATACCTGGGCAGCATCCTCTCGGAGGACTGCAGCATCGACTTCGAAATTCAAAATAGGATCAAGCAAGCATCAGCTGCCTTCGGGAAACTCGCAGGGTCTTCCAAAACAGGTATCTCCACCTCCACACCAAAGTCGCCGTCTATCAAGCTGTCTGCATCACCACACTTCTTTACAGCAGTGAAGCCTGGGTCACTTACAGCCAACACAACAAGCAGCTAGAGCGATTCCACATAGGATGCCTGCAGCACATCCTGGGAATCACCTGGAGCGACTGTGTGCCCCATACAGAAATACTTGCTAAGACCAACTGCAAGAGTATGGAGGCTATGGTCACCCAACACCAACTAAGCTGGCTTGGGCATGTCGTTACGATGTCTAAGGAACGCTTGCCGCGGAAGATCCTGTATAGCCAGCTACATCTTGGCTGGCGGTCTGCAGGGGGGCAGATGAAGCGCTACAAGGACCAGTTGAAAACGTTGCTGAAGAAGTGCAACATCAAACCCACAGACCTTGAGGATGCTGCTGCCGACCGTTCCACCTGGCGGAAGCTCAGCCAGAGCGGTGTACAGAGGTGGGAGGAGGATTGGAGCACAGACTGCATATGCCCCACCTGCAATAAAGTTTGTGGATCTCGGATTGGACTCTACAGTCACCAAAGAATTCACCATTAACTCAGAAGTGGAAGTCATCATCGGATACGATGGACTACCGAAGAGAGTGTAAATGAGTGTAACAACTAGCCTACATGGAGAGGACTACTGGGTAGTTTGGTTAATCAGGCTGACCCCTAGTCTACGCTTGAAGTTATTGAGGGATGATGATGTTTTGGCAATGCGAAGATAGGAATTCCAGAGTATGGAACCTCTGTATCTGCTAGAGAATTTACAATGCGAGATGCGGCAGTGGGAAGGGTGAAGGTTATCGCAGTGTCTTGTGTTGTATGCATGGATTTGGGAATTAACCTGGAAGAATCCATTGAAGGGTTTAGGTAGGCTGCCTGGGAGCTGGAGGTATGTATATTTGTAGATTAAAGTGCATAATTGGAGTATATTAATGTTGTAGATAGACAATATAATGAGTTTCTTAAACAGATGGTCAGATGGAGCCATGTAGTTAGAGGAGGTGGCTAGTCTTGCAAATGTATTTTGTGTGATGAGTAATTTATGTAGATAGGAAGCATATGTACTAGCCCAGATAATATTGCAATAAATGAGATACAATGCATTCAGAAAGTATTCAGACCCCTTGACTTTTTCCACGTTGTTACGTTACAGCCTTATTCTAAATTTGATTAAATTGTTTCCCCCCCCCTCATCAATCTACACACAATACCCCATAATGACAAAGCAAAAACAGGTTTTTAGAAAATTTTGCAAATTCATAAAAAAAAAAAACAGAAATATCACATTTACATAAGTATTTAGACTCTTTACTCAGTACTTTGCTGAAGCACCTTTGGCAGCGATTACAGCCTCGAGTCTTCTTGGGTATGACACTACAAGCCTGGCACACCTGTATTGGGGAGTTTCTCCCATTCTTCTCTGCAGATCCTCTCAAGCTCTGTCAGGTTGGATGGAGAGCTTCGCTTCACAGCTATTTTCAGGTCTCTCCAGAGATGTTCGATCGGGTTCAAGTCCGGGCTCTGGCTGGGCCACTCAAGGACATTCAGAGACTTGTACCAAAGCCACTCCTGCGTTGTCTTGACTGTGTGCTTAGGGTCATTGTCCTGTTCAAAGGTGAACCTTCGCCCAGTCTGAGGTCCTGTGCGCTCTGGAGCAGATTTTCATCAAGGATCTCTCTGTACTTTGCTCTGTTCATCTTTCCCTCGATCCTGACTAGTCTCCCAGTCCCTGCTTTTGAAAAACATCCCCACAGCATGATGTTGCCACCATCATGCTTCACCGTAGGGATGGTTCCAGGTTTCCTCCAGACGTGATGCTTGGCATTCAGGCCAAAGAGAACAATCTTGGTTTCATCAGACCAGAGAATCTTGTTTCTCATGGTCTGAGAGTCCTTTAGGTGCCTTTTGGCAAACTCCAAGCGGGCTGTCATGTGCCTTTTACTGAGGAGTGGCTTCCGTCTGGCTACTCTACCATAAAGGCCTGATTGGTGGAGTGCTGCAGAGATGGTTGTCCTTCTGGAAGGTTCTCCTATCTCCACAGAGGAACCCTTGAGCTCTGTCAGAGTGACCAACGGGTTCTTGGTCACCTCCTTGACCAAGGCCCTTCTCCCCCGATTGCCCAGTTTGGCCGGGCGGCCAGCTCTAGGAAGAGTCTTGGTGGTTCCAAACTTCTTCCATTTTATAATGATGGAGGCCACTGTGTTCTTGGGGACCTTCAATGCTGCAGACATTTTTTGGTACCCTTCCCCAGATCTGTGCCTCGACCCAATCCTGGCTCGTAGCTCTACGGACAATTCCTTCGACCTCATTGTTGGGTTTTTGCTCTGAAATGCACAGTCAACTGAGGGACCTTCTATAGACAGGTGTGTGCCTTTCCAAATCATGTCCAATCAATTGAATTTACCACAGGTGGACTCCAATCAAGTTGTAGAAACATCTCAAGGATGATCAATGGAAACAGGATGCACCTGAGCTCAATTTCGAGTCTCATAGCAAAGGGTCAGAATACTTATGTAAATAAGGTATTCCTGTTTTTGTTTTGTTTTTGTTTTTTCAAACATTTCTAAAAACCTGTATTCGCTTTGTCATTGTCGGGTATTGTGTGTAGACTGATTTAATTTAATCAATTTTAGAATAAGGCTGTAGCGTAACAAAATGTGGAAAAAGTCAACGGGTCTGAATACTTTCCGAATGCACAGTTTGGGCCAATGAAGCTGTAGTATAGTGTTAGGAACAAGCCTGATGAACCAAACCACTAATCTTTCTGATAATACCAACGGACTTCAGACAGATGTACACACTCACACAGATAGGCACAAAATCTCTTGAGAAGTCATTCTTCTTAAAGACAGGCTTATTGAAAAGGCACACATAACTGTCTCCAATTCATTCAAGGCCAAGGCTTTGTGTACAGGCACGTACATGTTCTTGTATTTTTCCTTGCAAACATACTGTAGATGGAGCACAGCATACTAGCGGAAGCTGGACATGATTTATTTTATGCAACAACAATCCATCTTTTTCCAAGGCTGAGGGCTGATGCACAGCTCCAGTAGTGGGACACTATTCAGCTCCTGGTATAATGGGGTTTTTACACCAGTGCGAATGTGCACCTCAATCGCTGTGTGACACCAACCTCCGTCAATCCCATACTGTCAGCATATGGGTCCATGGATTCACATTTAAATTAGATGGCACGTTAGCTTATCTTAGTCCACCTCCTCAGCTCTCGAAGACAGGTTTTTGTGTTGTCTTTCATCTGTTAAATTAGCCCATATATCAGCAGGTAGACCTAACTCTCTTGTCATTTCACCTGGCCTGGGTTGTGTAGGGGTTGTCGGAGGGTTCTCTGTCTGTGATACTGAGGGAAGCAGGTTCTTTCTGTCTGGGAAAATGACCCTCCTCACCTCCTCCTCCACTACTTTTCCCTCTTTACTCCCCCATTAGACTCCCTCCCCCCTCCACTCCTTCCCCCTGGCCTAGTCTTCCCCTCTACTCCTTCTCTTCCCTTCCACCCCTAGACTCTCTCCTCTCATCCCTGTCTCCTCTCCTTGGCTGGGTCAGTTAAACAGGGGGATTGACTGTGTGCTGCTGCAGATGTGCAGTCTGGAGAGAGGCCAGATTGCCTTGCCTCTTGCCTGGGAGAACATGTGGTCAGGCACTGTTTACCTTGGCACTCTCTCAGACTGTCTCCCACACATGCTGTGTCCATGCCAGTTTCACAATGCCAGCACTGACTGAACACCTTGCCTTCTTCTAGGAAGATTATTAGGTTGAACTGTTACAAATTATCATTGTTGATTAATTGCATTAACAGAACAAATTCCGACTAAATATGATCCTATGTCTCTAAAAGGAATTCAAGTATATGCTAAACTAAGTATAAAAGCCAGTCAGATATGTTGCTTTGTTATGAGGTTGATTCACTTCAGCTTCCCCAAGCTTGTTTATTCTCAGCTAAGGGCCGAGGAGTGATTGTCTGGACATTCTGCTGGGGTCTAGGGATACCCAGACACTTTTTCACAGATTCTTCACATACCTCACATTCTACCATTCTGTGCTTCTGTCTCTTAATAAACATCGATGGCAGGGGTCAGCAACAGGTGGCCCGCGGGCCAAAACCGACCCTTGAGTAATTTTTTTTGCCCCACCAAACGTAAAAACTAAATACAAAAATCACCAGGAATTCAGCAAAAAAGTTGCTTCATTTAGGAAACCAAGTATTCCCACAAATATTAGTTTTTTTTTTTTTTTTACATATGTGATCGTGTCTCAATGTAATCAAAGAATGGAATGATTGTCATTTTCAAATACAATGTCTTTTTGGGCTTAGTTGTGGTCAATTTGCAGTGTATAAATTATTATAATTATGTTCTGGCCCTCCAACCATCCGCTCCGACAAAAATCGCCCTGCGGCTGAATCTAGTTGCCTACCACTGATCTATGTGTTGGAACACTTCTGCACCAAACACTGTAAACATCCACACCCTGCAGCATTTGTTGGTGAGAGTAAGCTGAAATGTAACATTTGAAAGCTGCAGCCATTTACTTCTATAAAATGTTTATCCCACTTTTTAACCCTCCTATTATGTTGTGGGTCAATTTGACCCGTTTCCACTTTTGCGTTGTCTAAAATACTAGTTAACCACTCTTTTTCGCCATGAAATTACATGACTTTTCCTCATTTAGGGTCATGAACCTAACTGCAAAATGTGGACACACTGATGTGTTGTGGAATGTCTGTGTACATTTTGTATACAAACATGATGTTGTGGGTCATTTTGACCCGGAGGCTTTCATGTGTATATATATTTGCACAGGTGCAAAACAAAAAAGTGTCTTTGATTTATTTTGTTTTGACTGGTCCTGGTTGCACTTTTAGAATTGTGTTTGGGTTAAAAAGGGCTTTCCCAAGCTTCTCCTCAGTGTGAGAGCAGCAGGTCCCTGACACAGACACTCAAAAATGAGCTCCAAAAGATTTTCAATCAATGAAGTCTTATCACAAATTCTGGACTGTGACAGTGAAAAAGAAGAAGAGGTTTCAGAGACAGAGGATATTTCAGAGATAGAGGACAATGCTGTTGATGATCCAGATTTTGTCTTCATTGAAGAGGATTCAGAGGAGGAGTCTGCCGTACCATCCTCTACATCAGATGAGAGACAGAGCATGCAACAAGCATCATCAAGAGAAGAGAAGACATGGAAGTCTAAAGATGGTCATATTGAATGGTCACCGTCACCACAACGAGGTCAAGGTAGACTCTCAGCTTCCAATGTAATAAAAATGGTTCCAGGACCTACACGATTTGCTGTCACTCGAGTCCATGACATACAATCAGCTTTTGAGCTCTTTTTACCCCAAGCAATAGAGAAGATTGTTCTGGACATGACCAACTTGGAGGGGAGCCGTGTGTTTCAAGAGAACTGGAAGCCACTGGATCGGATTGACTTGCATGCATACATTGGATTGCTCATATTAGCTGGAGTCTACCGGTCAAACGGAGAAGCAACGGCCAGCCTGTGGAATGAAGAGAATGGAAGGCCAATATTTCGGGCAACAATGTCTCTACAAGAATTCCACATAATTTCTCGGGTGATTCGCTTTGATAACCGTGATACCAGACCGGGTCGACGTGAAAGAGACAAACTAGCTGCAATCAGAAATGTATGGGATAAATGGGTGGAAATTCTACCGTTACTGTACAATCCCAGTCCTCATGTTACAGTTGATGAACGCCTTGTTCCATTCAGAGGACGTTGTCCCTTCAGACAGTATATGCCAAACAAGCCTGCAAAATGTGGCATCAAAATATGGGCAGCATGTGATGCCACATCAAGCTATGCATGGAATATGCAAGTTTACACTGGGAAGCCACCCGGCGGAGTGCCTGAGAAAAACCAGGGGATGCGGGTGGTGCTGGACATGAGTGAAGGGCTGCAAGGTCATAACATCACGTGTGACAACTTCTTCACATCCTACCGCCTTGGTGTTGAACTACAGAAGAGAAAGCTGACCATGGTTGGAACAATCAGAAAAAACAAACCTGAACTTCCCAGTGAGCTTCTGAAAATGCAGGGCAGAACTGTGCATTCCTCTAAATTTGCTTTCTCTGAAAATGCAACTGTTGTTTCATACTGCCCAAAGAAGAACAAGAATGTTCTTGTAATGAGCACAATGCACAAAGATGCATCGCTGAGTGCAAGAGAGGACATCAAGCCACAAATAATACTGGACTACAATTCCACCAAAGGAGGAGTTGACAATTTGGATAAAGTCACAGCAACATATAGTTGTCAGCGCATGACTGCCCGCTGGCCTTTGGTGATTTTCTACAACATTGTGGATGTGTCTGCTTACAATGCCTATGTCCTGTGGACTGAAATCAACCAGCAATGGAATGGTGGCAAATTGTACCGACGCCGGCTTTTCCTAGAGGAGCTCGGCAAAGCTCTCATCACTCCCAAGATCCAGAGGAGAGTCCGGCCTCCTCGGTCGACAGCAGCTGCATCTGCCGTCCAGAAAATTCAAGCTGGACCATCAACACATGCCTCCAATCAACCAGAAATGGATCCAGTGGATACAGGCAGTGGCAAGAAACGGAAAAGATGCCAGCTCTGCCCCCCTCGACAAGACAGTAAAACAAGCACCACTTGTGTAGAATGCAATAAATACATCTGCAGAAAGCACACACACACATTGTGTTCAACATGTAGAGAGAAAGACTGAAGGGATAATATGGACCAATAGGGGGGGGAAAAACCTACTTGGGGAAACTGAAAAATCTTGTTTGTGAGAAAGGAAATATGTTTAACAAATAGTTCTTAAATATTGTTTAAAAAAAATAAAAAGTATTGTATTTCTTCTTTCTGAAATGTCTGATAAGACAAAATAAAGTTGTTTCTGTTTTTACTTAATTCTTTGACTGTCTTGAGTGTGTTTAAACTGTGCGGGTCAATTTGACCCGTAACATAATGGATGTCATTTTTTTACAGCAAAGCACAAGGGTTAAATGAATCTCTAAGTTATTGGTATATTATTACAATGATTAAATGGCATTTGTGCTCTTATATGAAATAACAAAAGTAAACATATTAAAGACCTGTAAATATGTGTTGATAATCATTTGCCATCAATAATCATTTATCCTAAATATTTTGATGTTTGATATCCATTGAAGGTCTAAATCTATACTTTAGTGAGTGTTCGTTCCATTTACACCATGTGACGTGTTCAGTGCCCTCTGCAGGTATGGGAGGGTTACTACATAAGAAGAGTTTCTGCTGTCTAGAATATGATGGTGTTTTCACACTAAAATCAACTGTCCATAAGCTCTCTATCTAGAATCCACCAGAAGGCATATCATCACAATATAATTACTTTTTTGTGTCAATAAGTTCTTTGAGACAGTTTGCTGATATTGTAGTTTGATTATGGTAACAAACCAGGTCAACCCCTGTGCACAGAAGTCATCAGTAGAGGCAGGCAAAATATGTGTTTGTGATCTGATGGTCTGTCCCTTGTCTGCCTGACTTAGTTTTACATACAGTACATGTATTCTTAACTGCCCTAGGTATCACTGTTAAGGTAAATACAGTACTGTTATAGTCTCAATATGATAGACTTAGTAAGACTGGAAAGGGATACAGTGAACCCAGACATAGAGATTCCCTCCAAATCCCTCCGCCTAACAGTAGGAGCCAGCCTTATATTGTCTCCCTTCCAAATGGCTCCCTATTCCCTATATAGTACACTACTTTTGACAAAACTAGTGCCCTATATAGGGAATAGGGTGCCATTTGGGACATAGACATTCTCTCAGAGGGGGATCTAGACAGGATCTCTGGATTCTGACTTCCCCTCTCGCTCCAGGCCTTGGAAACCACGGCAAATCCCTCTATGCTTTCTAAGTCCATGATAATGGATTATGAATGGGCTGAAGTTTGCTACATCTACATGTTTAGACACCGTCTACGTGCTTTAGATTCAAATCCACTGCCTTCCTAGAATTTCAAAGGCTGTTTTGAGTGGCTGGGATAGTCATACTCATTATATAGTATATTTTGTAGGAGGTTAGAGCAGTTATAATTTTATTTTCAACTCAATCACTCAGATTCTTAGAGTATCAGTCTTCAAACTAGACTGAGAAAGAGCCTGGAAGAGAGACTGAAAGAGAGAGATAGAGTTCAGTAATGACCACAGGCACAGTATAGTGGGCCCCACTAAATCCCACAATCTATTTCTGTTATGGCTAGTTATTTTAGCCAGCCTCAGATCTCTTACTCTCTCTCTGAGGGGGACATAGACAGTCTCATTGTCTCACTACACCAGATGGAAACCAACTTCCTCTACTGCCTTAAGCCTTGTCTGCTTCCCAACTGCCATCCTATTCCCTATGTAGTGCATTGCTTTTGACCAGGGCCCATAGGGAGTGCACTATATAGGGAATAGATTGTTATTTCAAATCAAATCAAAGTTTATTGTTCGCATACACAGTTATCAGATGTTATAGCGAATCTGCAGCGAAATGCTTGTATTATTAGCTCCTAACAGTGTAGCAAAAATGTACACAAACAATATTAATAATAATAAAAACAAGAAATCACGAATGTCAGAACGAATCCGGTTGACAATCCATAAAACACATTCAAACGCAATCTATGCATATATACACCAAAATATACAAAGTATGTGGACACCCCTTCAAATTAGTGGATTCGGCTATTTCAGCCACACCGTTGCTGACAGGTGTATAAAATAGAGCACATAGCCATGCAATCTCCATAGTTAAACATTGGCAGTAGAAAGGCCCGTACTGAAGAGCTCAGTGACTTTCAACGTGGCACCGTCATAGGATGCCACCTTTCCAACAAGTCAGTTCGTCAAATTTCTGCCCTGCTAGAGCTGCCCCAGTCAACTGTAAGTGCTGTTATTGTGAAGTGGAAATGTCTAGGAGCAACAACGGCTCAGCCACAAAGTGGTAGGCCACAGAAGCTCACAGAACGGGACCGCTGAGTGCTGAAGCGCGTAAAAATTGTCTTTCCTCGGTTGCAACACTCACTACCAAGTTCCAAACTGCCTCTGGAAGCAACGTCAGCACAATAATTGTTCGTCGGGAGCTTCATGAAATGGGTTTCCATGGCCGAGCAGCCGCACACAAGCCTAAGATCACCATGCTCAATGCCAAGCGTCGGCTGGAGTGGTGTAAAGCTTGCCGCCATTGGACTCTGGAGCAGTGGAAACGCGTTTTCTGGAATGATGAATCACGCTTCACCATCTGGAAGTCCGACGGACAAATCTGGGTTTGGCGGATGCCAGGAGAACGCTACCTGCCCAATACATAGTGCCAACTGTAAAGTTTGGTGGAGGAGGAAAAATGGTCTGGGGCTGTTTTTCAAGGTTAGGGCTAGGCCCCTTAGTTCCAGTGAAGGGAAATCTTAATACTATAGCATACAATGACATTCTAGACTATTCTGTGCTTCCAACTTTGTGGCAACAATTTGGGGAAGGCCCTTTCCTGTTTCAGCATGACAATGACCCCGTGCACAAAGCGAGATCGGTGTGGAAGAACTTGACTGGCCTGCACAGAGCCCTGACCTCAACCCCATCGAACACCTTTGGGATGAATTGGAACGCCGACTATGAGCCAGGCCTAATCGCCCAACATCAGTGCCCGACCTCACTAATGCTCTTGTGGCTGAATGGAAGCAAGTCCCCCGCAGCAATGTTCCAACATGAGTGGAAAGCCTTCCCAGAAGAGTGGCAAAGGGGGGACCAACTCCATATTAATGCCCATGATTTTGGGATGAGATGTTTGACGAGCAGGTGTCCACATACCTTTGGTCATGTAGTGTATACTTAGAATGATATGTACAGCAGTAGATATACTGTATTACGGTGAGCTACAGTGAGTATTGAGACAGTGACACATTTTTTGTTGTTTTGTCTCTGTACTCCAGCACTTTGGATTTGAAATGATACAATGACTGTGAGGTTAAAGTGCAGACTGTCCACTTTATTTTGAGGGTATTCTCATCCATATTGGGTGAACCGTCTCGAAATTACAGCACTTTTTGTACATACAGTTGAAGTCGGAAGTTTACAGACACCTTAGCCAAATACATTTAAACTCAGTTTTTCACAATTCCTGACATTCTAGTAAAAATTCCCTGTCTTAGGTCAGTTAGGATCACCACTTTATTGGAAGAATGTGAAATTTCAGAATAATAGTAGAGAGAATGATTTATTTCAGCTTTTATTTCTTTCATCACATTCCCAGTGGGTCAGAAGTTAACATACACTCAATTAGTATTTGGTAGCATTGCCTTTAAATTGTTGAACTTGGGTCAAACATTTCGGGTAGCCTTCCACAAGCTTCCCACAATAAGTTGGGTGAATTTTGGTCCATTCTTCCTGACAGAGCTGGTGTAACTGAGTCAGGTTTGTAGGCCTCCTTGCTCGCACACGCTTTTTCAGTTCTGCCCACACATTTTCTATAGGATTGAGGTCAGGGCTTTGTGATGGCCACTCCAATACCTTGACTTTGTTGTCCTTAAGCCATTTTTCCACAATTTTGGAAGTATGCTTGGGGTCATTGTCTATTTGGAAGACCCATTTGCGACCAAGCTTTAACTTCCTGACTGATGTCTTGAGATGTTGCTTCAATATATCCACATAATTTTCCTTCCTCATGATGCCATCTATTTTGTGAAGTGCACCAGTCCCTCCTGCAGGAAAGCACCCCCACAGCATGATGCTGCCACCCCTGTGCTTCACAGTTGGGATGGTGTTCTTCGGCTTGCAAGCATACCCCTTTTTCCTCCAAATATATCGATGGTCATTATGGCCAAACAGTTCTATTTTTGTTTCATCAGACCAGAGGACATTTCTCCAAAAAGTAAGATCTTTGTCCCCATGTGCAGTTGCAAACCATAGTCTGGCTTTTTTATGGCGGTTTTGGAGCAGTGGCTTCTTCCTTGCTGAACGGCCTTTCAGGTTATGTCGATATAGGACTTGTTTTACTATGGCTATAGATACTTTTGTACCTGTTTCCTCCAGCATCTTCACAAGATCCTTTGCTGTTGTTCTGGGATTGATTTGCACTTTTCGCACCAAAATACGTTAATCTCTAGGAGACAGAACGCGTCTCCTTCCTAAGCAGTATGATGGCTGCGTGGTCCCATGGTGTTTATACTTGTGTATTATTGTTTGTACAGTTGAACGTGGTACCTTCAGGCGTTTGGAAATTGCTCCCAAGGATGAACCAGACTTGTGGAGGTCTACATTTTTTTTATGAGGTCTTGGCTGATTTCTTTTGATTTTCCCATGATGTCAAGCAAAGAGGCACTGAGTTTGAAGATAGGCCTTGAAATACATCCACAGGTACACCTTCAATTGACTCAAATGATGTCAATTAGCCTATCAGAAGCTTCTAAAGCCTGACATCATTTTCTGGCATTTTCCAAGCTGTTTAAAGGTACAGTCAACTTAGTGTATGTAAACTTCTGACCCACTGGAATTGTGATACAGTGAATTATAAGTGAAATAATATGTCTGTAAACAATTGTTGGAAAAATTACTTGTGTTATGCACAAAGTAGATGTCCTAACCGACTTGCCAAAACTATAGTTTGTTAACAAGAAATTTGTGGAGTGGTTGAAAAATGAGTTTTAATAACTCCAACCTAAGTATATGTAAACTTCCGACTTCAACTGTAGTCCCCCCATTTTAGGGGACCAAAAATATTGGGACAAAAAGTTTAGTATTTGGTCCCATATTCATAGCTTGCAATGACTACATCAAGCTTGTGACTCAACAAATTGGTTGGGTGCATTTGCTGTTGGTTTTGGTTGTGTTTCAGATTATTTTGTGCCCAATGGAAATGAATGGTAGATCATGTATTGTCTCATTTAGGAGTCAATTGTATTGTAAATAAGAATATAATATGTTTCTAAACACTTCTACATTCATGTGGATGTTACCATGATTACGGATAATCCTGAATTAATCGCGAATAATAATGAGTGAGAAAGTTACAGACGCACAAATATCATACCCTCCCAAAAATGCTAATGTCCCCTGTTATTGTAGTGGTGAGAGGTTAGCATGTCTTGTTGGTATGATATTTGTGCATCTGTAACTTTCTCACTTATCATTATTCACGATTCATTCAGGATTATCCGTAAAATGGGGGGACTATGTAAAGTGCTGTAATTTCTAAACGGTTCAGCCAATATGGATGAATACCCAAAATGGATGAATACCCTCAAATTAAAGCTGACAGTCTGCCTCATAGTCATTGTACCAAAGTTCTGGCATACCAAGCCAAAGCAACAAAAATGTGTCACTGTCATAATACTTTTGGAGCTCACTGTATGCTAAGAATCCATAATATAAAGAAACTTGAAAATGTTGTAACAAAATGCAATGTACAGTAGTAGATACATTACACTGAACAAAAATATAAACATAACATGCAACAATTTCAAAGATTTTACTGAGTTACAGTTCATATAAGGAAATCAGTCAATTGAAATAAATTAATTAGGCCCTAATCTATGGATTTCACTTGACTGGGAATACAGATATGCATCTGTTGGTCACAGATATCTTGGATCAGAAAACCAGTCAGTATCTGCTGTGACCACCATTTGCCTCATGCAGCGCGACATATCTCCTTCGCATGGAGTTGATCAGGCTATTGATTGTGGACTGTGGAATGTTGTCCAAATCCTCTTCAATGGCTGTGTGAAGTTGCTGGATATTGGCGGGAACTGGAACACGCTGTCGTACACAACGATCCAGAGCATAACAAACATGCTCAATTGGTGACATTTCTGGTGAGTATGCAGGCCATGGATATTTGAAATGCGTATGGAACATTTCTGGGATCTTTTATTTGAGCTCATGAAACATGGGACCGACACTTTACATGTTGCGTTTATATATGTGTGTGTGTGTGTGTGTGTGTGTGTGTGAACGTGCGTGTGTTTGTGAGTATGGGCGTATGCATGTGTGTGAGTGTATATGTGAGTACAGGAGTCTGCGTGTGTATGAGGTGTGAGTGTGTGTGAGCTTGTGTGTGTGTTTTGTGTGAGTGAGTCTATCATTGTCTCTTACTACAGGAGATGTCTCGATGGCTGTTCAGCGTCTGATGGCCTGGAGATAGAAGCTGTTTCTCGGTCTCTCGGTCCCGGCTTTGATGCACCTGTACTGTCTCTGTCTGCTAGATGGTAGCAGAGTGAATAGATCGTGACTCGGGTGGCTGAGGTCCTTGATGATCTTCTAGGCATTTATTTGTCACCGACTGCTGTGAATGTCATGAAGGGCAGGTAGCGTGCCCCCGGTGAAGCGTTTGGCTGACCGCACCATCCTCTGGAGAGCCATTCGGTTGCGGGCGGTGCAGTTGCCTTCCAGGCGGTGATGCAGCACGACAGAATGCTCTCAATGGTGCATCTGTAGAAGTTTGGTGCATCTGTAGAAGTTTGTGAGGGTCTTAGGGGCTATGCCAAATTTCTTCAGCCGCCTGAGGTTTTAGAGGCGATATTCTTCCCCATGGAGTCGGTGTGGTGGGACCATTTCAGGTCCACAGTGATGTGCATGCCAAGGACCTTAAAGCATTTGGGACACATCCTTGGAAACAGAGCCAGAATACAACTCTGCTGCTTTGGGAAGAACATTTAGATTTGTATTATACAGCACTGTGAAGTCAGCTGACATTCATAGATGGATGGGAATCCATGTATCAGAAATGATTTGATCATGATGTCCGATTTTATGTCAGAGTCCAGAGTACATTTGAGAAGAGTGCTGTAGTTTGGTTATGGGTCTTCATTAACTTTGGCTCCTTTGTCTGAAGTCAATGCAAATGTTTTGGATATTTTATCGACTAATTTATCGACTATTTTATGCATATGAATTGCATAGCTTAAAGTTATTGTTGCACTATTGAGATGAACGACTGGCGCTCACTCTAAATTATCTGCCATGTCCTTCATCTACCACTAGAGGGGGTTCTCTCCTGAGAAATGCGCTGGTGTGTGTCCGAGTCAGAAATGTTTTCTGAGTGGGATGTCATAGAATAGAAAATTCAACGACCTGTTTTGAAAATAGCACATCATTCTACTCTCCAACCCTGGCCGGGATGCATCTCATCTGTCAGTATGGTAACATAGTAGCCTAAGGTTATGATTCTGGAGAGCTCTACCATGCACAATTATCAATACTGAAGATTGTGTATAACCTTTAGAGCAGATGTGTGTCAGTGGTGGAAAAAGTAAACTCAAGTAAAAATGGAAGTCACCCAGTAAAATACTATTTCAGTAAAAGTGTAAAGGTACCGTATCTGTATTGAAATGCACTTATGTGCATTTGGTGGAAAAGGTACTACATTTTTATACTTGAGTAAAAGTAAATGGTATACATCAAATTCCTTATATTAAGCTAACCGGACAGCACAATGTTCTTGTTTTTTAAATTTACAGACAGCCAAGGGCACACTCCAACACTAAGATATAATTTACAAACACAATTTTTGTGTTTAGTGAGTCCGCCAGATCAGCAGCAGTAGGGATGACATGTTATATTGATAGGTGTGTGAATTGAACCATATCGCTGTCCTGCCTGAGCATTCGAAATGTACTTTTGGGTGTCAGGGAAAATGTATGGGAGTAAAATGACATACACTGAACAAAAGTATAAACACAACATGTAAAGTGTTGGTCCCATGTTTCATGAGCTGAAATAAAAATCCCAGAAATGTTCCATACGCACAAAAATGTTGTGCACAAATTTGTTTACATCCCTGTTAGTCAGCATTTCTCCTTTACCAAGATAATCCATCCACCTGACAGTTGTGGCATATCAAGAAGCTGATTAAAAAGCATGATAATTACACAGGTACACCTTGTGCTGGGGACAATAAAAGGACACTCTAAAATGTGCAGTTTTGTCACACAACACAATGCCACAGATGTCTCAAGTTTTGAAGGAGTGTGCAATTGGCATGCTGACTGCAGGAATGTCCACCAGACCTGTTGCCGACGACAATGACTATTTCTGTCTGTAATAAAGCCCTTTTGTGGGGAAATACTCATTCTGATTGGCTGGGTCTGGCTCCCCAGGCCCACCTATTGCTGTGCCCTTGCCCAGACATTTGAAATCCATAGATTAGGGCCTAATTAATTAATTTAAAATTCCTTATATGAACTGTAACTCAGTCAAATCTTTGAAACTGTTGCATGTTGCATTTATATTTTTGTTTAGTATATTTTATTTAGGAATATAGTGGAGTAAAAGTAAAAGTTGTGAAAAAATAAATAGTAAAGTACAAATACCCCCCAAAACGACTTCAAAGTATTTTTAATTAGTTACTTTACATTGCTGTGTGTGCGTGCACAAAGCTAAGGGGAAAACTTTTACAGTGTTGCAAGACCCAGGTGACATTCTTAATTTTGTATTTTATATGTGTTAAAATATTTCTGACCTGTTACTTTAACGATAGACACGTCTGAGAGTGTCCACTTGTTTGCAAGTATAGGCCTACTATTATTTTCTGTCTATCAAATTGAAACTGCAGAGCACAACTATCCTTGCGCCAACATGGCTGGTGTAGGGGCACCAGTTTCATGCTCTGAAAAGCGTTGGAGATGGGGAGAAAACGCTTGCGCAGAGGGATCTTGCAGGGTAGTTTTCCCAATTTCCATAAGGAATTGAATTGGTGACGTCATCTACTGGTTCCGGAGGGCTGTGTGTGTTGGTGCTTCAGAGTCACCATCCATTCAACGTGTTGTGACCACCAGCAACAGAGGCAGTGGAGCTCCCAGATAAAAAGGCGCTTTTAGTTTTTTGTTTTTAGTTCATGGCATGGGATATTTTCAACAATACTGCAGTGACGGAGAACTGAGGAGCTTGAGAACTAGTTGGACATTTCTAGAGGAATGTTGAAGCCACATTGTGTTCACAATAGATTTTCCTTTGAAAAATAGTGCGTGGGCTTATATGGATCGTGCATGCTGATAATGTATGTATAAGAAATATACATGACTGTGCGTGAGCACAACCCCTAGCTTCACTAGGCTGTAGCAAGCCTTTTTTTCTGTTTCTGCATTTTTATCCATACCGCTGACTGTGAAGCTACCTTTGCTATTCGTAGTACGTGGTTGCAGGGCGTAAAGAGAACGGACAATCGCACCGGACCATTCGGGGGTTCGGATGAGGTGTTTGAATAGATTCTTTGATTTTAGAATTCTATCCAACTTTCTATCCATTATTTTATACAGAAGCAATGCCATCGGGCATTGCAAAGGTGTTAGCAATGAGGTTGTTCTTCGTGGGATTTCTATACAGTTTGGAGATCCTGTCTCCTACAGGAGCTATTGATGGTAAGTGACATTCTAGTGTTCTAGCCTATTGCTTTGTGAAACTGCATGTCCACTTAGCAATATAGGGCCTATGCAGTGTAGGCCTATTCACCACACAGTAGGCTAGCCTATTTGCCTTCATAACACCAATGGGCTTCAGACTCGATGTGATCGATATGAGCAGTAGGCTATTCCTTCTAGTTAAACTAATCATCCTAGGTGCCATGTTTGTGTGACAGCCTAAAGGCTATTTAGCCTGCCCACCTTCTGTCAATTGCTCATTTCTTAACCACCTGCTGTAGCCTAGCATACATGCTTCCTTTAGGGTGTTGTTGACATGACAAAACAACTGTCTTCAACAGATGTTGAGTTTCATATGGCTTAATTTTGTTTGCTTTAATCAAAGGGGATTCAAAGCGATACATGGCTACATTGACTTCAGTGTTGTGCAGCCTGCTACTCTGTTTTACTCCATTCCCAGATGTAGCCCCACGAATGTTTCAAAATTAATATGCCCTTTGTTCTTGTTCTGTTGTTGTCATGCTCATGAAGAAGGTGGTCGTTCAATGTTGTAAGGTTATTCAGCAGGTAGACAAAAGCTACGGTATCACAGCACATCAATGAAAGGCCTGCTTTTCCCCTGTTCTAGGGAGGCTAGACTGACACAGCAGAACACTTTACCTTGATTCGAGTAGGCTACACGGACCCGATCAATATGCCTATGCTTTGCACCGATTTCTCTGCCGTAGAATCCCTTACATTTGTATAATTTGCAGGTTTAAACGGTAGCCATCTATGTGTGATCGTTTATGGTTCAGAATCTATGGCTGTAGGGCTGGCTGCAAACTGCTCTCAGAGCATTTCGTATAATTCTGTACGTAAATCCGAGATAACATTTAGTAAGATATGTATTAATTTGTGAATGTCCATCATCCATTTCGTATGATATGTTACGAATTACAATTGGTATGGTATGTTACGCATTGCAATTCATTAAATGTTACGAATTTGCAAAACATACAATATGTTACGAATTTGAAAAACGTATGATATGTTACGAATTCCAATTTGTTGTGATTAACGGTAGCTAGGTGGCTAACTCTAACGTTAGCTAGCTCGATAATGTTAGCTAGGCTAGGGGTTAAGGTTAGGGGAAGGGTTAGCTAACATGCAAATAGTTGCGAAGTAGCTAAAAAGTAGTAAGTAGTTGCTAAAGTTGTCTGTGATGAGATTCGAACACACAACTGTTATACGCCCACCGATCCACCCCGACCAACCACCCTCCTTTTGTTTTTGCCTTAACCTTTTAACGTGAGTTTCAAATATCTTTAACGGTCGCCCCAGCTTGAGTTTGTTTGTGCGCGTGATGTTAGAGTGCACTCACTGTTCCAAAATGTTAACCCGCGCTGCCCTCAAACCAAGACACGCTGCCTGCTAATTATCTATAGGCTATGTTTCAACTTGTCAATTTCAAATTATTTTCTAACTGGTTTTATTTGAGGCGTGTTCCGCCTCATTAATTTACATAGAAGTAGCCCATTTCACTGTTGCGGACAATTTTATATTTGAGGCTTTACTGAGCTGGACAAACTTCTCTCTTCGACGAGAGCCCAAGCACTTCCCCAGTGTTTCCCCAGATCAAGGATGCAGACATTTGCGCAGTCTTGCAGAAACTTCTTCCCCCTGGCACATTTTCTATTTGGCGCTTGCATTGCCTTCATTGTTGTTTTCCTTACAAATAATAACTTTGGACGTGTGCATTCCTATCAAAGTAAGTGCCTTATTTTCTGTATACCGTGTTGTTGTTTCTACTGTAGCATATCGTATGTATGTATGTAGCATAATGTATTTACTGTTTTATTCACGCGTTTTCAAGTACTGGTGACAAGTCATACATTCCAATTCTTGCATATATTGTAATGGACACATATGATGTGTGCAAAATATTTTTTGGAATGTTGTACTGATTATGATGAGCTAATGCTAAGCTATTTGCCAGCGACGTGTGGCGCCATGTTTGTTAACATTATACAATGCGTTCTGGGTGTCACGTAAACGTTTGTCAGACCAAAGATGTTATTTTAAAAAATGAGGTGAAGGGATTGTTCACTCATCTTTCTAGTAAACTTCCGGAAGTGAATGAAGGGAATGGAATGATGGGAGACGACACAGCCCCTTCAACATGCATATTACAGCAGACCAAACTCATCTTGTCTCCTCTTCTTATCTTTGGTTGACACGGAAAAACAAACATGGCGGCGTGCACAAACTACCCATCGTCGTATTACTTTTGATTTTTAGAAAGTGTTTTACTAAATTATTTAGATAAATGAAGAGCTCACACGTGATGTGATGAATTGTAAATAGTAATTGCTATTAGCTAATTCATATTATGGTTTCTGTCAGCCGAGAGTTAGCTAAATATGACCGCTTGTGTTAAGTCAATATTTCCTCAGTTAGCGCGAGGACTAATGTAGCCCACATTTTCCGGTTTGGATGATTGTGCTATGCTGTCGCTACTGCTGTGAATGTCTGAACATTGTATCCAAAAATAAACTGGTCACATTCAGGACATAATGTTGTAAGGACTGTGTTTGTGCAAAATGTTTCTGTGAAAAAAAACAGTGTGGCCAGCTCAAACGCTGACTGTTGCATCAATCGAAATTGGACGTTATAAATAAGAGTTCTAATCACAACGGTTTGAGTGTTTGCTGCAGGGACCACTGAAGAATAATCACACCTGTGTGTTGGTACGTGTCAAAGGGTTAAGTAAACTTCTGTCTTATGTAACCGTATCAAACATAACATATCATACAAATTACAGTGTCCCAGATTTACTTTTACTATGTTACGTCTACTCTATGAGACCAGGCTGCTGTAAACTAAGGATTTTAGCAGTGACCAGGCTACACCTTAGCAGGTATAGTTCAAATGAATCCTTTTGTTGAAATACACATTTTCATGTTTGTTTTGAGCTGCATGCGGTAAAAACAACTATGTTGTGGTTTTTCATTTATAATCTTTATAGCTAGGTAGGCTATTGTCGGGACTTGTTCCGACATGCAGTGAATATTAGAATGTCTTGAGAAAAAACAACATTAATCACAACAAATGCTCACATTGATGACAGTCAGGTAGCCTATAGAGAACTGAATTAAATAATTGAGCAATGTATTGCCATCCTAACGGTCTCATGTGCTTCTCAGGCCTGCATGGGACTCATTTCTAGTTTGAGAGTAATGACTGGCTACATTCTAAAGTGCATCCTTGCAACAATGAATCTGTCTAGAGCGACAATGTGACCATGCACTTGCAGAGCTAGAACATTGCAACATTGTAGCTAATGATTTGGAACATCTGGCAATGTCTTGGCAATACAAAGTGTCAAGTAGACCCATCATTTGTAGTGTCACTGGCATGGTTAACTTGAATTAAAAGGAATGAACTCACTAAGCACAGACCGACGCCAATGTCTTTTTTTGGTCCTGTCCGGGCTGGACATCTTTTTTGGTGCGGTCTGGACCGGCCACGGACGTTTATTTTTTTGGTCTGGACTGGAATAGGGATGTGCATCGTTATGAATATCCGAACGGATGTTAGTATTCGAATACTGAGTATTGTGTGTGAGTATTCCTTTTTGCGCTAAAAAGCTAATATAATTGCAAGTGACAGAGGGGATCATGAATAAATATTATATGCTGCAATCTTCAGTTGGCTCCTCTTTCCTACACTGAACAAAAATATAAACGCAACATATAAAATGTTGGTCCCATGTTTCATGTGCTGCAATAAAAGATCCCAGACATTTTTCATTTGCACAAATAGCTTATTTCTCTACAATTTTGGCCGCAAATTTGTTTAAATCCCTGTTAGTGAGCATTTCTCCTTTGCCAAGATATTCCATCCACCTGACAGTTTGATTAAAAAATGTATTGTGATATAATGCATACTTCATTGTGAATGTATGTGCAGTTGAAATTTGGCCATAGGATCAATTACCAAAAAATAAGTCTGTAAATAACGTCTTTTTAACTTTCATTCAGAACTGAAAATGAACCTAAAATACTTTAATTGTTATGGGGTAAAACCTCGTGTTACTCAATATTGCAGTACTGAGCCAGCACAACAAGAGTTATAAAATGCACTTTGACTAGTCAACCCACTAAACAACTTTGCAAAAATACCGCAAATTATTTTGTGACATGCATAAATAAAGTGTTGGGTTTCCAGGGCATTCCAAGCGATTGAAGGTCCCAGCTGATTTGAATAACAGTTGGTCTACATCTGCTAATTTTGTTTGTGAAACTAAGGATTGTAGTAGGTTCCCATTCAACTTTATACTCCATACAGTCCATATTGTTAAAGGTCCATTTTTATCTCAATATCAGATCATTTCTGGGTTACAATTAAGTACCTTACTGTGAATATTTTCAATTAAAATGGTCAAAAAGAAACAAATAGCTTCTTAGCAAAGAGCAATTTCTCAAGACAGTCTGGGAGTGGGGAGGGGAACAACTGAAAACTAGCTGGTGTTGACAAAGTTGTTTTGAACTCTTTCTTATTGGTCTATTAACTCATTTACCACCTGGTGATGACACCAGGCAGGCCAAAACTCCATCCCACCAAACCAGGCTGAAATTTCAGGTGGCCTTTTCAAACAGCTCTTTCACTAAGGCATTATCACAATTTTCACAGTACTATTCCAACCTCATAATGTGGACATGTATATACAGTACCAGTCAAAAGTTTGGACACACCTACTCATTTCTTTATTTTTACTATTTTCTACATTGTAGAATAATAGTGAAGACATCAAAACTATGAAATAACACATATGGAATCATGTAGTAACCCAAAAAGTGTTCAACAGATCAAAATATATTTTATATTTGAGATTCTTGAAAGTAGCCATCCTTTGCCTTGATGACAGCTTTGCAGACTCTTGGCATTCTCTCAACAAGCTTCATGAGGTAGTCACATGGAATGCATTTCAATTAACAGGTGTGCCTTGTTAAAAGTTAATTTGTGGAATTTATTTCCTTCTTAATGCATTTGAGCCAATCGGTTGTGTTGTGACAAGGTAGGGGTGGTATACAGAAGATAGCCCTATTTGGTAAAAGACCAAGTCCATATTATGGTAAGACATGATGGTCAGTCAATCCAGAATATTCAAGAACTTTGAACGTTTCTTCAAGTGCAGTCGCAAAAACCATCAAGCACTATGATGAAACTGGCTCTCATGAGGACCGCCACAGGAATGGAAGATCCAGAGCTACCTCTGCTGCAGAGGATAAGTTCATTAGAGTTACCAGCCTCAGAAATTGCAGCCCAAATAAATGCTTCACACAGTTCAAGTAACAGACACATCTCAACATCAACTGTTCAGAGGGGACTATGTGAATCAGGCCTTCATGGTCGAATTGCTGCAAAGAAACCACTACTAAAGGACACCAATAAGAAGAAGAGACTTGCTTGGGCCAAGAAACACGAGCAATGGACATTAGACCGGTGGTAATCTGTCCTTTGGTCTGATGAGTCCAAATTTGAGATTTTTGGTTCAAACTGCTGTGTCTTTGTGAGACACCGAGTAGGTGAACAGATGATCTCCGCATGTTTATTTTCCACCGTGAAGCATGGAGGAGGAGGTGTGATGGTGTTTTGCTGGTGACACTGTCAGTTATTTATTTAGAATTCAAGGCACACTTAACCAGCACACTTAACCAGCATCCCATCTGGTTTGGGCTTAGTGGGACTATCATTTGTTTTTGTAAGGGCTGTTTAACCAAGAAGGAGAGTGATGGAGTGCTGCATCAGATGACCTGGCCTCCACAATCACCCGACCTCAACCCAACTGAGATGGTTTGGGATGAGTTGGACCACAGAGTGAAGGAAAAGCAGCCAACAAGTGCTCACCATTTGTCGGAACTCCTTCAAGATTGTTGGAAAAGCATTCCAGGTGAAGCTGGTTGTCGGAATGCCAAGAATGTGCAAAACTGTCATCAAGGCAAAGGGTGGCTACTTTAAAGAATCTAAAAAAACGTTTTTTTAGTTACTACATGATACCTTATGTGTTATTTCATAGTTTTGATGTCTTCACTATTATTCTACAATGAGTAGGTGTGTCCAAACCTTTGACTTGTACTGTATGTAGAAAACACAGGATTTTCACGTTTTTGACTGCACTGGGCTTTTAAGTTGTAATCCATAACAGAAGGTAACAATTATGCTTGATTGACAATTCACAAAGCATATAATAACATGCTTAACTTGTATGTACATCAAAGAAAGAGAATGACCATTAAAATGGGCAAAAATAGCTTTTTAGCAAAAAACTATTTCTCAAGCAAGAATTTTGCTAGGACTGTCTGGGTGTGGTCTGAGTGGGGAGGGGAAAACGGAAAACTAGCTGTTATTGGCAGAGCGGTTTGGAACTCTTTGTTATTGGTCGATTAACTAATTTACTGCATGGTGATGTCCCCATGGAAAGCCGAAACTCCTGCCCATGCAAACCTGCTGATTAGAAGGTCCTGTGTAGATAGTTGCTGGTTGAAACCACTATCAGGAAATAACACTGATCAAATACTTTCACACTTTTACAGTGTTACAGCTGTTGTACAATTTAAAATACAGGAAAATCTGAATTTTGACTGCGCTGGGCCTTTAAGGAATGAAAGATTCCAGACACGTTTCAGCTAACAAAAAAGGGGCAATAAGGGGGCTCCTTTTTCTTCATTTTCCTCTAATAGTCACCTTTTGAAGTGTCCTGGTAAGGAAAATGTTTGAGGTTATGTTAAAGAACTCAGTGTGAGCGAGCATAGGTCTGCTCTCCCGGGCCCTAGCCTCCCACCTTCAAGTTCTGGGAAACATCTGGACAGAGTGAGACCATTAATCCACAGTGTATGTGATGTGACTATGGGGGAGGAACTGACTCCTCATTGACTCCTCACTCACACAGAGGAGAAAAACAAAACAAACGTTACCAGCAGGAATCAATCCAGCTGAAGTATAGACCTTCCTCCCCATGACGTCTGAGTAACATTATTTACTTTGTTTCCCAACCTTTCTGACTCTTTCACCAGTGATGGGAAATGTTGGGAAACATTGGACAGAGCAGGACAGTACAGCATCTGATTTCTGAAAAACAAAACTTACTTTACCAGCATGAATCAATCCCCCTTGACGTTTGGGTAACACTATGTACAGTATGACCAGTGATGGGGAAATGTTGGGAAACAGTGGGCCGTACAGTACAATACAGGAACCTGATCTCGTGCTGCTAGCACCATGACCAATGTCACAGATGTCCAGAAGCAAAGCAAAGCGAAGGCAAGACTTGGGTAGGGAAGGGATGAGTGAGTGTGTTTGTGAGTGGATGCTGCTATGTTAGAGGCCGGGGAAGAGGAGGGAGGGGATGAGTGTGAGTGAGAGAGGGCAGGGTCAGCCACTTGAGCTGAAACACGTGGATTCATCCGGATCACCACTGGGCTCCGCTGGCTGTCCGCAGCATGATTTAGGGATTGAGGAGGGGATTGGACAGGCCAAGGTCAGAGGGCAAGGCCATCCCCTGGTCTGTTCTGTTCCTGGACTATCCTTTCCTAGCTAGATAGTTTATTTTTCCTTAGTTGCACATTTAAACAACTATCTGGATAGTATATCAGCTTTGTTGATCTTTGATGAGTCATGATCCTCTAAAAGATGCCAAACCAGAAACGTGGGGTGACCTGGTGATCACATGCATGTGAATGCTGTAAAATTAGCAAAAAATATATTAACAAATGTAATACCTTTACAATGTATGAACTAATATGGAATTAAGGGTTAAGATGGTGTGTCGTGTAATGTTCTCCTCAGCAAGGTTCTGGATCATTTCACCACCGCTCTGCTTAGAAGTGATGAATAACACAGAGCAACTGACCCTCATATGACTCATATGTGTTACAGGAATAGATACACATGTTGCCTCTGCCTCCTACAAATATAGGTTCAGGATCATTTTAACCCCACTCGATGAAAACGCATGACTCATGACTAAGTGTACAAAACATTAGGAGCACCTTCCTAATATTGAATTGTTTTATTTTTTACTTTCAGTTTCACTTAGCTAGCAAATGCAGCTAACTAGTTTAGCCTACTCAAACACCCTGCTCAAACAGAAGGATGCTATGTTAGCTAGCTGGTTATGACTATCCAACACAACACTGGAACTCTTCAAAGTCAAGGTAAGCTTTTGGTTTGGCTAATTTATTGCCACTGGGACCCGCCGGTGTAAGTGCTAAACTGCTTACTGACTGCAACGTTACTGCATGATTGTAGAGTGTTTACTAACGCATTAGTTCTATTAGCTATGTGGACTATGAAGTTACTTTAGCTAATATGGTGACAACGATCTAGGCTGTGTTTAGCGGTTATGATATGGTTTAGCTTGAAAAGGTTTTTTCGCCTGGTCACATACGAAGGGAAAAGGTGAGAGGAGGGGAGATACGAGAAGGAATACAACATGGCTGCTATGAAAGTGAACTGTGTTTACGCATGATCAGGGGTGTATTCATTCTGCCAATTCTGTTGAAAAACTTTTCTTAAACGGAAGCACACTGAACGAAACGGGGATAAACATACCTGAATTTGTTCAATAGAAACTCTTGTTTACAACTGTTGGACTAATGATTACACCCTAGATCAGCTAGATACAGTCAAGAGTGTGCAAGGCTGTATTAAATGTCACTGTCTGTCCATGTGTCACTGTCTGTCACCTCAAATTTTCTCTCGTACCTAAATTGTAAACTTTCATTCATAGGCTAGGTTGTAGCAACCTCATGGTGGTTAAAGGGATCATGAAGTAGCCTAAACCTATCGCTGTTACATTGAACTGGGTGAATGGAATATGAATGACAGTCATCCAATATGCTCTAATAGAAATAAGGCCATGCTCATGAAGAAAAAAAAATGTCCTCATCTTAAACGGCAACGACTGCCACTGATGTATGTTACCATAAGAGATACTGTGCACATGTTACCTCCTACAGATCTAGCTCCCACAAATCTTCTACTCTTGCTTCCAAGTACATTTCTACGCCCCTATGATACTGAGCAGACTTACATGACCACAACAAAGGTACGGCTGAGCTGAACTCAGCCAACTATTGGTCAGCTGTGGAGATGGGTCAGGAGGTGAAGAGAGAGGCTGACACTGTTTACCTGACCCTTTTAAAGGGACACTTCACCACTTTTTAAAATCCTATTCATTATCTCCAGGACTATACTAGTGTCGAGTACCCAGTAATTTTCTATGTTTTGTAGTACAAAATATAAGAATAAAGGGTCCTAAGAAAATGACCCCCTATGATCATCAGGGGTAATTTTCTTTGGACCTTTTCTGTGGGTCAGGAGGTAAAAGAGAGAGGGTGAATTCCAGAACCTGGGACCTGGTTCTAACCTTAACACTCAGAAACTGCACTGGAAACATCTGCCAGGAACATTCTAGAACATCCTGTGTCCTCCACACATTCAACAGATCATAGATTATACATTACTCTTTTTAGACTTTCTACCTTAGCCTGGGTGTCAGTCTGTTTCTGCTCTTTTCCTAACTCTTTATGGAATTGTCATGTTTGGCTTGACAATGACTGCAATGGAGTTGTCAAGATCACAAACAGATCTGGGACCAGGATATATCTACCTGGCTAGCCTGTCACATGGGAATGGCCATTGATTGTGACGCTGCCTGGCCTAACACAGCTGAAGCGTTTATTTAGTCAGCTATAGCACTCAGGTGGCACACAATTCTATGAAATAATTTTTCTCTGTAATGAGATTTGAGAAAAAGCAATGTATAATGCGGTCTTAAGTATGTAAAGTGGGGGAAATGGAGCAGTGCCTTTTGGAATTAAGATGCAAACAGGTCTCCATGTTTTCACAAGGCAGCAGTTTAGCCTTTGAGTATAATGTAATAAATGCAGGGTTATGGTGGTTTTGTCTACTAATACTCCCTATTAGGAGACAATGCAGGTTTAACCTATACATAATTATTAGTGAAATAATAATGCGACGATAGCGGGAACCTTGAAAATGACTGTATAAAATCCCTTTTTCTATCCTCCCGCTTCCTGTATTGTAGATTCAGCCTGAGCACAGACTGGAGGCTAGAGGCAGGTTACGTCCCCAATGGCATCCTACTCCCTATATAATAGACCAGGCCCCATAGGGAAATAGGGTGCCATTGGGGACACATTGCAGATTTAGCATGAATGGTTCAGTGTGGTTCTCCCTGTACGAAGGCGTCAGGCTCGCAGATGAAAGAGTGTTTGTTGATGGTGAATAGCAGGGGTGTGTTGTAATTGGTGTTTTCTGTATTTTGCTCCCATAAGACCCTGAATGGAGCAGATTGGTTTATTGAACAAAATGGGGGGAACGTGTGGGTGTTTATCTAGAAGGGAGAACAAGGAAGATGCCTTGGATTTCTCTTTAGGTTATTGAAACGATAGGCCTTTTCACACTGCATTGTTCTTAGCCCTGGGCTATCCTTAGCCCAAGGCTAAGTCTGGCATTGGGCTAGCTTAGCCTGTGTTCACACAATCAGAGCTACCTGAAACCAACTGTCACGTTTATGGAGTAGAATATTCAAATGAGGTAACAATGGAACTCTGTGATTGGCTCTATTTTCGGCTGGCGTTAAGGCGGCGCTAGTGTCAAACGCACGTTAGTTTGCAATTTCGTCATGTAAAAACTGGTGCACTGGCATTTTACAGCCCTCACGCCAGGTTCGGCCATTTATCTGTCTAACATCTGCATGCGTGCGCTCAGATGGGAGGGGTGGAAATATATGAGGTGTGTCCTTAAAACATGACCCAAAGGGCTAATTTCAGGCAGCGCTGGTGGGGATATTTAAGACCAACCAAAAGCTGGTTTTAGCCCTAATTTTGACCGCGGAAACGCAGCCTATCCAGCTGTGACGCACACTTCGAATGTACCTGTATTCTTAGTATTTAGAAACCTAAAACACTGATGTTTTTTCCCCATTTTGTTTTATTTGACTAAAATCCAAGCATAGCCTCCTTTTCTTTCAATGAAGGCAGCTTTTCTTTTTGTCCTGCGCAGTAATCAAGTAAAACCGTCGATAAAGTTAGTGAGACGGCTTGGAAATAAATCTTAATAACCAAAGCTTTATTCAAATATCAAGTTTGAGAGGAGCAAAACAGTGAGCTGACATTCCCTTTTTATCTATGTATTGTAGGCAGGCCCACATTATTTTAGCCATGCTTTGGAGGTGCATAAAACCCCCTCCATGATGTAGGCTACATGTGCCACATTGAAGCCATGCAATTACTTAGAACAATGTGGACCACAAACAGGTTCAAGTTAACATATTTAGTAAAGATGGGATAGTCTACATTTTGTTTCTGTAAGCTGTTTATAATGGACTAACAAACTATAATGGACTAACATTGGATTTGGAGTTGATTCCAAGGCAATACATAAAAGACTGTAAATACACAACTTGAAGCAACCACATATTTCGCCATGTAGCACGTTCTGATTGGCCAGTGAGGGGCCAAGCCTCGACACACCCACAACTTGTTTATTCATCAAAACACAGCCCTTTCACGCCAATGCCAGCAACTAAACTATTTGACCCCACCCCCCCCCCCCCCCCCCCCGAACCTATAGCACTACTGCCAGCGCTTAGATTGACCATTGCGCTAGGTTTGTTAAAATGGAGCCCAACAAGTAAACCTAGCTGTTCAAATGTCACAATTGGTTGCAACGTTTGCCTGACATCTGACACAAAAGTGTGAATCCTGGCTTTGTGACTAAACATTTGTTGTTTTTCTGTCTCTGATGGTGAACTTTTCACCCGACGCCTGGGGCTGGGGCTGGCCAGTGAGGCTCGGCGAAGCAGACATGCCGCTGGACATCTTTGGTCTCTGGTGACGTTATGCTGAGCGCTCTTCCAGTCTTATAGTCTTGGTTCCACCTCCAGAAACACATTGGCTGTTCCAAGGCTGTGTGTGTGTTTGCGCTCGACTGGAGAATCGATTGAACAGGAGGCCCCAAGCTCCTCCATTCCGCTGCCTGCTTTCACACCTGGCCAGAAGAGGAGAGGAGAGCGAGGTAGTTGTGTGGTGATAAGATTCTAATTTCATGGACTACTGCCATGTGTCAGACCTGTCTGCTTCTGTTAGTCACAGCTATTGAGCTCAGATTCAGGATGCGTCCTAAATGGCACGCTATCCCCTATCTACCTTTGACCAGATCCCTATGGTGAAAAGTGAATACGGTGCCATTTGGGATGCAACCACAGTCATTGGCTTGGTTGGCTATGCATGTGGCATACATTAGTTTGAGAATGAATCCCTCTCCCGGTACTGAGATCTTTGATGAGGAGGCCATATAGACTTCACACAGTTGCTCAGGTGATTCCTGACTTTTAAAAGCTTTTTCTTTAGTTATCCTTGACTGGGCATTTGTTCGACTTGTTTGCACAGCTAGGCTACACTGTCAGTGACAACTTGATCACTTTGTCAGCCTTATGTCACCAAGAAAGTCTTTGCATTTAACTAAGGACAGAACCCACTGAGCACAAACTGGTTAAATCAACGTTGTTTCAATGCAATTTGTCAATGTATTGTGATGTGGAAAATACATTGTAGTTTCAACCACAGGATTATTTCATCATGGTAACCAATTTGGTAATCAACATAGACAAACCTTGTATAAAATATGTTGAATTTGTACCTTTGAAACAACGTCAGATCTTCAACGTAATATCCACTATAAGTATAAAACTATAGGCTGGGCAGCACATGCTACTGGAGAGTAGATCTATCTACAGCTATCCCTTCGGTCTCCCAGCCCTGCTTAGCTTGAATATTTGTCACTGACTATTACCAATGTACTATCATGAGAATGATTTGTTGATAAATCTCCACTTAATAGATTCACTGTTGCTATCGAAGTCATTCCAATGGGTAGGATCAACAGAGCAAATAAATCATGTATATCATCAATGTTGCTATTTAGCAGTTGTGGAAAAAGTACCCAGTTGTCATACCTAAAAAAGTAAAGATACCTTAATAGAAAATGACAAGTCACCCAGTAAAATACTACTTGAAAATACAGTACAAGTCAAAAGTTTGGACACACCGACTCATTCCATGGTTTTTCTTTATTTTTACTATTTTCTACATCGTAGAATAATAGTGAAGACATCAAAACGGGGTGGCAGGTAGCTTAGTGGTTAAGAGCGTTGTGCCAGTAACCGAAAGGTCGCTGGTTCTAATCTCCGAGCCGACTACGTGAAAAATCTGTCTGTGCCCTTGAGCAAGGCACTTAACCCTAATTGCTCCTGTAAGTCACTCTGGATAAGGGCGTCTGCTAAATGACTAAAATGTAAATGTAAAACTATTAAATACAGTGAGGGGAAAAAAGTATTTGATCCCCTGCTGATTTTGTATGTTTGCCCACTGACAAAGAAAGGATCAGTCTATAATTTTAATGGTAGGTTTATTTGAACAGTGAGAGACAGAATAACAACAACAAAATCCAGAAAAACGCATGTCAAAAATGTTATAAATTGATTTGCATTTTAATGAGGGAAATTAGTATTTGACCCCCTCTCAATCAGAAAGATTTCTGGCTCCCTGGTGTCTTTTATACAGGTAACGAGCTGAGATTAGGAGCACACTCTTAAAGGGAGTGCTCCTAATCTCAGCTTGTTATTACCTGTATAAAAGACACCTGCCACAGAAGCAATCAATCAATCAGATTCCTAACTCTCCACCATGGCCAAGACCAAAGAGCTCTCCAAGGATGTCAGGGACAAGATTGTAGACCTACACAAGGCTGGAATGGGCTACAAGACCATCGCCAAGCAGCTTGGTGAGAAGGTGACAACAGTTGGTGTGATTATTCGCCAAATGGAAGAAACACAAAATAACTGTCAATCTCCCTCGGCCTGGGGCTCCATGCAAGATCTCACCTCGTGGAGTTGCAATGATCATGAAAACGGTGAGGAATCAGCCCAGAACTACACAGGAGGATCTTGTCAATGATCTCAAGGCAGCTGGGACCATAGTCACCAAGAAAACAATTGGTAACACACTACGCCGTGAAGGACTGAAATCCTGCAGCGCCCACAAGGTCCCTATTAGATCAAGCACAGTGATAACACATTAAGTTGTTGTATAAATAAACAACCAATCTGACATTGTATTCCCATTTGAACTTTGGTGTTCCTTTTTAAATGGTTGAAAGCACGGTGATAACACATTTAGGTGACAACTAAACCAAAAATCAGACATTGATTTTCCATTGGAATTTGGTTGTGCTTTTTGGTTTGAAAGCATAGTGGTAACACATTGGGAATTAACTTTTGGCTGTCTTTTTGAGTGGGTGAAAATAGGTTGGAATGTCATTGATCAACATATCTACCAAATATGACCCAATTCTCCACGTTAAAATGACATTGCATTGCAGTTCTGTAAAGTTCAAAATAACCAGAGAGCTCTCTTCTCCACAATCAACAATCTACTACAGCCACCTAACGACTCCCTCCTCACTGCTTCAGCTGACCTCTGATCAGTATCCGGGACTTCATTTATCAACAATGCGTACATTCCTCACAAAATTCTGGCGAACATGGAAATTGTAGGATTTGCGTGTGCAACAGAAACGCTCTCATTTGCTTATGATTTGGAGATGTTGGAACTGGACCTTGACAGTTTCTAAATGAAAGCACAATGGCAAATTTGCTCACATTTCTGTAGAGGTGTGGGCAGAATGTTTTAGTCTTTTGCAGTGTGCATTCTGCAAGATTGATTGTCTATTCAAACAATTTCAAAAGTAAATGCGACAGCCCACATTTGCAAAAGATGAATTGTTGTTCAATATTTTGTTTATCAATACATGATTGTGTTTCTCCTGTCTTGGTATAGGCTCTGAGATTAAATAGTCTATAATGTCGTGCTCCTATCGCGTAGCCTACCCATACTAGGCTACTGGTTTATTTACTTTAGAGCATGCTTGGCTATTGAATGAGTGATGGATAAATGGTAGCAACACTTTCTTCCCTCTCTGGCTTCTTCCCTGTTGATGCTGCGTTCATCTCTGGTCTAGTCACCAAAGCCTAAACCTGCTCACTTAACCCTATGCCCACTTCCCTAGTCAAGACCTGTCTTCCTGCACTTTCTCCCCTCATAGTTGACATTGTCAATGTGTCCCATTGGGCTGGCACTGTACCTCCTCATCGTACTGGACTTACCAGCTGCCTTTGACACTGCTTGCCATTCCATCCTCCTTGAAAGAATGGAGAGGACCCTGGGAATCACCTGAACAGCCCTGGCTGTCAGACAGGCAGCAGTTTGTCACCCTGGGGCACATGGATGAGCTCCAACTTTCTGAAGCTCAATGGCGATAAGACAGAGGCCATGTTGGTGGTCGCCCAGATGTCTCCTGAAGAAGGTGGAGGAGTTTGACCTTATCATTTATCGCTGCTCTATCTGTCCTGCCTCTCTGGTGAAGAATCTGGGGGTCATCCTCGATTCCACACTCTCCTTTGATACCCACATTAAAACCATCACAAAATCTGCCTCCTTCCATCTCAAGAACATCGCCAGACTCCGCCCCTCCCTTACATGCCTTCATTACCTCAAGCCTGAACTATTGCAATGCTCTCCTGTATAGACACCCTGCCAGCTCCCTCAACAAACTTCAGTATATCCAAAACTCAGCTCTGAGACTCCTCACCCGCACCAAACCCTGGGAGCACATTACACCACACTCCTACACCCCCACTGGCTTCCAATCAAATTCCAGATCAATTTCAAAATCCTTTTCCTCACCTACAAATCCCTTTTATGGCTTGGCTCCCTCCTATCTCTCTGACGTGCTACACATCTACGCCCCCACCCGCAACCTTCAATCCTCTGACTCTGGTCTACCGGTCACCCCCCTCACCATACACTCCATGGGGGATCATGCCTTCAGCTATGCCTCCCCCACTCTCTGGAAATCTCTCCCCCATGAACTCTGCGAATCCGACTTCATTCAAACCTTCAAAAACAATCTAAAAACCCACCTTTTCAGACTAGGATTCAGCCTATAGTTTAAAACTTTGGTATAGCTCTTTTTTTTTCTTTTTTTTATCTACCAATCATGTTGGGGATGCTGAGGTTGTTGAAGTTAGCCTCTTAATTTTAACTGCCTTGATGACCTTGTTGTTTTTCCCCCCTGTATTATTGAGCTTGCTATTTTTGGGGTGCCATTTTAATATTGCCATGTTTATATTCACTATTTTATTCCTTACTCTGTAAGTGTCCTTGGGTATTTTGAAATGTGCAAATAAAATGTATTGTTATTTATCGTTCGTTCTTGCTAATTATTGAGCCAGACACACACACACATACCGCTCGGCCTCCACAACTTTGATGTGATTCTAATGAGTGATTTGGAATAGCAGAGATCCAGTGAAATCAACACTCATTAAACCCTCACATAAACCTTGAATACAGTGGGAATCTTTTGAACTGAAATAAGTTGTCTTGTTCCGTAAAACATTTTCATACAACATTGACTATATAGCTTAATTCCTCCCACAGTCTTTGTTTGCTGTCTTGGTTTCAGAAGGAATGAGTAAGCCATGCAGTGTGGCTTTTGTTTATGGCTTTCGTAGAGCTGCAATGAATGAATGGCTCAGTCAATTTATGTGGTCCAGCGTTGATTCATTTTGTGGCTCCCATGTTCTGTTTTTTTAACAGCTGAATCTGTGGAAGGCAGTGTATGAGGTGTAGCCTGCTGCACATTCACAGTCAGAAAGCACTCAGTGCTGTGTTATGCAGGGGCTGCTGGAGAGAGTGAGTTGACGGAAACTCGTAATCGCTAAAGGCTCCTCTGTATGTCTTGCAATTTCTCTCTCTCTCTCTCTCTCTCTCTCTCTCTCTCTCTCTCTCTCTCTCTCTCTCTCTCTCTCTCTCTGTCTCTCTCTGTCTCTCTCTGTCTCTCTCTCTCTCTCTCTCCCCCCCTATCCCCCCCCTCTCCTTGTGACAGCGTGCAGCGGCTCATCATTGTTGCGTCATAGTACAAAAAGGCCCCTTTGGGGGAACAAGGGAGGGTAGCCAGCCAGGGCCCGAGATAACTGCCTGGCCTTCAAAGTTCAGCTGTTGTATGCATGTTCAACCACTTTGAAAATGACTGTTAGGGATTAGAATGGGTTTGAATGACCCATGGATATTGTGTGAGAGCAGTAAGCTGGTTAATGCTTTTAGCTAGCTGCAGTCATATACTGCATGGCCAGTGGCTCCCTGGCTCCTTTAGCACAAAGCTAAATGGCTGTTCCTGTTGGATGGGCACTGCACAGAGCCTCCATTGAATAAGTTGTGACCGAGGTTGGGTTGGGTGTGTATGTAATAATAATTTGGGGGGTGCTTATATTTGTCCTATTTCACACATGTACAAGTGTGTATTAATACACTTGAGTGAATTGGAAATGTGTTTTTTGCATAGCCCAACTGTCCTTGAGACACCCTCGGAGAGTGGGGTCACGGCCAGGGTCTGCCATGATCAACGGCGAACCTGGAGCAATTAGGCTTAAGTGCCTTGTTCAAGGGCTCAACCGCTAGGCTACCTGCTGCCGTGTGTGTGTGTGTGTGTGTGTCACTCTGTGGCTGAGCACAGTGTTTTGCAGTGTTTAGGGTGAAATTGCTTTTGGACAGTGGGTGTCCATTGTATGGCCCTGTAAAATCTGTATTGTGGAAAATGTGGACAGAATCACGGAATCCAGACATTAAAATGGAGTAAACACAATATTCAAAAATGTATTGAATTTATAGAATATTCATTAATTTGACCAAGTTATCCCAAGCGGGAATAAAATATTGAAATATATTTAAATCATACTTCATTTAATATATTGAAGTACAGAATTATAAATAAAAACATTAGCTGCAGAAAAGGATGCTGGATAATATGCAAAAAAAATTGCACATCCATTTTTGGAAAGTATGCTTAAATATATTTTGTTAAATATACTTTTTTTTAAGGATATTTTCTTGAGATATGAAGAAGTATACTCTCAGGAAGCATGTTCCTCAGCTGTGCATGTTCCCTAATGTGGAATAAACAATCATTATCATTGTCAACTATCTCTTTCTCTGCAATCTTCTGAACAGGAATTCAGAAAGTACTTTGTAACTCATTATTGGCACTGAAACTATACTTATAATGTACTTGATCACTCACAAGCAGAGTTTCATCAAGAAAATAAATGATTCAACTTAAAAACAACTCCAATTGTATTTTGAATGAATATACAACATTACAATTAAAGCATATGAAATTGAAGTACACTTTTAATAAGTGTTTTTCAGTATAATGATAGTCAACATATAGTATACTTAAAGTCTGAACAATGACACTTTGTGTAGCCTTTAGCGATGATGCTAATGATAACTGACTTCTGGTAGAGATGGAAAGGCTTTCCCAAAAACCTTCTCAATTACAATGCCTACCTGGCAGAATGATATCATTATTATTTGCATCAATTCAGTGGCCATTTGTTTTGTAAACTCTGCAATCACATGAGCTCTACAGAAACATCGCTAACCAAACAATGGTGTACTGCTGGTGCTCACTTGAATTAAAGGGTAACTACAAACCAAAATCAACATTTCTTTTTAGATTTTTCCCAGACCTCAAAAGTGATCCCCTGATGTGGTTTAAGCATTGTTGTGGACTTAGAACATCACATTCTGTTGTTTTTCTATTTAAAAAAGTGTGATTTTGAGAGTGAAAACCTGAACAAATTGAGAAAAACAGAAACCTGGAATGGAGAAAATGGAAATTGGGAAAATACTCAACGAAATCAGTAAAAAAAATACAACAGATTTAATAGGGCCCTACCATTGTTCCCTTATATTCTACATTAAGTTGCTCCATACCTGTGTTGTAACATTGCAGCTATTACACTATCAACATGCTGATACAGTGTTACTACACAGGTATAACAACAGATTTATATAAAGTGTTAAAGTAACAGTCCAGTGAAAATCTCACTTTTTAAAAGTTTATATTCCGTTAACTCATACCCAAATAATGTTGTTGACTCATCCTATACTCGTATTTGTGGCCAAAGCATAAATTGGAGAAAAACCCCACCTCAAACTTGAGTCTCAAACGGACTGTTTCAAAAATGCTTGCTATTTCCTCATAGAGGATGATGTCATCCTCCTTAGGACGATGAGCTGGCCAATCAGCAGTCTACCCGCATGAATATTTTTAATGACCGGTATATGCCCACACTATTCTGTTGTTGGGGTTTGCCCACACCATTCAAACACAAATAAGCTTATTTTTAACATACTGAATGACCATTTTTTGGGGAAGGTAAACTATTTAACTCATATTGTAATTAAGTATAGGTCAGATTTCATAGAAATCTGGAAACAGAAACTGGCAAGTTACTTTAACTAATAATATTTTATTTGGCACACATCTATCTACAACATCCCATTGGACAAGTTTGAACACTTTCTATTGTATAACTAACTACTGCCTTAGATCTCCTTTTTGCACAATGTTTTTGTGCCATGTCCCAATGAATATTTAATGAACCACAGAAACCCCAGGAATAACAACTAGCTTCTCTGCCCTCTTTCTCTCCTTCTCTCCATTCTTTCTCTTGGTCCTAGTTTGGTTTTAATTGTTACTTTCAAAGCGGGGAATTCTAGCTTTGAAATATTGCTGCTAAACTGAGCAACAGAGAAAATTGACCTCGGGTGTAATTACATACTAGTGGTTGGTTTGCTTTTTTCGGTGCCATGCTTGGAGCTCTTTGGAACTGCGTGGAACTCTGTGGAAGTTCCAAATTCCATATCATGGAGAAAGCGAAGCGGGGAGGAGAGAAATAATATGTGATGGGAAACAGCCCAGGTTTAGCTCTCTTTCCCACAGAGCCCTCCGCCTCGCTGTCACCCATGTATGTATGTATGTATGTGTGTGTGTGTGTGTGTGTGTGTGTGTGTGTGTGTGTGTGTGTGTGTGTGTGTGTGTGTGTGTGTGTGTGTGTGTGTGTGTGTGTGTGTGTGTGTGTGTGTGTGTGTGTGTGTGTGTGTGTGTGTGTGTGTGTGTGTATGTATGTATGAGTGTATGTATGTATGAGTGTGTGTATATATATTTATATATACACACATATACACTACCGTTCAAAGGTTTGGGGTCACTTAGAAATGTCCTTGTTCTCGAAAGAAAAGCATTTTTTTTGCCCATTACAATAACATCAAATTGATCAGAAATACAGTGTAGACATTGTTAATTTGTAAATGGCTATTGTAGCTGGAAATGGCTGATTTTTAATAGAATATCTAGAGGCCCATTATCAGCAACCATCAGTCCTGTGTTCCAATGGCACGTTGTGTTTCCTAATCCAAGTTTATAATTTTAAAAGGCAAATTGATCATTAGAAAACCCTTTTGCAATTAGGATAGCACAGCTGAAAACTGTTGTGCTGATTAAAGAAGCAATAAAACTGGCCTTCTTGAGACTAGTTTAGTATCTGGAGCATCAGCTATTGTGGGTTCGATTACAGGCTCAAAATGGCCAGAAACAAATATCTTTCTTCTGAAACTTGTCAGTCTATTCTTGTTCTGAGAAATGAAGGCTATTCCATGCGAGAAATTGCCAAGAAACTGAAGATCTCGTACAACGCAGTGGTCTAAGGCACTGCATCGCAGTGCTAACTGTGCCACTAGAGATCCTGGTTCGAATCCAGGCTCTGTCGCAGCCGGCCGTGACCGGGAGACTCATGGGCGGCGCACAATTGGCCCAGCGTCGTCCAGGGTAGGGGAGGGAATGGCCGGCAGGGATGTAGCTCAGTTGATAGAGCATGGCGTTTGCAACGCCAGGGTTGTGGGTTCGATTCCCATGGGGGGCCAGTATAAAAAAATAAAAATAAAATGTATTCACTAACTGTAAGTCGCTCTGGATAAGAGCGTCTGCTAAATGACTAAAATGTAAATGTAAATGTAATGTAAATGTACTACTCCCTTCACAGAACAGCGCAAACTGGCTCTAACCAGAATAGAAAGAGGAGTGGGAGGCCCCTGTTCACAACTGAGCAAGAGGACAAATACATTAGAATGTCTAGTTTGAGAAACAGGCGCCTCACAGGTCCTCAACTGGCAGCTTCATTAAATAGTACCCGCAAAACACCAGTCTCAACAGTGAAGAGGTGACTCCAGGATGCTGACCTTCTAGGCAGAGTTGCAAAGAAAAAGCCATATCTCAGACTGCCCATCTTAATCTTTTCTTTTTATTGGCCAGTCTGAGATATGGCTTTTTCTTTGCAGCCGTTTCCAGCTACAATAGCCATTTACAACATTAACAATGTCTACACTGTATTTCTGATCAATTTGATGTTATTTTAATGGGCAAAAAAATTGCTTTTCTTTAGAAAACAAGGACATTTCTAAGTGACCCAAAACTTTTGAATGGTAGTGTAAATATACATATACATAAACCGTACCCATCAAAAGTTTGGACAGCTACTCATTCAAGGGTTTTTCTTTATTTTTTTTCATTTTTTTTTACATTGTATAATAATAGTGAAGACATCAAAACTATGAAAAAACACATATGGAATGATGTAGTAACCCAAAAATGGTTAAAAAATCAAAATATATTTTATATTTGAGATTCTTCAAATAGCCACCCTTTGCCTTGATGACAGCCTTGCACACTCTTGGCATTCTCTCAACCAGCTTCACCTGGAATGCTTTTCCAACAGTCTTGAATGAGTTCCCACATGTTGGCTGCTTTTCCTTCACTCTGCCGTCCGACTCATCCCAAACCATCTCAATTGGGTTGAGGTTGGTGGATTGTGTAGGCCAGTTCATCTGATGCAGCACTCCATCACTCTCCTTCTTGGTCAAATAGCCCTTGCACAGCCTGGAGGTGTGTTGGGTCATTCTCCTGTTGAAAAACAAATGATAGTCCCCTAAGCCCAAATCAAATGGGATGGCGTATCGCTGCAAAATGCTGTGGTAGCCATGCTGGTTAAGTGTGCCTTGAATTCTAAATAAATCACAGAATGTTTCACCAATAAAGCACCACCACACCATAACACCTCCTCCTCCATGCTTTACGGTGGGAACTACAGATGCAAAGATCCTCCGTTCACCCACACCGCGTCTCACAAAGACACGGAAGTTTAAACCAAAAATCTCCAATTTGGACTCCAGACCAAAGGACACATTTCCAGCGGTCTAATGTCCATTGCTCGTGTTTCTTGGCCCAAGCAGGTCTCTTCATCTTATTGGTGTCCTTTAGTAGTGGTTTCTTTGCAGCAATTCGACCATGAAGGCCTGATTCACACAGTCCCCTCTGAACAGTTGATGTTCTGTTACTTGAACTCTTTGAAGCATTTATTTGGGTTGCAATCTGAGGTGCAGTTAACTCTAATGAACTTATCCTCTGCAGCAGAGGTAACTCTGGGTCTTCCATTCCTGTGGTGGTCCTCATGAGAGCCAGTTTCATCAATTCGCTTGATGGTTTTTGCGACTGCACAAGTTTTTGAAATGTTCCGTATTGACTGACCTTCATGTCTTAAAGTAATGATGGACTGTTGTTTCTCTTTGCTTATTTGAGCTGTTCTTGCCATAATATGGACTTGGTCTTTTACCAAATAGGGCTATCTTCTGTATACCCCCTACCTTGTCACAACTCAACTGATTGGCTCAAACGCATTAAGAAGGAAAGAAATTCCACAAATTAACTTTTAACAAGGCACACCTGTTAATTGAAATGCATTCCAGGTGACTACCTCATGAAGCTGATTGAGAGAATGCCAATAGTTTTCAAAGCTGTCATCAAGGCAAAGGGTGGGTATTTGAAGAATCTCAAATATAAAATATATTTTAATTTGTTTAACACTTTTTTGGTTACGACATGTTTCCATATGTGTTATTTCATAGTTTTGATGTCTTCACTATTATTCTACAATGTAAACATTTTTAAAAATAAAGAAAAACCTTTGAATGAGTAGGTGTGTCCAAACTTTTGACTGGTAGTGTATATATACACACACACACACACACACACACACACACACACACACACACTACACGCTCCAAGAACATCGATAACTCTGACTCATTCATTTTATTCCATTCATTTCAGATTCCCATTTGGGCTCTTATCTTTTAACAGCATGTAATAGAATCCAATCACTATCGCCAGGCCCGGGAAAATGACCCACTGGGGAATGGGATGGATTTAAAGGCTGCTATTCCACTTTGGTTAGCTCAGTGCTAGAACATGTGGAAGTGTTTCTAACATTTCAGTGTGCTCAGTTAGTAAACATTTGAGGTTGTGTTCTGTACAGTTAGGGCAGTGCTTGGTTCCTCTACTCATTTTGGGTGCCGGTACTGTTTATATTTAGTTGCAGGAGCTCCACGATACTTTTGAGCTAATATTCTATAAGAGGAGCAGGAGCTCAAGCAGTAGAACATTTGAGGTGCCGGTACTCCGCTCCGGTGAGCTCCTGCCCAAGTCAAGCACTGGTTAGGGGACAATTGCAACCGTTCTTTGGCATCATGGCACATTCTTCTGAGTTGTAAACCAGGACAAGCTTGAAACCTGAGACCGTAACTGCTGCCTTAGAGAGAGATTTAACCACCAGAATAATCGTTATTATTATGTCATACAGATACTGCACCCTGGAAGTTCTAAACACCCTCCACTGATAATAAAGCTGTCAGCCTCTTAGCAAAACCCTAACGACAGTTATTCTTCCAAATTCCAAAGCATGCCCATTAGGTCTCCTCCAAGAAAGACTCCATGCTCCTCTTCTTTTAAAGCATGTGTCTCTTCTCTGAGAGAGAGAGGGGGTTGGTGAGAGAGGGAGAGCCCTACACATGAAATCAATTAAAAGGTGCTGGAATGTGCTGAGAGGGTCTGGATTTGATTTGTGGGGATAGAGAGCGTGAGGATGGAGGGATGAGGGAGGGACTTAAAGTGAGTCTGTAATGTGGTGTGTCCCTGCTGGGCGTGGTGTCTGGAGGCCTCCATCATTTGGCTGCCTGCTCTGCTAGTTAAACAGTGGTGACACAGAACAACTCCCACAGTACTATCCTATACTGTGGTCTCTTTCTGCCATTTTATGCTGTCTCCAGTTTGTTTGTTCTCGCTCTCACTCTGTCTTTTTAAGGGCTTTATTGGCATGGGAAACATATGTTTACATTGCCAAGCAAGTGAAATAGATAATAAACAAAAGTGAAATAAACAATACAAAATTAACAGTAAACATTATACGTTCCAAAAGAATAAAGACATTTCAAATGTCATATTATGTCTATATACAGTGTTATAATGATGTGCAAATAGTTAAAGTACAAAAAGGAAAATAAATAAACATATATAAAGGTTATATTTACGATGGTGTTTGTGCTTCACTGGTAGCCCTTTTCTTGTGGCAACATGTCACAAATCTTGCTGCTGTGATTGTACTCTGGTATTTCACCCAATAGATATAGGAGTTTATCCAAATTGGATTTGTTTTCAAATTCTTTGTGGGTCTGTGTAATCTGAGGGAAGTATGTGTCTCTAATATAGTCATACATTTGGCATGAGGTTAGGAAGTGCAGCTCGGTTTCCACCTCATTTTGCAGCTCAGTTTCCACCAGGTCTGCCTATTGCGGCCTTTCTCAATAGCAAGGCTATGCTCACTGAGTCTGTACATAGTCAAAGATTTCCTTAATTTTGGGTCAGTACAGAGGTCAGGTATTCTGCCACTGTGTACTCTCTGTTTAGGGCCAAATAGCATTCTAGTTTGCTCTGTTATTTGTAAATTCTTTCCAATGTGTCAAGTAATTCTCTTTTTGTTTTCTCATGATTTGGTTGGGTATAATTGTGTTAATGTCCTGGGGACTCTGTGGGGTCTGTTTGTGTTTGTGAACAGAGCCCCAGGACCAGCTTGCTTAGGGGACTCTTCTCCAGGTTCATCTTTCTGTAGGTGATGGCTTTGTTATGGAAGGTTTGTGAATCGCTTCCAAATCGGTAGTCTCATTCTCTACCTCTTCTTTATCCCCTGGCGCGCGCACACACACACACACACACACACACACACACACACACACACACACACACACACACACACACACACACACACACACACACTGACTGTAGTTTCATCTCATCCTGCCCTCTGCCACCTCATTGACATTCACCAGCAGAGTGTGAAGAGAATAACTTGTATCTGTGCTGAATTGGTAATTGCCTCAAATGTGCCTTATGCATATAAATGTGTGTAAAATAAATACAGCACTGACAAACCACAACATCAATGTTAATTTCCTACTCATAAGGCATCTCAGAGAGGGATTGCTGATCTAGCATCAGTTTTACCTTTTAGATCATAATAAATACAATGATATGGACATTGGGGACCTGATCCTAGATCACCACTCCTACTCCCTATGCTTTGTGAATACTAGCATGGCCAATGGGGGACTGATCCTAGATCACCACTCCTACTCCCTATGCTTTGTGAATACTAGCATGGCCAATGGGGGACTGTTCCTAGATCAGCACTGCTACTCCCTATGCTTTGTGAATACTAGCATGGCCAATGGGGGACTGTTCCTAGATCAGCACTCCTACTCGGAGATGCTTGAATGTGTGAATGAATACAGGGCAGGGCACTTCCTCCAGACTGTCTAGTAACACAGATACAGACATACAGTAGCTTCCTGTGACCTCCCCAGACAGATGTGTGAAAGCTTTCACTTCTCAGGTATTTCTTGAACAAATATTATGACAAATCTTACAAAGTGAGCCAGACTGACTGAGAGCATTCCTCAGCTTCTAATGGGTACTGAGAGAGCGTGAGCGAGAAACTCTTCTTTTATGTTTAATGCTCATCTACAATAGAACTCTCTTTCTCTCCTCGCTCTCTCTGTCTCTCTCTACAAAGCCTCCTTATACAGTTGGGCCTATAGAGATATTGCTATTTTTGTCTGATAACCAACATTGACTTATGGAATAAATAAGGGTTTATAAGTAGTTTATATACTATTAGTTATACGTTTATTTGTAGTTCATAAATTGGTAGTAAACAGAAAAGTTAGTGCAGCAACATCAGCTATGTTTATTAGAGCATTCACCTTCAATCAAATAACATTTTATTGGTCACATACACATATTTAGCAGATGTTATTGCTGGTGTAGCGAAATGCTTGTGTTCCTAGCTCCAACAGTGCAGTAGTATCTAACAATTCACAACAATACACACAAATCTCAAAGTAAAATAATGGAATTAAGAAATATATAAATATTAGGACGAGCAATGTCAGAGTGGCATTGACTAAAATACAGTAGAATAGAATACAGTATATACAAATGAAATGAGAGTACTCTTACTTTGCTGTCAAAGTGAATCTGGATCACTAATTAGTGTTATTATTGAGTCTAATAAATAGCCAGAGGACTGTTGTTTTGAAAGTTGTTGACGTCAAAACCGTAACAATACCTTCACACTGCTCATCACTTTATTTTTAGGTGTTTTGATCCTTTTCAGTTAAGTATCCTAATATGACCTCGTTACATGTTAAACATAACAACCCCAATTACTGACTCATTCTCAAACAATTTATTTAGTTGTGTAGGCTAACCCCAGACAGGAATTTATAAACACTCGTCAGTAATCAGTCATCATAAACTCCAGGCCATGGTCCGGGTGGCTGGGGTCCTTGATGATCTTCTTGGTGGTGTAGGTGTCCTGGAGGGCAGGCAGTGTACCTCCTCCCTGTAGGCTGTCCTGTCGTTGTTGGTAATCAGGCCTGCTACTGTCGTGTCGTCACCGAACTTGATGATGGAGTTGGAACTGTGTGACGCCACGCAGTCGTGGGTATACAGGGAGTACAGGAGGGGACTAAGGACGCACCCTTGTGGGGCACCCGTGTTGAGAATCCGTGTCGAGAAGGTAGGCAACATTACCTCCACCACCTGGGGGCGACCCGTCAGGAAGTCCAGGAACCAATTGCATAGGGAGGAGTTCAGTCCCAGGGCCGTGAGCTTTGTGGTGAGCTTTGAGGGCACTATGGTATTGAAGGCCGAGCTGTAGTCGATGAACAGCATCTTCATATTTGCATTATTATTGTCCAGGTGGGTAAGGGCAGTGTGCAGTGCAATGGCGATTGCGTCGTCCGTGGATCTGTCAGGGCGGTAGGCAAATTGGAGAGGGTTGAGTGTGTCGGGGAGGGAGGAGGTGATGTGGTCTTTGACTCTCAAAGCACTTAATGATGACGGAAATGAGTGCTACGGGTCGTTAGTCATTCAGTTCAGTTACTTTCCCTTTATTGGGCACTGGGATGATAGTGGACATCGTGAAGCAGGTGGGGATAGCGGCCTGAGCTAGAGAGATTGAAAATGTCCGAAAACACAACAGCCAGCTGGTCTGCACATGCTCTGAGGGCGTGGCTAGGTATGCCGTCTGGGCCGGCAGCCTTGCGAGGGTAAACACGTTTGAATGACTTACACAATTCTGTTGTGACTGTTTTCCTTTTGGATGAAATGCAGTGAGGTGAAAAATTATGAATTGATGGATGTTCCTGGAGGTCAAATCAAATCAATTTTTATTTGCCACATGTGCCGAATACAACAGGTGTAGACATTACAGTGAAATGCTTACTTACAAGCCCTTAACCAACAATGCAGTAAAAAAAAGAAGAAGCAAATAATTAAAGAGCAGCAGTAAAATAAAATAACAGTAGGGAGGCTATATACAGGGGGTACCGGTACAGAGTCAATGTGCGGGGGCACCGGTTAGTCGAGGTAATTGAGGTAATATGTACATGTGGGTAGAGTTAAAGTGACTGCATAAATAATAAACAGAGTAGCAGCAGCGTAAAAAGATGGGGTGGGGGTGCAAATAGTCTGGGTAGCCATGATTAGCTGTTTAGGAGTCTTATGGCTTGGGGGTAGAAGCTGGGGGTAGAAGCTTGGGTGTAGAAGCTGTTAAGAAGCCTTTTGGACCTAGCCTTTGGGTCTAGTCATAACAGTAGCAATAGTAATTTAAAAGTAACGTAATCAAGTCACCTTTCAAAGGTGGCAGGAATAGGAAGTAATTTACCTGGCAATGCCAGCTTTAGCTTCAGCTGGCATCATGTCCTTTTTAAATACCCCTGTTGTTTACTGTTGGGTCCAGCCAGTCCCAGGAGGGCAAATAAAGGCCTTCATTCATTCATTCATTCATTCATTCATTCATTCATTCATTTGTCCCCCTTCTGGAGCTCAAACATATTCAAATGATTAACATCACATCCCAGGTTGATGTTGCACCAGCAGGATTTTGGCTTTGCCTTAGAGGAAAAAATAAGGTTGTTTGGAGAGTGAATTAACAATCCCCATCTCTGTCTGAGATATTTCAGTACTGGGCTTTGAAAGGGGACGACTGAGGGGAAAAGCTAGCCAGAAAACTCCCCCCTGTCTCCCCCGCCTCACCCCGCAACCCCCAATTACCCCCGGAGGTTCTCCCTTGTCTGTGTTTGTCTGTGTCTGTCTGTGTGGGTGCGTGCGTACACACTGTAATGTGGAGCGTTGATCAAATTAGAACCCACAATGTTTTATGCACAGTCATGGAGAAAAAGTAGCTGAGCTGCTCCAGGCTCACTACTCCAGGCTCGCTGCTCCAGGCTCGCTGCTCCAGGCTCGCTGCTCCAGGCTCGCTGCTCCAGGCTCGCTGCTCCAGGCTCGCTGCTCCAGGCTCGCTGCTCCAGAGAGGCAAGGGGATGAGAGGAAATGCCCATTCATAGCGGCCTGCTCTAGGCTTTAATACTTCCACTGATCCCTTCTCCTACCCGAATCTATGCTCCAGGTTAGGCCTAGAAAAGCCAGGGGATGAGGAGGAGAATACCCACACATAGCAGCCTGATTTGAGCTCAATACCACTCATCTCCCCGTCTCATAGCTGGACCTACCCTTTGTCTGGCTATGTTCAGCTGTTGAAGCTGGCTCATGGAAGGGTAGTACTGTATATCAGTGCAAATGGAGCTAATGTATTTACAACATTGCAGAATTGACAAATAAATACAGGAAATGGTCAGAAATTACCAATAAATATAATAAGCTGTAACTCCCAATAGCCCTCAGGCCATGGTTAGCCTCTTGCTCCATCTCTGGGACTAGGTATGTGCATGTCATTTAAGTTCATTGGCTTCTGTCTGTTCTTTTTACAGTATGTTCTCTCTCCTTCCTCTCGTTCCCTCTCTTATTTTGCCCCTCCCATGTGCGGTTGTTAAGGCCTTGTAAAGTTTATGTGCACTTTCAACGTTGTACTCTCAGGCTTCCAATCCATTCATGGTTGTGTTCAAATATTACATTCCTGTCACATTGGGGAAATGCCTTCATTTGGAAATGTCCGTCCTCTCATGTCCTTGAGTGTAAATAGAGAGGGCTGAAAGAGAGCTGAGATGTTGCTCTGAATGTTAAGTACCATCACTCTCCTAATCATTTCAAATATCAAGGGTTGTTTAGTGTATTAAAGACAGCTGTCATTTGATCTGCAGCAAATCCTTTAGCTTCTAATTGTATTTACAATAACCTGACACTCATGAGTCACCGTGTTTGAGTCCACACACCCACGCACACACTCACACTCCCACGGCTCTCTAGCCTAAATCTCTTAGCCTGACAGTTTAGAGAGAACATGACCACAAGGATACACTGCCCTCATACTCTCTTGTGATTGCAGTCACATCACTTTCCCTTGTGTGTCCCCTCCCTTCCCCCAAACACCGCTCTGCCTGCTAAATTATGTGCTGAGGGAGGGAGAAAGAGAGGGAGAAAGAGAGGGAGGGAGAGAGAGAGAGAGAGAGAGAGGGAGAGAGCGAGGCAGTTCCTGCAGAGAATCACAATGAGATGGTCTGCTCTGTGCTGCGATTCTGTGTGTGTGTGACTCTGCTCTGTCCTTAGTTTCCACAACACTGCTGCTCTGCTCTCTCTAAAACAAGTACAGTAACAATGACGTCCCAGCTGAGGTAGATACACGACCAATACAATACTCTTCTCTCCTCCTGAATCCTGATTGTAGTTGGGAACCACTGTAACTGTCTGTTAACACTGAAATTGTTGTCTTTTGTTGAGTTCCTTTTATGCTTGATTTAATCCTTACAAAAATGATTCATTTTCATCTAGTCAATACATCGTGATCGTACTCTGCTGACTCACGAGAAGAGTCTTTGCCAACAGTATTCAGCTTTGCCTCCCAACAGCACCTCCTCCTCCGCCTCCTCCTCCTCCTCCGCCTCCTCCTCCTCCGCCTCCTCTATCTGAATACCAATGTACTGAGTGAAAGGCAGGAACCAGATACAATGAGGCAATGCTGCCAGTCTGCCAAACTAGCATATTTGTCATGTAGGACCTGGCTGTCAGCAACAAACCAAGCTGTTCCCCTCATGATCTGGGATGGAATTTTCCAGACTAAAAGGCCTTAGTCCAGGCCCAGGGAAGGGTGACACACACACCCTGTTGCTGGGTGACCATGCAGGGGTCAACACAAGTTCAACAACCCTGCTCTGTATCCAATCCACCACAGGGAGTGGAACACCTCATTCAGAAAACACAGTCTTCTACAAACTCACTCACCCCAACACTGGTGCCTTTAAGTTGGTTAGCAGTTTGTTTATTTCCTCTCCCCAGACGTAGCCTGTTTTCCCTCTGCTTTTGATTACCTCCGAGGGGTTTTTCAACATATCCGACCGACAGAAGCCTACCACAGTCTTCACGGTCATCACTGAGTGGTCAGTCATTCTCTCTGACCTCTGAGAAAAGCCCAGTGTGGTATTTCTGAGCAGTATATGTCAGCAGAGATTGTTGAGGTTGGTGTACCACATGGTAGCACCACAGAGTAGCCCTGACGGCCCAATGGTCCACTAGCTATGTCTGGCACTGCCCCTCTGCTGACATGGTTAAACTGAAACTCACACCTGGGTTCAAATAGTATTTGCTATTTCTGAAATACTCTAGCTTCCCTGGATTGTGCGTGCCTGGCGCTATTGAACCAATGGAAGAGTCCCAAAAGTTGCAACCCCACCCAGCTGAGACTCCAGGCAGGCTCCATCAAACGCTGAAAGTATTTGAAATAAAATAAATACTACTTGAAACCAGGTCTGGTCTGGTAAGACTCAGCCACACTCTGGGAAACCTTGTGAAGCTCCACTTTAATTAGGCCAGTATATGCGAGCCTATATGCTACAGCTATAACAACCTGCCCACAAAACACACGCAAAACAACAGTCCTGGTCCAATAAATGTCTTCAGTAGTGATCCACTAGCCTACTTTCTGTTCAGTTTAAAATAAAACATTCATACCTTTACAGAAATACATGCACAAGAATACAGTATAGGGGAAAACCATAGAATTACATATATCATTGTATTACAGGTTCCCGGGACGGAAAACATTATCCAAAAAGAACTAAGAACTCTGTGATAGATGTTGGTAATAACGCATTGTCTGTATTCTGTATGTTCCAGCTCCAAAGACATGCAGTCCTAAACAGTTTGTGTGTAAGGACCAGGTGACATGCATCTCTAAAGGATGGCGCTGCGATGGAGAGAAGGACTGTCCAGATGGATCAGATGAAGCGCCTGATATCTGTAAGTATAGTTAGCCTACATGTTACCTATCTGATATCTGTAAGTATAGTTAGCCTACATGTTACCTATCTGATATCTGTAAGTATAGTTAGCCTACATGTTACCTATCTGATATCTGTAAGTATAGTTAGCCTACATGTTACCTATCTGATATCTGTAAGGATAGTTAGCCTACATGTTACCTATCTGATATCTGTAAGTATAGTTAGCCTACATGTTACCTATCTGATATCTGTAAGTATAGTTCTAGTATAGCCCTCTACAGCCAACAGCAAGCAGGGCAAGCCCCTCAAGTCACTTAGGTTTCACTTCTTGAAAGGTGGCTGTAAAGCTTCTGTAGAACCATGTCCCTGTGGAGGTGCCCTCAGGATTGCTGTAGCCTAAGCTTATGACATTGAGTTTAGATGTTACGATAGTTTTTTAGCGTCACTGACCTTCCCATTCAGCTCATCCACAGATGATATACATTACAAACCATGGTGGCCATTTCTTTGCGCTCACATCACCATTTAATTAGTGCAGTTAAGAGATGAAGCCTTGTTCAGCCAGTGTAACATTGGGTCAGGTTATGCCCTCTCTGTCTGTCTGAAGGACACCAGTGTAGCGTCTTCCCTGTCTGACTGCCCAGTCTGGCCCGGCCCGGTTGAGCAGTTATAGTCTAGTCATTTAATAGCTCTCTTTAATGACGTCCGGTTGTTTAGTCTGGCTGTTCAGAGGGATGTGTGTGCTCATGTCTGAACTCGGCCTCATCTCATCTGTGTGGTCTCTCTGAGAGGCTGGTCCCAGGCAAGACAGTCACATCTGAGAGCCACCCTCTCCATCTCTGCACCCAGACACTTTCACTATGTATGGGTTCTCTGGGTGTGAGTATATGGTATGGAGGAATTTATAATGGCGACTAATTGTGATGTGTGTGTGCCACATCTCACATCTGTCATGCAATGGGCGGCAGGTGGCTTAGTGGGTAAGAGCGTTGTGCCAGTAACCGAAAGGTCGCTGGTTCTAATCCCCAAGCCGACTAGGTGAAAAATCTGTCGATGTGCCCTTGAGCAAGGCACTTAACCCTAATTGCTCCTGTAAGTCGCTCTGGATAAGAGCGTCTGCTAAATGACTAAAATGTAAAATGTAAATGTAATGCAATGAACACACTCTCGCCCAACAGTCTGTCTGGCATAGGGAGACAACTCATCAGACGAGTCGGGGCCCTATATAAAATCGTTGTAATTTTTTACCTGATTCCGTTTAGTTTTTCCCCAAATTCCTTTTTCTCTGTTTTGTTTTTCCAGTATTCCATTTTTCCACATTTCTTCAGGTTTTCGCTCTCAGAATTACACTTTATGAATAGAAAAACAACAAAATTTGATTTTCTAAGTCCTCAACAATACTCAGACCACATCAGGAGACCACTTTTGATGTCTGGGAGTTTTGGGTGTAGTTACCCTTTAAAGGTGCAATATGCAGAAATAGCTCCGCCATTTCCTGGTTGTAAAAATTGTAATTGTTTGCCTAATTTCAGTTTGTGACAAAACAAGCTCTCAGAGTCGTGGTCAAAAGTTTTGAGAATGACACAAATATTAATTTTCACAAAGTCTGCTGCCTCAGTTTTTATGATGGCAATTTGCATATACTCCAGAATGTTATGAAGAGTGATCAGATGAATTGCAATTAATTGTAAAGTCCCTCTTTGCCATGAAAATGAACTTAATCCCCCAAAAACATTTCCACTACATTTCAGCCCTGCCACAAAAGGACCAGCTGACATCATGTCAGTGATTCTCTCGTTAACACAGGTGAGAGTGTTGACTGGTGATCACTCTGTCATGCTGACTGAGTTAGAATAACAGACTGGATGCTTTAAAAGGAGGGTGGTGCTTGAAATCATTGTTCTTCCTCTGTTAACCATGGTTACCTGCAAGGAAACACGTGCCGTCATCATTGCTTTGCATAAAAAGGCTTCACAGGCAAGGATATTGCTGCTAGCAAGATTGCACCTAAATCAACCATTTATCGGATCATCAAGAACTTCAAGGAGAGAGGTTCAATTGTTGTGAAGAAGGCTTCAGGGCACCCAAGAAAGTCCAGCAAGCGCCAGGACCGTCTCCTAAAGTTGATTCAGCTGCGGGATCGGGGCACCACCAGTGCAGAGCTTGCTCAGGAATGGCAGCAGGCAGGTGTGAGTGCATCTGCACGCACAGTGAGGCGAAGACTTTTGGAGGATGGCCTGGTGTCAAGAAGGGCAGCGAGGAAGCCCCTTCTCTCCAGGAAAAACATCAGGGACAGACTGATATTCTGCAAAAGGTACAGGGATTGGACTGCTGAGGACTGGGGTAAAGTCATTTTCTCTGATGAATCCCCTTTCCGATTGTTTGGGGCATCCGGAAAAAAACTTTTCCGGAGATTACAAGGTGAGCGCTACCATCAGTCCTGTGTCATGCCAACAGTAAAGCATCCTGAGACCATTCATGTGTGGGGTTGCTTCTCAGCCAAAGGAGTGGGCTCACTCACAATTTTGCCTAAGAACACAGCCATGAATAAAGAATGATACCAACACATCCTCCGAGAGCAACTTCTCACCAACCATCCAAGAACAGTTTGGTGACGACCAATGCCTTTTCCAGAATGATGGAGCACCTTGCCATAAGGCAAAAGTGATAACTAAGTGGCTCGGGGAACAAAACATCGACATTTTGGGTCCATGGCCAGGAAACTTGTGGTCAATCCTCAAGAGGCGGGTGGACAAACAAAAACCCACAAATTCTGACAAACTCCAAGCATTGATTATGCAAGAATGGGCTGCCATCAGTCAGGATGTGGCCCAGAAGTTAATTGACAGCATGCCTGGGCGGATTGCAGAGGTCTTGAAAAAGAAGGGTCAACACTGCAAATATTGACTCTTTGCATAAACTTAATGTAATTGTCAATAAAAGCCTTTGACACTTATGGAATGCTTGTAATTATACTTCAGTATACCATAGTAACATCTGACAAAAATATCTAAAAACACTGAAGTAGCAAACTTTGTGAAGACCAATACTTGTGTCATTCTCAAAACTTTTGACCACGACTGTACCATCGAAACTGCTGTGGAATGAACTGGAAGCATAGAAATCGAATATATCCTGCTTCTTAGACTTGCTTTCATTGAGAATGACCAATCTATAACTCACATTTCTATGTGCATTTGAACGGGTTGCCCAAAAAGTTACATAATGCAAGTGTGCACCAGCCAGAGACCGCTGTTTGGTTTGCGATGTTTCTGTAGCGCTCATGTGACTCGTGATTGCTGTGTTTGCAAACATATGGCGACTGGATTGATGAAAATAATCATAATATCATTATGCCATGGAGGCATAGGCTACTTTTGTAGTTAACATTTATTTGAGAAGGTTGGGAAAGCCTTTCCATCTATACCAGAAGAAGGTTATCATTAGCATCATTGCTAACCCCTACACAAAGTGTAGAACATACGTGTGCACCGCACACAAACACACAGACAGGGGTATTCCTGTGCAGTTTCAGAAAGTTACAGGAAAATATGAATCACTGATGCATTTTGTTCATGTCTTATTATTAACTCGGGCAAATAATGCATTTTCTAATAAGTTAAATATATTTAGTTGATTTCCGACAAAGTTCAATAAATGTTTTAATATTGTTGAATTCGGTTTTAATGTCTGGATTCCGTGATTCTGTCCGCATTCTCCGCAATGCAGATTTTATAGGGCCCTACAAGTGGCTGACACCCAGAATGAAGTCGTTTGTTATTGCTGGAGAAAAAGACTGTTAAGTACTCACAGATGGGCCTTTTGGATACCAAATGTATGAAATAGCTCAATGCAATAAATATTTCCTGTTGTTGTGTTGATGGTTAAACAAAACATTAACATTGGTGTTGAAATCGAGAAAGGGAACTTTATATTGCTGCATATCATTGTTTCTGAGCTCCCATCCATGTATAGGTCAACAAGTTCTCTGTCAAATTCTCTTGTAGCCTATCCTAGCCTGGTTCCAGATGTGTCTTGCCAACTCCTATCGTCATTGGCGTGACAATTTCCATTGAAGTTGGCAAGACGGTACAAACTGATCTGGATACAAGCTGTATCCTGTTTCCTTCTCTAGATCTCCAATATCTGGCAGTTCAATGAGTACATTGGATCTCCAGACCAACTTCTTACAAACGTTGGTTGCCTCAGTCTGAGTCAAAATGTGTTGACTGGAGACAAACTAGAAAAAGAGTCACAGTTAAATAGTGCGAAATACTCTCTTCACTACTTCCTTCCTCTCTCTCTCTCCCATTGGTCAAGCTGCACATGTTTGAGCTTGGCTGGAGCAATGGGACCAATGGAATAATCCCAAAATAATATGGAATAGTTCCATCTAGCACTCCAGGCAGGTTCAATCAAAGTATTTGAAAGGAAACCTAATACTAGTTGAACCCAGGTCTGATTTAGCCCCCTAAATGGAAAGGATGAAAAAGAAAAACAGCAGGTTTCTCCTTTCCTCCTCCTCTGAGCTAACAGGGTCTTTAATAATGTGTAGCCTGGCTGACACTCCTCCTAACTCTCTTCTCCTCTAGTCTAAACACACACACACACACACACACACACACACACACACTACTAACTCCCTGTCCTTCTTGTCTTGCCTAGACAGTCTAGTCTCCAATCCCATTCACTCTCCTCTCCATCGCCCTTCATGCCAAACTAACACTCTCAGACTCCGCTTTAATGGATGAATATACTCGAGAAAGGTCAGCTTTCACATTTTGTTAATGTTACCGCCGACTTTCAATGAGTTATTGGAAAAAGACGTACAATTAAATCCTATGCCAAAAAAACGACAATTGCTAATTTCTCAAGGCACAGTACACCTATTTTGATGTAGAACTTCAGAGGGTAACACTTTATTTGGATAGTCCATCTGTAGATCAGTAACATTTCAACTAACTATCTACTAACGCTATCCCTAACCTTAACCCTTACCCTTATTTTAAACCTAAACCTAACCGTAACTTTAGTATGCAGTTGCTTATCAACAGATAGTTTGTTGTGACCCTTCAGAGAGTTATTATTACGATGATAGTCATTTCAAATGCTAGCATGAACTGAGCCAGATTTCAATATAAACGTTGGCATACAGCTCCATTAAATCTGTAGAGCATCAAGATCACCAGTGTGCTGGAGTTTCTTTTCAGTTCAATGGAGGCTGAAGGAACAGTAGTGACTGTGTGAAGGGTTTAATTGACCAGAACAGATCTTGATGTTCTGCTGGTGGCTGAAACATTGCTCTCCATACAGTCCTCTTCAGTCAGATGAAACACTGCATTGTCTATGTGGACAAATTACATAAGTAGTATGGAAATTTCACTCACATCCAATTGCTTTGTGGCCTAACTGATGGGGGGTACAGTTCAGTCTTTCAAGGGTTTTAAGGTATTTTACTATTCATTTCACTCTTCAAGCAGGCATTAAGTATGTAAAATAATTCAAATCCTATTTGAACCCAGGTCAGAGTACTAGAGCAGTGTTCAGGTCAGCTTTGGCCGTTCTCACAGTCTTCCCTGCTTTAAAGCCAACAGCATGAGAGCCACTCGGCCCAACAGGCTGTAAACAATGAGGTCTCTCTCTGTCTCTCTCTCTCTGTCTCTCTCTCTCTCTCTCTCTGTCTCTCTCTCTCTGTCTCTGTCTCTGTCTCTGTCTCTCTCTCTCTCTCTCTCTCTCTCTCTCTCTCTCTCTGTCTCTCTCTCTCTCTCTCTCTCTCTCTCTCTCTCTCTCTCTCTCTCTCTCTCTCTCTCTCTCTCTCTCTCTCTCTCTCTCTCTCTCCATTTCAATTTAAGGGCCTTATTGGCATGGGAAACATATGTTAACATTGCCAAAGCAAGTGAAGTAGATGATAAACAAAAGTGAAATAAACAATCAAAATTAACAACAAACATTACACTCACAAAAGTTTAAAAATAATAAAGACATTTCAAATGTAATTATGTATCTCTCTCTCTTTCTATCTCTCTCGATAACCACTCCAACACCATATGGAGATGAGATAACAGAGGGTCTGGCCCAGAGCCCCAAAACAGGACCGATATTACCACATATCAACCCAGGAGTGACTAGGCTCTGTGGAGGCAGTCAGTGGGATGTACCAAGTCCCATACTAGGCTCCAGAGCATGACGGATATAACCACATATCAACTCAGGAGTGACTAGGCTCTGTGGAGGCAGTCAGTGGGATGTACCAAGTCCCATACTAGGCTCCAGAGCATGACGGATATAACCACATATCAACTCAGGAGTGACTAGGCTCTGTGGAGGCAGTCAGTGGGATGTACCAAGTCCCATACTAGGCTCCAGAGCATGACGGATATAACCACATATCAACCCAGGAGTGACTAGGCTCTGTGGAGGCAGTCAGTGGGATGTACCAAGTCCCATACTAGGCTCCAGAGCATGACGGATATAACCACATATCAACCCAGGAGTGACTAGGCTCTGTGGAGGCAGTCAGTGGGATGTACCAAGTCCCATACTAGGCTCCAGAGCATGACGGATATAACCACATATCAATTCAGGAGTGACTAGCCCACTGGGCACAGACATCAATTCAACCAGTGTCTACCCAGTGGGTAAGCTCTGTGGAGGCAATCAGTGGGATAACCACATATCATCAACTCAGCAGTTTGTGTAGATTTCTCTCTCTTGGACAGGTTAAATGTTCTCTGTTGACTTCTGTTGTATCCTATTGTTGCCTTTTCCAGGAACATAAAATAGCAGTAGAGATGCCAGAACAGCCCTAGAACAGATAACTCAAATCAAATAAAATACAATTTTATTCGTCACATGGGCCGAATACGACGGGTGTAGACTTTACGTGAAATATTTGCTTTCGAGCCCTTCCCAACGATGCAGAGTTAAAAAATAACAATACAAAAAAATAAGTAACACGAGGAGTAAAATACACATGGAGTATCAACCCAGGAATGACTGGTTAGCCTGGTCCCAGATCTGTTTGTGCTCTTGCCTACTCCATTGCTGTCATGACATTTACATTTTAGTCATTTAGCAGACGCTCTTATCCAGAGCGACTTACAGTTAAGTGAGTGCATACATTCTTTTTTATTTTTCATACTGGCCCCCGTGGGAATCGAACCCACAACCCTGGCGTTGCAAACGCCATGCTCTACCAACTGAGCTACATCCCTGCCAGGCATTCCCTCCCCTACCCTGGACGACGCTGGGCCAATTGTGCGCCGCCCCATGGGTCTCCCGGTCGCGGCCGGCTACGACAGAGCCTGGATTTGAACCAGGATCTCTAGTGGCACAGCTAGCACTGCGATGCAGTGCCTTAGACCACTGAATGGCAGGGATCTGGCATGATAGCACCAACTTCCTGGCTAGTGACTGTTGCTCTGTGGTGGCAGTAGCTCTAGGATGTCCCAAGGTCCATACTGGACTCCCACAGTAAAGGTGATGGGGTAAACAAACCTATGTATTTATGTGTAGTTATGTGTATTTAAGGAGTTCAAGGTGTTCCTTGTTTGTTCCAAAATTGGAAAGTTTAGATGGCTACTGAATCCAAGGTTTAACTCTGTCTGGTAATAGTTCTCTACGAACACACACACTCACACACACACTCACACACACACTCACACACACACACTGGCTCTCTTTACAGAGATCTGGCTTTCTACATAGAGCTTTTAGTTCAAAAGTCAGGGGGTGCAAACACACAAAACTCCCTGCTCTTTCCCAACAGTTTCGTTTTGACATGTTTATCCCCTGACCAAAGTACAATCTAGTGGGTGTGGGTGTGTTGTCGGGAATCAGAGTACTATAATTACAGCATTATCACCAGTTCCATTTAATTACTAACTAGCAGATTGGGTCCCAAGGTATGTTCAGTTCACACACTTTTCTTTCTAAATGTTACTCTCGTTCCCTTTTTCATATTTTATCTCTCTTCCTCTCTCTCTCTTTCTTTCTCTCCCGCTCTCTCCCCCCTCCCTCCCTCTGTCTCTTTTGCTCTCTCTCCCCCTCCCTCTCCCCCCGTCGTGTGGTAGTTGTTCTATCTTTCAATCCATAGAATTATGGCGTCTGATCTCTCTCTCTCTCTCTCTCCCTCTCTCTCCCTCCCTCTTAGTATCTATCTCTCCCTCTCCCTCTCCCCCCTGTTGTTGATGTTCTATATTTCTATCCATAGAAGACTGATGGCGTCTGATCTCTCTCCCCCATCTCTTTCTCGCTCTCTCTTTCTTTCCCTCCATGCCTATCTCTCCTGTCGTCTGGCTGTTGTTCTATCTCTCTGCCGGATCACCCTGGTGCTGTACTCTCAGTGAATGTACTGTAAATCAGACGTTGTGACAGGGCAGGCAAAGCTGGCAGCCAACATTGGCCTTGCTTATTGCTTTAAGTAGGTCAATATATCATCAGGAAAATGCCGCTCCACTCGCTGTGAAAGAGTAGAAATAAAGCAACAAGGAACCCCCTGCCCTCTACTCTCTCTCTCTCTTGCTCCTCTCTCTCTCGCGCCTCTCTCTCTCTCGCGCCTCTCTCTCTCCCCTGATGCTCTTATCCAGAGTGACAAACAGTTAGTGCATTCATTTTAAGATAGCTAGGTGGGACAACCACATATCACAGTCATAGTGGTTGTAAATTTAACTACTAGTACTAGCGCACCTTATTTCAGATAAATATCACCACTAGTAATCCAAATGATAGTCCTTGCAGCAAAACCATCACCATAAATTCACCTGCAGGGAATCTTAATAGCAGGCGGAGGGGGATTTTTAACTGAATGTGTGTGGGTTTGTCTGGTGAAGATCATCTTACTTTGATCAACATGAACCTGCCCAGAAACTAAACCATGCTGCAGGAAGAGAGCAATGCTCCACTGCTGTTCTATCGGTCTCACTCTATCAGGCTGTCTGGGGTTTTAATTGCCGTTATTGCACTGTCATTCTGCAGCCCCATTTACCTACACTATAATCATCCTGAGGGGGGTAAAGACATAGACAGACTCAGACAGACATGGGTTCAAATAGTATTTTTCTTTCTTTCTAATACTTTGAGTGTTTGATTGAGCCTGTCTGTTCGCCAGATGGGCAGTCTTTACACATTTGGGACAATTCTGTTGGTTCCATTGTGCCAGGTAAGCTCAATCAAGCACAGTTAAATTGTTTGTAACGAAACAAATACCATCTAGACCCAGATCTGACGCAGACAGAGATAGTGAAGCAGGAACAAGAGGTTGTAAGTTAACATGGGGCTCTGACACACAGTGGTGGTGGTGGTTGTTGATGCCGGGGGTCACTGTAGCGCGTTATCTCTTATAGCCTTGTTAGGAGGAGCGGGGGGAGCAGCGGTCACCTTGTTGGTCTGGGGCCTGGGGGCCGTTTTTAGGAGGGACAGAGGGAGAGACAGGAGGTTGGCGGGTTGCCAGGTGCAGGGCCTTAGTCAGGATCTCTCTCTCTCTCTCTCCCTCTCTCCCTCTCTCCCTCCCTCCCCAGAGCGCCAGTACTCCCAGATAACCGTCAACCTGTTGCGTGTACAGGCATGTGTCTCCAGGTGTGACCCTATCACCCCTCTCTTTGGGCTCCCTCAATGCAGTTGAACAGTGCATTGTTTCTATTGTTTTACAACATAACACTTCACCTCAAGTATCCTTCAGCTCAGTCAGGGCTCAGGAAGTGGCTGCAGTGACACCAGCCTTCAGGATTAAACTACAATGAGTCATGTTCCTCACTGTATTCTTCCTTTGTGATACTAAAGGTGTTTTTTTGGTCTAAAAAGTCATTTAAACGGCATGTTTTTCAGCTAATGTACCGTAAATTAGTCTGTTGTGATAGGGAGATTGTGTGTGTCTGGGGCGTACAAAGTTTTCTTCTCCTCGAAGTCTGTAGCAGATCTTTACGTAACGGGTCTGTCTTACCTCAGGAATCCCCTCTAATGGCACAGCACAGGAAGACAGGGACCAAAGGATCGACAAGGAATCCACATACTGTATGCACACTTAAAACACACAGGGTTGATGAAGTGGGTTAGAAAGGTGGGTGTGTTTGCATGCGCCTGACGTGTTTGAGAGAAGAAGTGAATCTATTTCAGGTAGGCTAAGTATCAAAAAGCAAACATAAATCCATTGGGAGAAACTACACAGTAAGCTCCCCTTTCTCTTAATGCTATCTATACTGTTTGGCCATAGAGCATTTATTTCTGTGCTTTTCATCCAGTTTCTTTCTGTTGTGTGGATAATGGTTTATACTGTAGTGTAATGAGCTATGAGGTCAGGATATTTTACAGGACCTGAGCTGTTCAGACTCTATTCTGTTATTTGCTGAAGTAAGTGAATGGGCCAACCGCTTACAAAAGTATTTTGCCTGAATGAAATTTTTACATTTACATTTTTACTTATTTAGCAGACGCACTTATCCAGAGCGACTTACAGTTAGTGAGTGCATACATTTTCATACTGGCCCCCCGTGGGAAACGAACCCACAACCCTGGCGTTGCAAGTGCCATGCTCTACCAACTGAGCTACAGGAGAAGTTGGGGGAAATCCAACCATATCATAATTGAGGACTCATGCGTCTTTGTAAGCATTTTATACAAGGAATCACATAAGCTGTTCAATTGTATTTCTATCATTGTGAGGACATACTGCATGTATAAACTATACTACAGTACAGGCATTTAGGAGGACAGCATTCAGCTTTTTTCAATGCAAGTTGCTGTGGTTGTTCCAGCTAGTACTCAGAAGAAAAACCGTCTGTAAGTCTGTATGCAATTAGATGCTTGTGATGCGATGCCAGAGCCACATTCGTTGTGGTTTGGTTTAGAAATGCAGCAACTGGGACCAGATGTTTGCATGGGCCTCTATAGTATGTAAGCACTTTCTCTTTTCTTTATGAGAACCTCTCACTCTTTCTCTCTCTCTCTCTGTCTCTCTTTTGATTGATTTATCCAACCTAAGCCACTTTATGCAACAATTTACTACCCTTCCCCACAATTCTGTGTTCAACTTTCTCCCTGCCCTTTTCTCCATTTAGCATGCTAATGTCCAAGACGGGCTGGTTGAGATGCATTTGAATGATGTAAATGATGTCAATGGCTTTGCCTTTATATTCAGAAGGTATGTTAACAGCTTCTATTGAGTCAATGGGAGAAAATGAGGTGAAAACAATAGTCAATTAACACTTGTTAACATCCAGCCACTCCCTATAGTTCTATTGGGGCACTCTAGCCCACGGGAATACAAACCCCTCCCTCTTCCTATTGGGGCACCGTGCTCCAAGACAACCACTACCTCCCTAAAGTCACCTAGCTGACCCCCTCAAAAGCTCTGTCCTTGTCACCCATTGTATACCAACTCTGCTTACATCTCTACGTAATTGTTCTAGTTTAGCATCAGGGGACATACTATGGTCCAGTCTATGGAATGACAACCTGGACAAATGGAATGTAATATTGACAACAACAGCTGATGGGTCCGTGCCTGTAGAGGCTAAAGATGCTCAGAGAGGAGTGATGTGTCCATGCTGTGGTATTATTACAGTCCAACACACACACACACACACACACACACACACACACAATCTCACTTCCCCCTTGGCGGTGGATGGTTATGCAGGATGCTGTCGCCTGAAGCTTTAGAGGAGGGCTGGGTGATTGAGTTATCTGCTCCTTGCAGCTTCCCAAGCTAGCCAGGCCCCAGGCGGCAAGGCCACACATCAAGGTTATCTGTACATCTTGTGCCCTTGAGCCCCGACTGGAGGCTGGGGACTGGAGGGTGTGTATGTGTGGCTGTGTGTGTGTTTGTCTGTGTGTGGCCCCCGTTTGTCTGAGTCGTCTGTCTGTCATGCATCGGCTGACTCTTCCCCCTGGGAAGACGGAAAGAGCAGACTGCAGAGGGGTGGAAGGAATGGTGGACATAAAGGTACGACATTTTACATTTTAGTCATTTAGCAGACGCTCTTTTCCGGAGTGATATACAGTAGTGAGTGCATACATTTTCATATTTTGTTTGTACTGGTCCCCCATGGGAACGGAACCCACAACCCTGGCGTTGCAAGTGACATGCTCAATCAACTGAGCCACATGGGACTGGGATGTAGGGGTGGTGGGAAGAAACAGTGGAGGGATGAGGGCACCAGTGGAGGAAACGTCTGTGAACTAAAGGAGTGTCAGGAATGGCTTATCCGAGGGGAAAAGGGTCTTTATACAAGAGAAAATGACCAGATTAGGTGCGCGTCCCAATTGGTGCCCTGTTCCCTATTTAGTGCACTACTTTTGACCAGGGCCCATAGGGCTCTGTTCAAAAGTATTGCACTATATGGGGAATATGGTGTGATTTGGGATGCAGACTAGTATTCAGCATTCAGGAAATGGGTTTGCATTGCAAAGCTAAGATGAAATCCCTTTTAGAGAGAAATGGTCTTGTACATTTCAAGGCAGGGGGAGGGTCTCTCCAGTTGCTCATCTTGTGTGTGTGTTTGTGTGTGCGTGCTCATTGTCCCATTAACAGGGGCTGCTGGAGAGGTTGGTGGGGCAGCAGGTGCAGAAGCTTCCAGACACACACGCACACACACTTCCACAGAGGAAGGAGCAAAGCCCTGTAAATCCCTCAGATCGGCGCTCCCGAGCCCTCTTCACCCTCCAAGGCCTATCAGTAGCCAGAGAATACAGGGCTTTCTCACGCCAGACAGGCACCGCTTCTCCCTTCCCTCTGTCTCTTCTGGTGCTATCTTTTAACACACACACACACATTCTCTTTTTTTTCTCCATTTCTCCCTCTCTATCTCTCCGCTCTACAGCCATGCTGACTATCTAGACATAGCAAGCAAGCCTCTGTTCTCTCTTCCTCAAATCTCATCTCTCCAGTCTTTCCTCTTATGTAATTGCCTCAGTGTTTTTTTTTTCTACCTTTCAGACGTGTGATGTTATTCATCCACTGTTCCCTTTTCCTGGCTGGCTGTCTCACCACTATCTTTCCCCATGCTATTTTAGGAGATATTCAAAGAGGCTGTTTTGTTGTATCTAAAGTTGTAAAGAAAGGTCTGACATTATGTTCTTAGGGATATTACAACAACCTCTGGAGATTTGAAACATTTATAAAATGCTGTTCTGGTATTTATTAATTCAGACGAGGTGGGAGTCTGGGAGAGAGTTTACAGAATTGGATGAATGTTGTGTAGAAAATACTATGTTTATATAAGCCCCCTGTCAGACAAAACCTTCACTTTGTCAGAAGAGATATGCCAGTGTTTTGCAGGAGCCTATGCCCTCTATAACATTTGTGATCACTGGACATATTAGTTAAATGCCACCTCCATATGCCTTGATTTGGCGATTTGAAATCGTACTATTTTGCACTACGGATGATTTCATTCGTTCCAGTAGAAAAGTGTCCTCAGAGTATAAGCCCTCTACAAGAGCTGTGTCTGTATAGGTCTGATTCTGTAGGGTCAGACTGGGCAGACCATGCATATGTTTGTACTCAGTAGTTACTGTACAGCACACTGTTCATGCATCCCAAATGGCACCATATTCCCTTTTTAGTGCACTACTTTGGTCAAATGTAGTGTATTATATAGGGAGTAGGATGCCATTTGGGACTCAGACTCTGATTCCAGTGTAGTCACTAGCCAGGCCTTTGACCCTGCCTGAGGTACATGTTCATTACAGTTGACAGCAGTCTGAATGGGAGTCAGAGGCCGGGCAGTGCAGCCACGGACCCCTGTAGGACGGGAATAAACCCAGGCCTTTATACCGAGGACAAAAGCACGACAGGGTATCACAATTTATGATCATTATGTAACCACTGGCTGGGGAGGGGGAAGGGGGCGAGGGGTAGGGAGTGAAGTAGGGGTTGGTTGAGGTGACAGAAGGAGGGGAAAGAGTCTGAGGTGGTTAGGGGAAGGGAATAGAGGATGTAGTTTAGCCTTGTCTCATCTCACACCTGAATCACATCTGAATCTGAACAAAGACATATGTAGAATGAAACAGATATCCTAACATTGGACTGGATCTATAGACCATAGCCATTAACATCTCTAAAGAAACAGCGAGGATACCCTCCCCTTCCATTTAGTATCATCACCATTAGGTGATAAGGGAGTTCATTAGATGTATGTAATTATCCCTCATTGGGAGCAGTGATGGGTATTGGAGATGTAATTTATCTCAGTAGCTCTCCATGTGTGAAACACTCCATACTGCTACGATACACTCCATACTGCTACGAAACGCTCCATACTGCTACGATGCGCTCCATACTGCTACGAAACGCTCCATACTGCTACGAAATGCTCCATACTGCTACGATACGCTCCATACTGCTACGATACGCTCCATACTGCTACGATACGCTCCATACTGCTACGATACGCTCCATACTGCTACGAAACGCTCCATACTGCTACGAAACGCTCCATACTGCTACGATACGCTCCATACTGCTACAATACACTCCATACTGCTACGATACGCTCCATACTGCTACGAAACGCTCCATACTGCTACGAAACGCTCCATACTGCTACGATACGCTCCATACTGCTACGATATGCTCCATACTGCTACGATACGCTCCATACTGCTACGATACGCTCCATACTGCTACGAAACACTCCATACTGCTACGATACACTCCATACTGCTACGAAACACTCCATACTGCTACGAAACACTCCATACTGCTACGAAACCCACCATACTGCTACGATATGCTCCATACTGCTACGAAACGCTCCATACTGCTACGATACGCTCCATACTGCTACGATACGCTCCATACTGCTACGATACGCTCCATACTGCTACGATACGCTCCATACTGCTACGATACGCTCCATACTGCTACGATACGCTCCATACTGCTACGAAACACTCCATACTGCTACGAAACGCACCATACTGCTACGATACGCTCCATACTGCTCCGATACGCTCCATACTGCTACGATACGCTCCATACTGCTACGATACGCTCCATACTGCTACGATACACTCCATACTGCTACGATACACTCCATACATTGTTCTCACTCACCACTTTGTCTTTCTCCAAGGATCAGGCTGCCACGCCTGCACTCACACGCACGCATGCACAATCACACGCACGCACACACACACACACACACACACACACACACACACACGTACAACTTTATGCTATTGAAATGGAATGGAGAATAATTAGTTACAGAAATGGATTGTGAATAAAACAATGTGTATTGTGCAGTGATCACACCTCCCCTGTCTAATATTGTATTTCTATTACACCATTGTACTGAAGCACCTAAAGACGTGAATATGCTGATTACATATTATTCATCACCATTTTCTATTAAGCTGAACTCCGTGATGAATTCCTTTTTATTGCTGAGATTAAAAAGCAATTACAAAGACTGAATTACCTCAGGTTTGTTTTAATGTTTATCATGAATCTGTAATTGTTGTTCATTTGGATGCAAGAGCTATACAACATTCAGAGAGAAAATAGTCTCAGAAATCACATTATGTTAATTGATACCAGGATGTTATAAGGAATATAGCCATTTTTTTATCACTTGGATATTGTAGGAAATGTTTATCTTGGCTTCGAACCAGAATAGTGTTTTTATAGAGACAGAAGCAGCGGAAGGCAAGGCCGGAAGCTCTCGATCAGTCTCTCTGTCTCTCTTTGACTGTGCTGCACAGCAATGTGCTGACCAGTGCCACTGACAGATCAAGAAGGAAGTCACTAGGCAGCCATAGCCTGTTTGGTGTGGGAGAGTCTGTCTGTGTCACTCAATAGACAGCCAACAACTTCCCAGACTATAACAGAGAGGCCAGAGTCCACTGTTATTATCCTCATCTTAAAGTCACTGTGTAATCCGGTATGGTTGTCTGTGTCCCACTCCCTGCTATTCAATTCCTCATTGTCCTTTCGGTTTACTTTCCTCCTGCAACTCTTAGGTCTTACACAGACCTTTCGGGCTTAGAAAGGGTTATGAAATTGTTATTAAATTTACATTTACGTAAATTTACATTTGTTATTACCCTCTATATCGAGTACTTCCTAGGCCTTTCCTTTTGATTTCAATGGACAACTGTTTGGGACAACAGTAAATAAACAATGTGTCCAGCACTGGGTTTGGAGTGTTGCCAAACCGATCAGTTCTATGGGCTAGCTAGTTTATGCCATGTCCTGCAGTTTATTGTGAAATAGCTAGGCTCAGAGTTGATTGAATGTAAAGCAGGAGCTTTGAGAGGACAAGACTGTGGGAGGTCTGGGTATGAGGCAGTATCCCCTGGAGTGACTAGTCAACCTGCAGAGATTTATGTTGAGCTATTCTATTATGTCTAAATAAGACTACTTGCTGTTCCACTGCTGAGCCCGGTGCATTACTGTTGTAGAACTGCATCTATATTCAAATACACTACATATCAATACTATTGAGGTATTTCATTATATCTAAAGGCTCTGGTACCTGCGGAACTGGTGCTGAGCCAGGTGTAGTACTACACTGAAGTAGAGCAGAGCCTACATAGACGTTTCTGTGGTGGCTGTAGGTATAATAGACCGAGAACTCTCCATGAATGTTGTAAAGCCTTGTAAATGAAAAGGATGAATTTCAGACTGGCTACTAGTGATGTCCTCGGGCACTTGTAGCAGTTCTTATCCACTGTCTATGACAGATAATCTGTTAGAAGGATCTGTTATTGCATTGTGACTTGAGAATGAATTTACCTTGGGGAGACACAGCGTATAATACCACTATAACCCATGCAGGTCTTACTCTCTGCAGTAGGCTTGGCTAGTCTATGATGTTAGTTTTTGTTATAACTTCAAACACCTGGTTGTACTTGACCTCACCTCAAGAAAAGTACACATTAAGAAACTTCAAGTATTCTTATGAAATCCAAACCTTGCAAAACACTCCAACGCTAATGTTTTCTTCTTCTCCTGTGCAGGAGGTAAAGCTTTCTCTTTCATCTCTCTTTCTCTCTGTCATTCTCTCTCATTCTCTCACTCTCTTGTAGCTTGTCTAAAATGGGTCAGCAGCTGTTATAAGAGAGAGAAAAGGAGGAAGAGAGAGGAGGAGGAAGAGGAAAAACAGCCAAGACAAACAGTTTGCTTTGTAGCGTGGGTAGAGAGAGAGAGAGAGAGAGAGGGGGGCAAAAAGAGAGAGAGGGAGCGACAGATGAGAAATCCTTGTTTTTTTCTGGAGAGGAAGAGGGAGAGACCACTTGGTATTCTCTAGCATTGCTGGCTGTAATGGAAAATAGTGTTTTGTCACTGCTTTGATTTCATTTTTCTTTATTTGGCATGTGACAAGTTTTTTGTCGAGCTGACAGGGTTCCTGTCTGAAATGGAGTTATTTATTCAGAGTGTTTCCCTGTACACAGGACTTTGGTCCCATACAACAAGCGTTTATTGATGTTCGTTGTTAGGGATGTGGTTTGAATTCTAACTTAGCGTGTGCACGTGTGTGTGCTTGCGGGAACCGGTGCGTTGACATGTTTATTTTCTGTTGAAGTGCAGAAAAAAATATATTGTCCAATGCCTAGAAGCCTGGTTAGGAGGCCTAAGATCCCCACAGCGCCGTGGCAACACAAAGACCTGTAAGCAATATACTGAGCTGTTCTGTAGGGTCAGCTCGTGGCCTAAGTCTGGACAAAGGAAACACAAACAGCTAGCTGCCTCTGCCCTGTCCTGCCGGCCCAATACACTGCCATCAGTCCACTACTTATCACAGCATGGCCAATGAATGGTGAGGCTGCAGCCTGGCAGGACAGATAACACTGAACATTTCTCTATAACAGTCTCTGTCTGAGGCTGACTGACACTCTGATTTACCCTTTAAAGATGTTCTCGTCTTTTGAAAACATTTGAAAACATCACCCAGGCTGTGGAAATGAATCCCTCACTCACAGGCTTTTGGTCAGGTGTGAATAAAAAGTTGTTTTAAAGTCACTGATTCGTTTGTATCTGGCCATTTAGGATGTGTTGGAGCTGATATGCTGATATTTGTAAGTGCAGTCATGTTTGTAGGGTGCCATCCTACGACTTTTACTCGTTTCTGTGGTACATTTGATCTCGGACTAATGTGTGTGTCTTTCTGCTGTGTGTTTTGTTGTAGGTCCACACAGAGTGTCCCGGTGTCCGGCCAATGAGTTTGAGTGTCTGGGGACAGATGTGTGTATCCACATGAGAAGGCTGTGTGATGGGAGCCCTGACTGCACTGATGGCTGGGACGAGGGGCCACACTGTCGAGGTAACACATGCATGAAAGTATTAATGCTCACACAGACGCCCGCACATACATACACACACACACACACACACACACACACACACACACACACACACACACACACAGCTCGGGCAGCTGCTTTCTGGGGTCCTTCCTAGTTCCTACAGAACACTGGACCAGCCAATCCTGTTGCAGCCAGTGACACTGCACCTTTTTTGTCTGGTTCCACAATGCGACACTATGGACTCAATAGCTGTCTGAAATGACAACCTTTTCCCTATATAGTGTATTACTTTTGGCCAGGAAATAGGATGATATTTCAGACACAGCCAATATGTCCCCTCTGTGTGGCTGGGCTCTTTTGTCTGGTTCCACAATGAGAAGCCTCAATGTCCTCCTCTCTGTGACTCTAATTAATATCAGGGATTGGATTTGATGATGGGATTCTCCTCCTTTTCTATTGGCCTGGTTGGCTGTCTGGATAAATGCTCTGCTCTGCCTGCCAGAGCCGGGGAAGTGGCCTCAGAGCCTGGACTGTTTCAGAGCCTCTAGGGCCTGATTGATAAATGAATGACTTTTTCCCAGAGAGAAGAGAGAGAGAAGAGGAGCCATTGTGATAACGGAGGCCATCTCATTAAAGCAGCTGATGGAAGAAGACAGTGTTTATTGGACAGAGAAGAGATGACAGTTTGGGGGGAACTGGGAAGATAAAGAGAGAGAACAGTGGATTCATAAAGCTGAGATTGAGTGATATTAGTCCAACACATTTTTGATGTCCTGGTGTTTGTATTATATTGGGACATGTTTTTGTTGGTTTGGTGCGTTCCCCAACAACAAATATTGACGCCAAACAAACAGGTCTCTGCGGTTTTCTTTAGAAGACCAAAGTCCTAGAACAAGAACAGGCTCTGGAAAAGACCAGTACACATTAGAACTGCCAAGTGCACAAAGTCCTAGCTATCTTATACAAAGAAAGATATGCTCTATCTTTATTTTTCTTTGGAATCATTTTTTCTTTTATGTGTTTATAATTCTGTTTTTTTTTATTTGTTTATAATTCTACTTCAGGTTTATGTGTTTATAATTCTGCTTTAGTTTTATGTGTTTATAATTCTGCATACTAGAATTATAGCAGGAACACATTGAGGAGAAGTGGGGGAAGATGAGAGTTGAAGTGACATTTGTGTGAAGTAGGTTAAAGGGACTGATTCCCTGCCTTGCACAACGTTCCGCCGATGATGTCATCGAGTCATGACACGTAGCGCCTGTCCCCGGCGAGCACACTGGTCCATCTGTCCCCGTGAGGATGGAGTAGCACACACACGCACCAGTGGCAGTGTGTTTGCCGGAACTTTCTGCTGCCACGTTGTTTGCATGTGAGCCGCCAAATTCACGAAAAGCCTCACCATTCACAAGCATCCCAGTGTTTGCTGGAACAAACTGCCGGCTTGCGCAAGCCAAGTGGACCCTAGCCTGGTGCTGATGTGTCAAAGCACACTTTGTCATTCTGTGTGTTCAGATAATTATCCAGAACTTGTTGACAAGGGGAGCGTGGGAGGCAGAGTAGGAGGCAGGCAAGGGAGGAAGTTATCGCAGTACAATACATTTGATTGACATGGTAATATGGTGGAGCTAGGTGTGGGAGGTTGAGGAGTGGAAGGGTTTATATTATATGTGGGTGATAGCCAGGTTTTGCCCTGCCTACTGTGTTACTGTGCAGCTGAGGCTAGGGCCACTGGGATGATCATACTGTATCTCTGCAGAGTTAAAGAACTTCCGGCAGCCCTCGCTCGCTCGCTCTCTCGCTCTCTCTCTCTGTCTCTCTGTCTCTCTGTCTTTGTGTCTGTCTTTGTGTCTGTCTCTTTCTCTCTGTCTTCCTCTCTCTTTCTTGCTTCCTCTTCCTCCTTCTGTCTCTCTCTCTGTCTTTCTCTCTCTTTCTCTTTCTCTCTGGGGACTGAAGAGTCCAGTTAAGGGGCAAGGCCCCTCATATAATCTCAACACTAGTGTTTAATTGATAGGGAAAGAGAATGGGGTCAGGGTAGTATCATAGTGCTCATCTCTGCTCCCATTCCACAATGGAAACTGTTATGTGAATTATTTAACAAACAATTTCGGTGTCTCTGTGCGTCTCCCAAAATCAAGAAACGGACAGAGTCCTGGTCTGCATAGTCAGAGATTTATTCATTGAGAATTCTGCCATCACAATTTCAGAGTCCATCTTTTATACTCACACGTCATACAAAAATCCCTCCCCTCTTTAGGCGGGCTGTAGTTTTCCACTTTAAAACTGCTCTCCTGACCATCAGTACACACACACACACACACACACACGCACACACACACACACACACACACAAACACACACAGACACAGACACAGACACAGACACACAGACAGTGAGGGAAAAAAGTATTTGACCCCTCTGCAAAACATGACTTAGTACTTGGTGGCAAAACCCTTGTTGGCAATCACAGAGGTCAGATGTTTCTTGTAGTTGGCCACCAGGTTTGCACACATCTCAGGAGGGATTTTGTCCCACTCCTCTTTGCAGATCTTCTCCAAGTCATTAAGGTTTCGAAGCTGACGTTTGGCAACTCAAACCTTCAGCTTCCTTCAAATAATTTCTATGGGATTAAGGTCTGGAGACTGACTAGGCCACTCCAGGACCTTAATGTGCTTATTCTTGAGCCACTCCTTTGTTGCCTTGGCCGTGTGTTTTGGGTCATTGTCATGCTGGAATACCCATCCACGACCCATTTTCAATGCCCTGGCTGAGGGAAGGAGGATCTCACCCAAGATTTGACGGTGCATGGCCCCGTCAATCATCCCTTTGATGCGGGGAATTTGTCCTGTCCCCTTAGCAGAAAAACACCCCCAAAGCATAATGTTTCCACCTCCATGTTTGACGGTGGGGATGGTGTTCTTGGGGTCATAGGCAGCATTCCTCCTCCTCCAAACACAGCGAGTTGAGTTGATGCCAAAGAGCTCGATTTTGGTCTCATCTGACCACAAAACTTTCACCCAGTTCTCCTCTGAATCATTCAGATGTTCATTGGCAAACTTCAGACGGGCCTGTATATGTGCTTTCTTGAGCAGGGGGACCTTGCGGGCGCTGCAGGATTTCAGTCCTTCACGGCGTAGTGTGTTACCAATTGTTTTCTTGGAGACTATAGTCCCAGCTGCCTTGAGATCAATGACAAGATCCTCCTGTGTAATTCTGGGCTGATTCCTCACCGTTCTCATGATCATTGCAACTCCACGAGGTGAGATCTTGCATGGAGCCCCAGGCCGAGGGAGTTTGACAGTTCTTTTGTGTTTCTTCCATTTGCGAATAATCGCACCAACTGTTGTCACCTTCTCACCAAGCTGCTTGGCGATGGTCTTGTAGCCCATTCCAGCCTTGTGTAGGTCTACAATCTTGTCCCTTTCATCCTTGGAGAGCTCTTTGGTCTTGGCCATGGGGGAGAGTTTTGAATCTGATTGATTGATTGCTTCTGTGGACAGGTGTCTTTTATACAGGTAATAACAAACTGAGATTAGGAGCACTCCCTTTAAGAGTGTGCTCCTAATCTCAGCTCGTTACCTGTATAAAAGACACCTGGGAGCCAGAAATCTTTCTGATTGAGAGGGGGTCAAATACTTATTTCCCTCATTTAAAATGCAAATCAATTTATAACATTTTTGACATGCGTTTTTCTGGATTTTTTTGTTGTTATTCTGTCTCTCACTGTTCAAATAAACCTACCATTAAAATTATAGACTGATAATTTCTTTGTCAGTGGGCAAACGTACAAAATCAGCAGGGGATCAAATACTTTTTTCCCTCACTGTACATACATACATACATACACACACATGCATACACACACACATACATACACACACACATGCATTCCTTAGTTATCGCCGTCCTCACAATATCCTGCATACTTCTTAAAAATCCTAACAGTTTCTCTCCTCCCTAAATTGGGAGGCCTCTTTATCTTGGTTTCTCAGTTGTCTGTAGACAGTTCTCCTTGTCCTTTGTTGTCTGGTCTAACTCTTACATTTACATTTACGTCATTTAGCAGACGCTCTTATCCAGAGCGACTTACAAATTGGTGCATTCACCTTATAGCCAGTGGGATAACCACTTTACAATGTTTTTTGTTTTTTTTGGGGGGGGTGTGGTGGGGTAAGGGGGGGTAGAATGATTACTTTATCCTATCCCAGGTATTCCTTAAAGAGGTGGGGTTTCAAATGTCTCCGGAAGGTGGTGAGTGACTCCGCTGTCCTGGCGTCGTGAGGGAGCTTGTTCCATCATTGGGGTGCAAGAGAGTTGGCTAAAGACGGCACGCTCAATAGTTTTGGAGAGAAAAGAAAGAAGGGATACTGGTCTGTAGTTGTTGACATCAGAGGGATCGAGTGTTGGTTTTTTGAGGTGCAACTCTCGCTCTCTTGAAGATGGAAGGGACATAGCCAGCGGTCAAGGATGAGTTGATCAGCGAGGTGAGGTAAGGGAGAAGGTCACCGGAGATGGTCTGGAGAAGAGAGGAGGGGATAGGGTCAAGCGGGCAGGTTGTTGGGCGGCCGGCCATCACAAGTCGCAAGATTTTATCTGGAGAGAGAGGGGAGAAAGAAGTCAAAGCATAGGGTAGGGCAGTGTGAGCAGGACCAGCAGTGTCATTTGACTTAACAAACGAGGATCGGGTGTCGTCAACCTTCTTTTCAAAATGGTTGATGAAGTCATCCACAGAGAGGGGGGGGGGGGGAGGATTCAGCAGGGAGGAGAAGGTGGCAAAGAGCTTCCTAGGGTTAGAGGCAGATGCTTGGAATTTAGAGTGGTAGAAAGTGGCCTTAGCAGCAGAAACAGATGAAGAAAATGTAGAGAGGAGGGAGTGAAAAGATGCCAGGTCCGCAGGGAGTCTAGTTTTCCTCCATTTCCGCTCGGCTGCCCGGAGCCCTGTTCTGTGAGCTCGCAATGAGTCATCAAGCCACGGAGCTGGAGGGGAGGACCGAGCCGGCCGGGAGGATAGGGGACATAGAGAGTCAAAGGATGCAGAAAGGGAGGAGAGGAGGGTTGAGGAGGCAGAATCAGGAGATTGGAGGGAGAAGGGGATTGAGCAGAGGGAAGAGATGATAGGATGGAAGAGGAGAGGGTAGCGGGAGAGAGAGAGCGAAGGTTGCGACGGCGCATTACCATCTGAGTAGGGGCAGAGTGAGTAGTGTTGGAGGAGAGCGAGAGAGAAAAGGATACAAAGTAGTGGTTGGAGACATGTAGGGGAGTTGCAGTGAGATTAGTAGAAGAACAGCATCTAGTAAAGATGAGGTCAAGCGTATTGCCTGCCTTGTGAGTAGGGGGGGACGGTGAGAGGGTGAGGTCAAAAGAGGAGAGGAGTGGAAAGGAGGCAGAGAGAAATGAGTCAAAGGTAGACGTAGGGAGGTTGAAGTCCCCCAGAACTGTGAGGGGTGAGCCATCCTCAGGAAAGGAACTTATCAAGGCGTCAAGCTCATTGATGAACTCTCCAAGGGAACCTGGAGGGCGATAAATGACAAGGATATTAAGCTTAAATGGGCTAGTGACTGTGACAGCATGGAATTCAAATGAGGAGATAGACAGATGGGTCAGGGGAAAAATAGAGAATGTCCACTTGGGAGAGATGAGGATTCCTGTGCCACCACCCCGCTGACCAGATGCTCTCGGGGTATGCGAGAACACATGGTCAGACGAGGAGAGAGCAGTAGGAGTAGCAGTGTTTTCAGTGGTAATCCATGTTTCCGTCAGCGCCAAGAAGTCGAGGGACTGGAGGGTAGCATAGGCTGAGATGAACTCTGCCTTGTTGGCAGCAGAACGGCAGTTCCAGAGGCTGCCTGAGACCTGGAACACCACGTGGGTGGTGCGTGCAGGGACCACCAGGTTAGAGAGGCAGCAGCCATGCAGTGTGAGGCGTTTGTATAGCCTGTGCAGAGAGGAGAGAACAGGGATAGACAGAGGCATAGTTGACAGGCTACAGAAAATGGCTACAATAATGCAAAGGAGATCGGAATGAAATGAACTAAACATCTAGGAAAGGAGAGAGCGGGGCCTCCCTCACCACAACACCCAAATATAACTCTCCCAACTTCCACCTCAGAAACTATAATTGTTGTAAACTACAGCGGTTCAATGTTTTCTAGGAATAGACCTACTTAGTTTATTCAGCTAGCTAACTTGGTACAGTATTCTTCTGTGAAAATCGTCCAGGGCACCTAGTCATAAGACGCCATAGCCAGCTAGCATGCCGGACTCCAACAACACGGTTTAGCACCAATACTCGGCCACAACAAACCACCAGTGTGTCAACACGCCATGCAGATTGTTCGTGTCCGTGTCTAACGTTGTGGGTTAGTCCCGACAGCTTGAGCGAGTCCGTCGTCAACTTATTCAGCCAGTTAGTTAGCTAGAATAGTTAGCATACTACCTAGCCATTGCTTTCAGACAAAGTAGAAACCCCTCCTTTCACGGCACGAACACACAGAGAGAGCCAAGCTAACGTTAACTAGTCACCCATGTCCCGAATTCCTTGAATGACTCTTGCTACCAATATGTAAAAACAAAACGTAAATGTAGGTTATAACTTACCCCTAGCAGCTACTGTTAGCTAGCCAAGTGCAAAGCTAGCCACTGAATTGACTCAGCCAGTTCGCGTCTGTTCGCTAGGTCGTTCCAACTATTGTTTACTAGTAGCTATCCAGGTAGCAACAAGCTAGCTAAATTTCAAGCACAGTAGCCACTTACTACCTAACGTTAACGGTTCAGACAATGAGGTTACAAAACAGCTGAATGGTAGGCATTATTGTATGTAATTATTGTAGGCAGCCAGCTGGCGTAATTACAGGCACTCTCAGGCGTGAAACAACTATACCGTTGCTAATAGTTGCCAGTAGCTACCCACCAGCTAGTCCAGGTAGTGGGTTAGCTAGCTAGCTTCGTGCTTCACCGGGCTCAGTCGAATACAATACTAACCTACAATAATTACATACAACAACCCACGATAACTACCTACAACACCTAACTACAATCTAAATACATAGTTTAAGCTTTACTCGACAAAGCCCAAACTATGTATAAAGCCAAGCTTACCCGACGACCTCACCCGACAACCTCCTCCTCTCCTCTCCAGACTCCTCTCCTTACTCACATTGCTAAATAGTAGCTCAATGTCATAGTCTTTACTGGTCCTACACTCACACATTCTAACACATTTCACACAGTTTCAGGGTGTAATAATTAGTCATGAATAATTAATCTATCAATCCACCCTTTGACTAAATATTACACACATACTCACAAAATATATGTTGTTATAGAAATGAATCACACACATTGAAGCATATAAGTTGATTTGCATATAAAAACATTAAAGATTGTCTCATTCAATACAGGTTCATCAGGGTTACCCCATGATTAAAAGCGTAACATTACTCTTTAGTGGTCCTCTGTAGCTCAATTGGTAGAGCAGGGCGCTTGTAACGCCGCCAGGGTAGTGGGTTCGATCCCCGGGACCACCCATACGTAAAAATGTATGCGCACATGACTGTAAGTCGCTGCCCTCTCTAGTTCCCCTGTATTCAGCTTAAAGCTGGCGGTCAGCCCTTCCATATCTCTTCTGAACTAGTGTACCCCCGTCTTAGGGTGGGGTATCCCTTCCACTGCTCTCACTACATCTCTCTGCTTCGTTTACTAAATCCTGGCATTAGTAAATTCTATCCACACACCAAATAAATTCATAAAAAATCCTACATTGTGATATTCTGGGATTTTCTTTCTTATTTTGTCTGTCATAGTTGACGTGTACCTATGATGAAAATTACAGGCCTCTCATCTTTTTAAGTGGGAGAACTTGCACAATTGGTGGCTGACTAAATACTTTTTTATGGTCTGTCAAAAATCCAGAAAATCACATTGTATGATTAAGTAATTAATTTGCATTTTATTGCATGACATAAGTATTTGATACATCAGAAAAGCAGAATTTAATATTTGGTACAGAAACCTTTGTTTGCAATTACAGAGATCATACGTTTCCTGTAGGTCTTGACCAGGTTTGCACACACTGCAGCAGGGATTTTGGCCCACTCCTCCATACAGACCTTCTCCAGATCCTTCAGGTTTCGGGCTGTCGCTGGGCAATACAGACTTTCAGCTCCCTCCAAAGATTTTCTATTGGGTTCAGGTCTGGAGACTGGCTAGGCCACTCCAGGACCTTGAGATGCTTCTTACGGAGCCACTCCTTAGTTGCCCTGGCTGTGTGTTTCGGGTCGTTGTCATGCTGGAAGACCCAGCCACGACCCATCTTCAATGCTCTTACTGAGGGAAGGAGGTTGTTGGCCAAGATCTCGCGATACATGGCCCCATCCATCCTCCCCTCAATACGGTGCAGTCGTCCTGTCCCCTTTGCAGAAAAGTATCCCCAAAGAATGATGTTTCCACCTCCATGCTTCACGGTTGGGATGGTGTTCTTGGGGTTGTACTCATCCTTCTTCTTCCTCCAAACATGGCGAGTGGAGTTTAGACCAAAAAGCTCTATTTTTGTCTCATCAGACCACATGACCTTCTCCCATTCCTCCTCTGGATCATCCAGATGGTCATTGGCAAACTTCAGATGGGCCTGGACATGCGCTGGCTTGAGCAGGGGGAACTTGCGTGCGCTGCAGGATTTTAATCCATGACGGCGTAGTGTGTTACTAATGGTTTTCTTTGAGACTGTTGAGCACAGATAACACATTTTGAACAAAAGTTTTTTTTGTGTAAAATAATTAGTAATCCCATATGCAACAAAGTGTTGTCTAATCTGCTCTACCATCCATCCCTCCCGTTGACACATGGCTCTGCCCGTGTGTCAATATTGCAGCATATCTAAACAGTAATTTCGGGAGAATTTATAAGCAATCTTTTACCCATATTCCTTCCTTATTTACTGCGCCTTGCTTCACCCATCTGTGAACTTCCTTAATTGGGGCCCTACTGTAGCTCTCTATAAGTAGATCTCTATCTATCGAAACTTCCTCTTTTGACAACTGACTGGGACCAGAGAAGTGTTTTAACCCTGCTGACAACATTTGATAATACCTCAACTTACTTCAATCCCGTAAAAGTAATCCAAGATTAGTTCAATTTACTAGCAACAGGTATCCCTCATTCAGGGAAAGCTCTCTCTTCTGTTATTTTATGGTTCGAATCATATATATTATTACCAAATTATAAAGTTCTTCACACTTTTCACAGTACAATAAATTACCCTCAACTTGGTAAAATAAACTATCTTAAAGTCCTCCTCTCATGCCTTTAGAATTTACCGGTGTGGATGATCAATTCACACCAGAAAGTCAAAACAGAGTTCAGAGGCCATTGAAATCATTCAACGAACTGTTCCATCCCATAGTATACTAAACATTACCATCATCCTAAATATTTCATAAATGTTACTTATCCCAAGTGTTCATTAAGTCCTCATGACATTTATTCTCATAAGAAATCATGTATACCCTAAACTCAGTCAAAACCGAAAAACTCCATAAAATTCACTGTGTGCTCCTTTAAGACTTATCACCTTTGACCTGTTGAAAACCCCCTAAAATCAAAATAACAATCCTTTATAAACATCATACTAGGTGTGTTGTTTTTTATTTGAAAAACCCAATTGAAAAACAACAACCAAAAATAGCCAGGCCCCACATAATTTGGTAGCTCACTTTTACGACCTAAATACTGCCTAACTCCACTAAACTGCTCCCCATATCCCTGGGCAACATTCCAATGAGATAAGCGAATCTCTATCTCCTGGAAGAGAAATTATTCATTTTGTTAACCTTCAATTACCATCAGTAATCTAAAGATGGTAAGTACACACAAAACATGATACAGATATCCCCAGTCCTAACTTATCAATAATTGTTTGTATCAATCTAATTCCTCATAACTAATCCATAAAACCACTCAAAATTCCTCGAGTATACAATGATTATGTTTAATTGATTACCCTTCAGATCATATCCTCTTTAAATCTCACAATGATTATTGAACCCCTAAATCTACTCCATGTGATCTCATCTCAAATGATCCATTATCAATTATTTGATCAACACCATAGGAAAATCTGTCTCCCCTTCTATTGTTCCTGTCGCCCCTGTAAATTTCATATTTCATTCATTAGCCAATACAATCACATATTCTGTGTAAGTAAGACATTATATTTGATTTATTCTCTTAGATTATCACAAAGTTGTGCCAATTTATCTCCATAAGCCCCTCCTTCTGCCCACTCTAGAACCAGCGCATTCCCATCTCCGTGAACCCAGTTTCCTCTCACTGCCGCCCAGTCCTTTAACACTATCTGTCTGACTGCCCTCTCTAGTTCCCCTGTATTCAGCTTAAAGCTGGCGGTCAGCCCTTCCATATCTCTTCTGAACTAGTGTACCCCCGTCTTAGGGTGGGGTATCCCTTCCACTGCTCTCACTACATCTCTCTGCTTCGTTTACTAAATCCTGGCATTAGTAAATTCTATCCACACACCAAATAAATTCATAAAAAATCCTACATTGTGATATTCTGGGATTTTCTTTCTTATTTTGTCTGTCATAGTTGACGTGTACCTATGATGAAAATTACAGGCCTCTCATCTTTTTAAGTGGGAGAACTTGCACAATTGGTGGCTGACTAAATACTTTTTTATGGTCTGTCAAAAATCCAGAAAATCACATTGTATGATTAAGTAATTAATTTGCATTTTATTGCATGACATAAGTATTTGATACATCAGAAAAGCAGAATTTAATATTTGGTACAGAAACCTTTGTTTGCAATTACAGAGATCATACGTTTCCTGTAGGTCTTGACCAGGTTTGCACACACTGCAGCAGGGATTTTGGCCCACTCCTCCATACAGACCTTCTCCAGATCCTTCAGGTTTCGGGCTGTCGCTGGGCAATACAGACTTTCAGCTCCCTCCAAAGATTTTCTATTGGGTTCAGGTCTGGAGACTGGCTAGGCCACTCCAGGACCTTGAGATGCTTCTTACGGAGCCACTCCTTAGTTGCCCTGGCTGTGTGTTTCGGGTCGTTGTCATGCTGGAAGACCCAGCCACGACCCATCTTCAATGCTCTTACTGAGGGAAGGAGGTTGTTGGCCAAGATCTCGCGATACATGGCCCCATCCATCCTCCCCTCAATACGGTGCAGTCGTCCTGTCCCCTTTGCAGAAAAGTATCCCCAAAGAATGATGTTTCCACCTCCATGCTTCACGGTTGGGATGGTGTTCTTGGGGTTGTACTCATCCTTCTTCTTCCTCCAAACATGGCGAGTGGAGTTTAGACCAAAAAGCTCTATTTTTGTCTCATCAGACCACATGACCTTCTCCCATTCCTCCTCTGGATCATCCAGATGGTCATTGGCAAACTTCAGATGGGCCTGGACATGCGCTGGCTTGAGCAGGGGGAACTTGCGTGCGCTGCAGGATTTTAATCCATGACGGCGTAGTGTGTTACTAATGGTTTTCTTTGAGACTGTGGTCCCAGCTCTCTTCAGGTCATTGACCAGGTCCTGCCATGTAGTTCTGGGCTGATCCCTCACCTTCCTCATGATCATTGATGCCCCACGAGGTGAGATCTTGCATGGAGCCCCAGACCGAGGGTGATTGACCGTCATCTTGAACTTCTTCCATTTTCTAATAATTTCGCCAACAGTTGTTGCCTTCTCACCAAGCTGCTTGCCTAGTGTCCTGTAGCCCATCCCAGCCTTGTGCAGGTCTGCAATTTTATCCCTGATGTCCTTACACAGCTCTCTGGTCTTGGCCATTGTGGAGAGGTTGGAGTCTGTTTGATTGAGTGTGTGGACAGGTGTCTTTTATACAGGTAACGAGTTCAAACAGGTGCAGTTAATACAGGTAATGAGTGGAGAACAGGAGGGCTTCTTAATGAAAAACGAACAGGTCTGTGAGAGCCGGAATTCTTACTAGTTGGTAGGTGATCAAATACTTATGTCATGCAATAAAATGCAAATTAATTACTTAAAAATCATACAACGTGATTTTCTGGATTTTTTTATTCCGTCTCTCACAGTTGAAGTGTACCTATGATAAAAAATTACAGACCTCTACATGCTTTGTAAGTAGGAAAACCTGCAAAATCGGCAGTGTATCAAATACTTGTTCTCCCCACTGTACATGGAGGTTGGCGTCTCTAGTGGTACACGTGCCGGGCTGGAACAAAAGCCTGACCACACTACATACCAACCTCCACGGCAACGATTGCCCCATACCTGCAGTGCCTGTTCTGGGTAAATACATGGGGGTTGTGGGTGTGTACCTACCTGGGGGTTGGCGTCTCTGATGGTACACGTGCAGGGCGGCGCTGCGGTCCACCCGGGTCACCACCGTGAAGTCAGAGGAGTTGAAGCGGTTGACACGGATCACGCTTGTCTTAGCGTGGTTCAAGTTGCCCTCGTCTGAGTTGGTGGCGTACAGGTAGTTCTCAAACATCGTCAGCCCATACAGATGCTCAATCTGACAGAATGAACAACAGACACACAGGCGGAGTTGGTGGTTGTGTGTGTGCGTGCCTGTCTATGTCTGTATCTGTTTTAATGGAATATCTTCCTTGAGTCATTCATTTCCTCACCAGCAGGCCCTGTATGATGGTGTGTCTGTTCTTGCCCTCGTAGTCCATAACCTCTATGTAGTCCAGGTAGGCGTCGGCCCAGTAGACCAGCCGGTTGACCAAGTCCAGGGTGATACCGTGGGGGAACACGATCTTACTTTCCACCAGCTTGGTCCGGTTCTGACCATCCATGTCACAACGCTCCACCTTGGGAGTCTGACCGTAGTCTGTGAAGAACACCTTCCTGTAGGGAGAGATGGGAGGGAGGGGGGGAGAGGGAGCGAGGGAACGAGGGAGCGAGGGAGCGAGGGGGAGAGGGGGAGAGGGAGAGAGGGGGAGAGAGAGAGAGAGAGAGAAGATGAAGAAACCATGAGTGTGTGGGAAGATTAGATAGAGGAAAGGGAGGAATGACCGTATATTCCATCAGACTACCTGTACTTCCTTAATTAATATTTGAGTGTGGTTAGTAAAGTAGTTGTCTACATCCTTCACCAGGAGATGCCATCCAAAACTGAGAAGTGACACTTTGTAAAAAGGAACTATACAGGATGTACCAAATTATTTTGAAGTGTCACCGTCAGCAAGATGAAGTGATCAGAGGAGGAAGTGTTTTCAGTGACTAAGGGCTGGGTCAGCATTCATCTGACCAGAAGGACCAGGGGGAAGTAAACAAATGGTCTTCTGAGGTCACTAATTTAGGGGTCTCTGGGGTTGTTAGTGGGGTAGTGCTCACCCCATCAGGGGGTCCAGGGCGATGCCTTTAGGGTTGTAGAGCTCCTGATCCAGCAGGGTGACGCACGTCTGGCCGTCCGCGTTGCACACAAAGATACGATCGTCCACATTGTCCTCAAAGTAGAAGTTTCCTGTCAGCCAGTCAATAGCCATATGTTCCACATCTGGAGGGATTGAGAGATGACGATAAGTGTGGGAGAGCGAGGGTGAGGAGGATGAGTATGTGGGAGAGAGAGGGATCGAGGGATGGGGGGGATAGACAGAGAGAGAAAGAGGGAGAGAGAGAAAGAGGGAGAGAGAGACAGAGAGAGATTGCCGTATCAGAGTTGAACTCCAATCAGTGTCAGTGACCCCAAACACAACCCATAAGCCCAGCTCACCCACTGGGAGAGAAAGACATTAACCCTCTCCTATGATAAAAATTACAGACCTCTACATGCTTTGTAAGTAGGAAAACCTGCAAAATCGGCAGTATATCAAATACTTGTTCTCCCCACTGTGTGTATATATATATATATATATATATATATATATATATATATATATATATATATATATATATATATATATATATTTTTTTTTTTTAAGTTTGCATATTGTGACTGTAAGTTTGATTGTACTTTACAAGGGTAGAGATGCAGGATCTGTGTGTGTGTTTGACTGTGTCTGTGATGTTATAAATTATATCAATTTTGTGACAATTTTGTTCACAAAAAACAAGGGTAGAGTGGTACAAGGGTATAATTATTCTGCAAGCATATGTACACCTACAGTACACTAGTAGTTGCGTGTCAATGTGAAAATGAATAAAGGCTTCACATGTTTTGTCACGCGTATAGTGTGTGGCCCTTCACTTGGTTTCAAAAACTCAATGTGGCCCCAATGTTTGCCCACCCCTGCACTAGCCCCATCACTTATCACTTTTCATTCCTGGATTGTGATTCTTGATGTTGGTGAAGAAAGTATAATATCCTTGCAGTATAGGCTATTGGTGGCAGTTAACAGAATTGAAATATTAGACTGTATGTTGTTAATAGTAGTGTGTGTGTTTTTCTGTACGCTTGAACGTGCTAGTTTGTGTATGTGTGCATGTGTGTTTTCGCGCTAGTGTGTGTATGGGAAGGTTCGATAATGCTGTGGTGTTGCTTTGCTACCTCTGGTACTGGATGCCTTGAATGTGTTCAAGACATTATGAAATCAGCAGATTATCAAGGTGTTTTGGAGTCAATGTTCAACCCAGTGTCCAAAAACTGTCTCTGTTGAAGGTTGTGGGTCTTCCAGTAGGACAACAACCCCAAACACACATAAAAATCACCCTGTAATGGTTCAAGATGAAATGCTGGAATGGCCAGTGAAGAGTCCAGATCTGAATCACATCCATAACCTATGGCTAGAGCTGAAAACAGCAGTTGGTGAAGGGTACCCCTCAAACATTGAATAATTAGAGCAGTTTGCTGCTGAAGAGTGGACCAAATTGCCAGTAGAAAGGTGCACCAAGCTCATTATAGCTACAATAAGCATTTGTTGGCAGTTAGCTTGGCCAACGGCTGTGCAACCAACTACAAGCTCTGGGTTACCAATAATTGTGTATTTATTTTCTAAATAAAAATGGTAAACTTTACAAAAATAAAATTGGTTCTGCAATGCTGAAAATCCAATAACTTATTTTAGAAGAAATAGGGAATTATTTAAGAAAAGTGCAAGGGTGCAAATATATTTGGCTGCAAATGTATAAGGGTAGTTGAGTTGCTAATGGCAGCCTGCATTACCCCCGGACAGCCGTCAATTTGAGTTAGTCAATGAGAGTGGCAGCGCTGAGCTAGCCTGCAACGTCACTTCCTGGAGTAGCTCAAACTGCGTATGTTACAGTATGTGTCCATGAGACGCCATCTTAACCAACTTCATTTGGCTTCAATGCGCTATTGAGTCTTCACATAGGAATGAACGGTGTCATGCACAGGAGGTTGGTGGCACCTTAATTTGGGAGAACGGGCTTGTGGTAATGGCTAGAGCGGAATCAGTGGAATGGTATCAAATACATCAAACATGGTTTCTATGTGTTTGATGCCATTCCATTTGCTCTGTTCCAGACATTATTATGAGCCGTCCTCCCCTCATCATCCTCCACTGGTGTCACGTGATCGATGGCTTTGTCCATTCATATATACAGTCATTAGTATGCATGCGTACATGAGCTAGTCTGTATCTGTTTGCTAGTGTTGTTCGTTCATCCTCCTGTGTGTGTAGCACATGCTGCCAGTGTTTGGGTCTGTTTGCTCACCACTCTGCCTCTTGACATGTCCCCCTTTCTCTACGAAGACTGCAAACAACGGCCTACACCAGTGGAGGCTGCTGAGGGGAGGACGGCTCATAATAATGGCTGGAATGGAGCAAATGGAATGGCATCAAACACATGGAAACCATGCTCCAGAAAATGGCACCCTATTCCCTAGCTCACTACTTTTGACCAGAGCCATATGGGCCCTGGTCAAAAGTAGTGCACTGAATAGGGTGCCATTTGTGACACAGTCCAGGAGGAGAATTAGGACAGGATCATGTCTAGGCATGTCTCCAGACCAGGCAGAGACAGATTGAGGAGAGCTGAGGGTTAGGAATGTCTCGACCCTGGGCTGGCCTGGATGAAAGGAGAGGTAGACACTGCAGCTTCCTCACTGCTAAGTGCCACTTGTATAGAAGCCAATAGAACATGCCCACTGACTCACATGCCATCTCCTTCAGTCAGCCAACAAGCAAGCCAGCCAATCAGCCAGCCAGCCAGTCAGTCAGTCAGTTTACAGTATAGATTGATGGAGCTGTGAATGGATGTGGAGTGATCAATAGGTAATCTGGTGTTGGGAAAGAGTCTTAGAAGTAATGAAGGTTGTGAAATAGTATGGAGATGATACTGTACTGATACCTGGTCAGGATCCTGTACTTGTTTGTCCCTTGTCCCTTTCACCCCCATTACCCCACCTAGTTTACCCACTCTGTTCAGGGCTTGTCAGTTGAAATATTGATCAGAGAGGCCCTGGGACTGGCCTGTCTGTCTATTGGAGGAAGAGGAGGAGTCTGAGTCTCAAATCTCTGGAAGACTGAAACAGGTTTCCCTCAAGAATTTCCCTGTATTTAGCGCCATCCATCATTCCTTCAATTCTGACCAGTTTCCCAGTCCCTGCTGATGAAAAACGGACTTTATTTAACTAAATATGTGACTTCTGAAGGTAATTGGTTGCACCAGATCTTATATAGGGGCTTCATAGCAAAGGGGGTGAATACAAATGCACGCACCACTTTTCCGTTATTTATTTTGTATAATTTTTTTAAACTAGTTATTTTTTTCATTTCACTTCACCAATTTGGACTATTTTGTGGATGTCCATTACATGAACTCCAAATAAAAATCCATTTAAATTACAGGTTGTGATGCAACAAAATAGGAAAAACGCCAAGGGGGATGAATACTTTTGCAAGGCACTGTATTTCAATTGTGAAGCATTTGCAGTGCGACACAATAGGCTAGTAGGGACACAAAGCCCTCACCATTTAAACAACATTTTGTTGTATTAAATAATTATAGTCTATAAATTGCGCATGTGGGCTGTGACTTACTTAGAATTAAATACAAATGAAACGAAAAATGACTTTGAATTCATTTTTAGAAACCAGTTTGGCCAGAGTCTGTGGCTTCAGGCTCATGTGATGGTGCCTGGAGAGCAGGCCAGCAGCCGAGAATATCCTCTCCGTGTTTGCAGAGCCACTCTTGATAAACACCCTTTTTGCCACTCTTGCCAGGCTGGGCAGAGACGCAGAGTTTATTATTATTATTATTATTATTATTATTATTATTGTTATTATATATATATATTTTTTTTTCTATAGGTAGGCAAAATAACCCAATCAAAACAGAAAGCTCTTTGAAAGTTGGAATATACCAGGCCTATTGTATAGATAATAGAACAAAAATGAAGGAAACTTTTAAGATATCAGATTTTTAGTTTATAAATACTTTGCTACATTGACACAGTTATCTACCCACCTCGTTCATTTCTTCTAGCATGTGCACGTACAGTAGGAAGAACATCATCATGCTTTCGGGATACATGTCTTTTTAGATTCCACAATGATTCTTTAGTTGTGGACACTACATCACCGCACTCCCTCTCTTGCTCTTGGTCCTCATCTTTGTAAGTCACCTTGATTTAGCACCTGTGTGTTTTATCAGTTTCTTTATGAAAATATTTAGCAAACTCCATGACAGTAGCTAAAGCAAGGGGCTATAGCAACACACAAGTAGACTACAAATGCATGCTGGGCCGGGCATACCCAGAGCTAGTGAAGTGAGCGCTATTGGAGCACATGAGAAGGCCGAAGCTCCAGACTTTGGGAATCTCGCTCTGGGCTCCAGTCAAATTGGGCATGCTCCGCTCCAGCTCCGCTCCACTCACATACTCTGGTGTGTGTGTGTGTGTGTGTGTGGCTCAGGTTCACACATTTAATACTAATAGACATGTCTCCCTAACCCCTGACATTAGAAGTCCTAGACGACCCTCCCTTACATCCCTCCCTCAGTAGTCCATCCATGCGCTCTCTAAGTTGCTTTCTAGAGATTTAGACTAGTGAGAGGGTTGATGCCGGCCCATCCTTGGTGGAACTAAAAGGATCACTGTCGATGCTCTGACATGCTTGTTGAGCACTTCAGGCTGGTGTGTGTGTGTGTGACATGCTTGTTGAACAGTGACTCAAGAGCTGTGTGACGTGTTTTCTCAGGTCATTAACCCTGGCTAAATGGCTGAAAGAAGACTGCTGTTGTGGACAGTTGACTGGTGCCTTCTTTACTATTGGCGCTGTTGACTTTGTAACACTCCATGTCCTGTGGCAGAATGTCTATTCGCTGCAGTTTTCTGTATAGAAATTGAAGTAATAGAAGTAAATCTATTTCTATGGTATTCTGCTCTCATCTCCTCTCTGTGGCACAGTGGGGCACAACGAACATAATTATAATTCCATTCTGTAGTAATTCTATGGCCACAACCACTGACTCTGCAAGCATATATTCAGTTTCAGACTCGTTCCCTGAAAGTGTCGTTCTTTGAAACCCACAGTCAGTTTAGATTAGAGATGGCCAGAAATTGAAATTGGGGTTCTTCGGGCAATATCCATTTATTGCTGTGCTAATTGTGATGGTTAAAGCTAGAGGCTCTGGCTATGGGATGGTGAGGTGGTGGCCTGGGGCTGATGTTGGCTTGGAGAGGCAGCACCCTGGCTAGCATTATCAGTTTGGCACAGTTTGCCTCTATGTGAATGTTAGTTTTGGTAATTTGACACAGTGTGTTCCAGTGAATGGGTGTGATACGGGGCACACACACAGTGTTCGCCTGCAGCTCTTCCTCTCAGCGAGACCACACAAAAGGGCCATTGTAGCCCCGAGTGCCCCACAGGCTTTACATAACGAGGACCCTTCAGTGGTCTAACCCCGTTTTGCTCCGCTCTCTCCTCTGGCCAGCCCCAACGGTCCGCCATGCCACTAATGGTCCCCTTTCAGCTCTGGCTGTCCCCTCAGCATGGCTGGACAGGGCTGTGGTGTGGACGTCCCATCACTCTCGTTCAGACCATTGTTGAGCGCTGACTGAGAAGATCCCACTCCCTGTGTGATACTGTCCTCCCATTGTGATGCTGTTCTATTCAATCTACTGCATGAGATTGTGTAGTCTGCTTTGGTGCAGTATGTTTACTTATCTAGGAAACGGGGTTATTGTTCATGCCAGTAGGATTCCATGCTCTGCAAAGCTTTGTGATGACTCGTAGAGTGTTCATCTCACTTCCTTGCATTGCGTGTGTGTGGTTATCGGGGTTTCTTGGCAGCTCTTTGTTGGTGCACTGCAGTCTTCTCTCAGACACACCGAAAGACCGACAGCGTGCTATGTGGTCACATCTCTCATACCTGCCTTTTGATCTGAGAAGTTTGAGATTGTTGTCAGGCAGCATGCTGAAGACTCCAGCAGGCTGAAGACATGTGTATGTGTGCACCATGCTGTTTTCTTCCATCCAGGTTTCCTTCCATGTGTTTGATCTCATTGTGACCCCCTGTTTCTCTCTCTCTTTGGTAGAGCTTGGACCAGACTGTGCCACCCATGGCTGCGCTGGAAACTGTTCCGTGACGCACCAAGGGCCCAAGTGTTACTGCAACATCGGCTATGAAGTCAGCGAGGACGGAAAGACATGCAAAGGTGAGACAGACTCCTGGCCATAATCATACAGTTACAGTAGCCCTATGAAAACAGTCCCAGGCCTGACCAGTGACCGACTGACTGGCTGACTGACTGGTCCACAGACTGACCAAATGTCTACTGACTGACTGGCTGTCTGGCTGGCTAACTGACTGGTCCACAGACTGACCCACTGTCAACTGGCTGACTGGCTGACTCACTGACTGACTGGCTGACTGCTTCACTGAATGGCTGACTGACTGTGCCCTGCCTGCCTCCTCAGATTTCAACGAGTGCAGTGTGTACGGGACCTGCAGTCAGACATGCTCCAACAACGAGGGCTCCTACACCTGCAGCTGTGTGGAGGGCTACCTACTGCAGCCAGACAACCGCTCCTGCAAGGCCAAGAATGGTGAGACACACATACACACACAGAGAGCATACAACCGCACACCACAGCCTCCTGGGTCAAATTAACATACTGTGCAGACGTGAAGTCTACATGTGCAAACTTACCAAAGAGCAAAGCTAGACTTTATTTCAAATATCCAAAACGAATAATTGCATTTCAGTTTATTTGTTTCTCGTTGAGTCTGTATTTGAAGTGCTGTGTTATATTGAGGGAATCAGATTTGCATGGTGTGACAGTCTGTAATGCTGTTACAATTTAATTTAAAGGGATGAGATGTCAGACATATGCAATGAATCTGTGACATTTCTTTCTCTCTCTCTCTCTCTCTCTCTCTCTCTCTCTCTCTCTCTCTCTCTCTCTCTCTCTCTCTCTCTCTCTCTCTCTCTCTCTCTCTCTCTCTCTCTCTGTCTCCCCCTCATCCCTCTCTCTCTCTCTCCCCCTCATCTCTCTCTCTCTCTCTCTCTCTCTCTCTCTCTCTCTCTCTCTCTCTCTCTCTCTCCCCCTCATCTCTCTCTCTCTCTCTCTCTCTCCCCCTCATCTCTCTCTCTCTCCCCCTCTTCCCTCTCTCCCCCTCATCTCTCTCTCTCTCCCCCTCTTCCCTCTCTCCCCCTCATCTCTCTCTCTCTCCCCCTCTTCCCTCTCTCCCCCTCATCTCTCTCTCTCTCTCTCTCTCTCTCTCTCTCTCTCTCTCTCTCTCTCTCTCTCTCTCTCTCTCTCTCTCTCTCTCTCTCTCTCTCTCTCTCTCCTCTTCCCTCTTTCTCTCTCTCCCCCTCTTCCCTCTCTCCCCCTCTTCTCTCTCTCTCTCTCTCTCTCTCTCTCTCTCTCTCTCTCTCTCTCTCTCACTCTCACTCTCTCTCTCTCCCCTCTCTCGCTCTCTCTCGCTCTCTCTCTCTCCCACTCTCAGATCCTGTGGAGCAGCTGCCGGTGCTGCTGATCACTAACCTGAATGACATCCGCTGTACGTCTCTGAGCGGCATGCCCACCCGCCTCCCAGCCATAAGCACCAACCAGGTGAGCATATCTCTGGAAGAATGTTAGCAGGCTGTGGCCTGGCTGCTTTAGGCAGCCTCTGGCACACATACTGTATCTACAGTGACGGTACAAGTTTGAATCCAGCCTAGTGCCCTTTGACACAACGTCTCTCTATGTTTCCCAACTGTCATCTTCTCTCACTATCTGTTCAAGAAGTCATTTTTGTCTTACATCAATGACCACATTGGAAATAATCCTCTGGGATTTGAAACTATTGTAAAAAGTATATTGGTCTTTGAAAAGCACTTTATAAAACCCATTTTGTCCAAAAATAGACCACTGCCATGGATTTCAACTACGCCCAGGAAACGGTTTGCTGGATCGACGTGGGCGACTCGCCCGCCAACACCCATCTGAAGTGTGCCTCCATCCCAGAACTGAAGATTGTCACTAACATCAGGAACATTAACATCTCCCTCAGCCTGCACCGTGAGTAGAAGACACACACATAAACGTGCACGCAAGCACACACACCTACAGCCTGTACCGTGAGTAGAGGAGCCTACCTACCAGTCCTTCTTTACGTATTCCACCCTCCTGTATTTTCATTAGGAGAGGCACTGGTGAAGGTGAGAGAGGAAACCGATGAGACAGATGGGATATAGAGAGGAAAGAAATTAAATCAAAGGAAAAAAAGGCCAGAGGAAAGTGGCATGGAATCAACGCCTCTGGGGGCGATATGTAGTCCAGGATCAGCCTCAACTAGCCTATCGCTCCAACTAGAAGAACACACACACACATGTACGCACACACAGTAGAGGTGATGCAATACCACCCGGCGGCGGCGACTCTGAAACCTGCTCGTGGCAGCATAAAAGTTTAGAGCAGAAGTGCTGAGCGCAGCACTATTCTAGTAAAGGTTCCTCTTCAAGAACAGTGCTGCCCTGACATGGTGTTAAATCACTATGGATGAAAGCGTCACTGATGTACAATAAGATCATACAGAGAGTAGTACTTACAATATGCTTGCGAGGGTTAACTGGCACATTTTGCCGTACAATGTGGGACTGCACAGTATAGCTTGATGTACTGACACCACTATACAGTAAAGTAGAGTACAACACATCTCATGCACTGTTAATAATGTAAGGTTTGGTGCATTAGCCAATAGCCGTGATCCATTATAAACCACCTTCCATTATTGATTCTTATTGGATAGATTTACAGAGGGTGTGTTTCAAATGGCACCCTATTGCCTATTGGCCCTGGTCAAAAGTAAGGCTGGTCAAAACGAGTGCACTATAAATGGAATAGAGTGCCATTTGGTAATGTCTGGCCTGCAGTTTGAATGTCCTCACAGCCCACAGGCCCTGCATTAACTCAGGGCTATCATCTGTTGGGCAACACACACACACACACCCCTGGCACACTTATTAGAATGGAAAACTCACTTGTTAATATAGACTTAAGATTGATAATTATCACTGCTCAGTGTGACAAGGTTTATCTTTGTTTGTGTGTTCCTGACAGAGTGCTACTACTAGTGGACAGTACACATTTTAGTGTGTGCGTGTAAAATGTTCCCTTGAGAATAAGCCTGAGGCATGGAAACACAGACATGAAGAAAACAAGTTATGAGTTGGGTGAAGGACTAGAATGTGGGACACAGTTTGAGACAAACCTACGACATGATGATTGGGCATTTCCATCTAAAAAGACCCATGAGGACCAAAGTGAAGTTCGAAGGAGCATGTCAAATTGGGTGTCAAATGAAAACTAAGAGTCTATATTTTTGAGTAATTGAGGCATATAAAAAAAAATTCAACTTATCCTAAAAATTAGAAATAAGCAAAGGCTTTGATTTCTGGTCAAACATCTACCAGAAAAAGTCTTAAGGTATTAGAAATGCATCAAAACACAATAATGTTGAAGCAAAGACCCCTGCCAACTAATATCAACACTTATATTTAGTTTTGGAGAAATAATTTGCCTTCTGTAAGTTTAAGAAACATTGCCTTGTAATTCCGTTACCAAAAACCTACATCTTTAAGATATTTTCACATTTCTCTCCCTCCTGAGGAGGGATAAGGAAAGTTCAGAGAAGTAAAGGTAGATGGTAGACCTACCGATTAGTTATATTGTTTTAACTGATATCAAGTTTGTTTATGAATGATTAAGTGATTAAAACTCGTAAATCTGTTACCAGATCGGAATTACTGCAATTGAATTGTCTAAAATGGGAAATCATAGTAGTCACAAACCTCAGTTGGGTCACCTGCCACAGTCTTCCCTTCCACTGGCATACTGTTATATTCAGCTCATAACACATTTATTTTTATCTTTCTGTCGTCTGGTGTTCAAAGCAAGACTGTTAAAGCAGTCTGGACAACCCTTCCCTCTCACTCCCTTTCCCTCTCTCTCTCTGCTGCTCTCTCGCTTCTCTCTCCAGTTAATGTCACCTCTCCCGGCTCTTACTGAAACCTAACATGATACCTACCACCTACCCTCTTTCCATTTACTGTAACAAGCATCCTCACCCACTGAGCACCGAATGACACCGGACGTCCATGGACATTGAAAAGTTGTTGAAATTTGGTCAGTTCGCCTTGGCCAGACCAAATCTGAACCAATCATAGACGTCTGTTTCACAAGTTTGGACAGAATAGTACAGTACTGTATAGTGAAGAACAGTAGAGTACAGTAGAGCACACTAAAGTAGAGTACAGTATAATGTACTGTACTCTACTGCACTGAACATATCTACTTTACAGCTCTACTGTGCTGTACTATGATGTCCAAACTTGTGAAATATAGACATCTATGATTGGTTCAGATTTTGGCTGGTCCGGACCAACCAAAGTTGGTCTTGTTTGGGGGCGGAGCTCGAAACAATAATAGCCAGTGTGTAGAATAATACCCAAATATGCTAAATAAGGATATTGCATATTCCTACATTTGTGTACCTATACAGGATACATCACCATGAAGAGAATGATATTCATATCCATTATTATGCATTTATGTATAGTACAGATCAGGGACCCATTATGTAATTCCGTTACCGTAATTCCGTTACCAGATGTAAATCAACTTCACCTACTGTAGTTCAATAACCAAAATAATTGTTTTCAAACTCAAGGTGTCATGTCATAGCTGACGCCCCATTCTTTCTGCAGACATCTTTGATTTTTAAAATGTTTTTACCCCCTTTTTCTCCCCAATTTCGTGATTACGATCTTGTCTCATCGCTGCAACTCCCCAACAGGCTCGGGAGAGGTGAAGGTCGAGTCATGCGTCCTCCGAAACATGACCCGCCTAACCAAGCTTCTTAACACCCGCTCGCTTAACCCTGAAGCCAGCTGCACCAATGTGTCGGAGGAAACACTGTTCAACTGACGACCGAAGTCAGCCTGCAGGCGCCCGGCCTGCCACAAGGAGTCACTAGAGCGCAATGAGCCAAGTAGAGCCCCCCCCCCGGCCAAACCCTCCCCTAACCCGGACTACGCTGGGCCAATTGTGCGCCGCCCTATGGGACTCCCGGTCACGGCCGGTAATGATCGAACCCCAGGCTATAGTGACGCTGCAACGCTGCGATGCAGTGCCTTAGACCGCTGGGCCACACGGGAGGCCCTTGAATTATAATTCTGATAGAGTTTTTGGTAAACGTGGTCGCATAAAAAACTGAGGGAGAATGTACTGTAATTCTGTTACCAGTAAATGTGTTTTTGTGAACGTTTCTATGTAATTTCTTCTAAGTAGTCCTTGTGCATAGAGTTGTATGGTTTGTTAAACTTTGAAATCAATGGTTTATGTTTGGCATACATTTTAAAGTGAATTTGTTTTGGGTCATACTGTGATTCTGTTACCGTGGAATTGCCCGATTTTACAAAATGCTCAAATTCACAATCACTTCAAATGGTATCAGAGATACTCAGAGTTACTGTCACTGCTGACACTTGGAAAGAGTGCATAGAGTCTTAAGTACTTTTTGAGAAAGATGTGGGGAGAGAATAGGAGGAGAGGACATAAGGAATCAAAGAAAGACAATTGAGAAGAAGCCACACTGTCTTATACCCATATACAACCTATTGTCTCTTTACTGTGTAGCCTACATTATATACACAGACTGATTAGTGACTTATTAGCAGACGGGATAGCAGCGGTGTTGTCAGGAAGCACTCACGTAGAGGAATCAGTCAGTGTGCCCTGTCTGCGAGCTCTCCATCTTGCTACACCTGTCAGTTGAGATAATGTGACAGTTGTTGTGGGTGAATGTGTGTGTGTGCATGCGTGGTTGTGCGTGTGTATGTATTACTGAGTGTTTGCTGTAAGGTCACAACAGTGTGAGGTGGGTGTTGAGGGCAGGAAGTGTCTGGGTGGTTAGGTTACCCAGGAAACTTAACTTTCCATTTCCCAGAAACAGAAAGATAATTTAAAAGAATCACTGTAAGAAAAAGAGCCAGTAGAATGAATAGGACTGTTCTCTCCAATGGTGTTGTTGCTTAACCCACAACTCTCCAACTCTCCCTCTGCTCTCTCTCCTGTCGCTCTCTCTCTCGCTCTCTCTCTCTCTCTCTGCTGTCTCTCTCTCTCTCTCTCTCTTCTCTCTCTCTCTCTCTCCTCTCTCTCTCTCTCTCTTTGCTGTCTCCATCTCTCTCTCTGCTGTCTCTCTGCTGTCTCTCTCTGCTGTCTCTCTCTGCTCTCTCCCCATCACTCTCCCCATCTCTGTCTGTCTGTCTGTCTATCTCTCTCTCTCTGCTGTCTCCATCTCTCTCTCTCTCTCTGCTGTCTCTCTCTGCTCTCTCCCCATCTCTGTCTGTCTGTCTGTCTGTCTGTCTGTCTGTCTGTCTGTCTGTCTGTCTGTCTGTCTGTCTGTCTGTCTGTCTGTCTGTCTGTCTGTCTGTCTGTCTCTCTCTCTCGTTCTCTCTCTCTCTCACTATCTGGGCCTAATCAATGCCTTCTGCAGCTGTAAGTGTTTAGAGTGGGATATGGATTAAAACAGATACCAATGGGAGTATCACTCTACTTCTGCTCCGTGCTCAATAGCCAAGTTTCCCCTTTGTCTAAATCAGAGCCTGGACCCGGGAGAGAGAGAGAGGGGGAGGGAGGGAGGGAGAGAGAGAGGGGGAGGGAGGGAGAGAGAGAGAGAGGTCACATATTCTGTGCCTCCCACCTGTTCCACAACAATACACTTCCTAATGCAGAAAAGTGCCAATTCATGTTCATTATATCCAACCCAAAATAACCCAATACCTTTTGGTGCTGCTGTTCGTTTGTTTCATTTCTTCAAATATGAACTTTTTGAGAACATTAACAAAGGATGGAAGTAAATTAAAATGTTGTTGTCTCCTAGTGCTGTTTTTGAACAGAGTGAAATTGAATTGGCAGCCAATTTCCTCCCAATGCTTTTTTTTGCTTCACACCTCCCTCGCACGCATGTGTGTGTTTGGGAAACAAGTTTTGCTCATCTATATTCATTCAATCTCTGTCCTCCTGGGCTTGTTTTTATGAGTCTAAGTATTTGCAGTTACCACCCTCGGAACATGAGATTGAGTGTGTCCCAAATGGCACTCTATTACCTATTTAGTGCACTACCTTTGATTGGGGCCCATAAGGTTCTGGTCAAATGTAGTGCACTTTATAGGGAATAGGGTGCCATTTGGGACGTAGATATGGAGAAATATGCCAAAACCATGGCGGCTGATTGTAAATAATTGATTTCCTTCTTGGAATTGCACCAATACTTTAATAGTGTTAGTGAAATAAATAAAATCAAATGTATTGGTCGCATACACATACTTAGCAGATGTTATTGCGAGGGTAGCGAAATGCTAGGATTCCTAGATCCAACAGTGCAGTAATATCTAACAATACACACAAATCTAAAAGTACAAGAATTTAATTAAGAAATATATATAGGTCCCCTGTAGCTCAGTTGGTAGAGCATGGCGCTTGCAACGCCAGGGTTGTGGGTTCGTTTCCCACGGGGGGCCAGTATGAAAATGTATGCACTCACTAACTGTAAGTTGCTCTGGATAAGAGCGTCTGCTAAAATATATATAGAGTGCCTTCGGAAAGTATTCAGACCCCTTGACTTTTTCAACATTTTGTTAGGTTACAGTCTTATTCTAAAATGGATTAAATTGTTTTTTTCCCTCATCAATCTACACACAATACCCCATAATGACAAAGCAAAAACAGGTTTTTCAAAATTTTTGCAAATGTATAAAAAACTGAAATATCACATTCACATAAGTATTCCAACCCTTTACTCAGTACTTTGTTGAAGCACCTTTGTCAGCGATTACAGCCTTGAGTCTTCTTAGGTATGATGCTACAAGCTTGGCACACCTGTACTTGGGGAGGTTCTCCCATTCTTCTCTGCAGATCCTCACAAGCTCTGTCAGGTTGGATGGGGAGCGTCACTCCACAGCTATTTTCAGATCTCTCCAGAGATGTTCGATCAGGTTCAGGTCTGGGCTTTGGCTGGGCCACTCAAGGACATTCAGAGACTTGTCCCGAAGCCACTCCTGTGTTGTCTTGGCTGTGTGCTTAGGGTCGCTGTCCTGTTGGAAGGTGAACCTTTGCCCCAGTCTGAGGTCCTGAGCGCTCTGGAGCAGGTTTTCATCAAGGTTCTCTCTGTACTTTGCTCCGTTCATCTTTCCCTCGATCCTGGCTAGTCTCCCAGTCCCTGCCACTGAAGAACATCCCCACAGCATGATGCTGCCACCACCATGCTTCACCGTAGGGATGGTGCCAGGTTTCCTCCAGACGTAACGCTTGGCATTCAGGCCAAAGAGTTCAATCTTGGTTTCATTAGACCAGAGAATCTTGTTTCTCATGGTCTGAGAGTCCAAGCGGGCTGTCATGTGCCTTTTACTGAGGAGTGGCTTTCATTTGGCCACTCTACCATAAAGGCCTAATTGGTGGAGTGCTGCAGAGATGGTTGTCCTTTTGGAAGATTTTCCCATCTCCACAGAGGAACTCTAGAACTCTGTCAGAGTGACCATCGGGTTGTTGGTCACCTCCCTGACCAAGGCCCTTCTCCCCCGATTGCTCAGTTTGGCCAGGCGGCCAGCTCTAGGAAGAGTCTTGGTGGTTCCAAACTTATTCCATTTAAGAATGATGGAGGCCACTGTGTTCTTGGGGACCTTCAATGCTGCAGAAATGTTTTGGTACCCTTCCCCAGATCTGTGCCTCGACACAATTCTGTCTCGGAGCTCTACGGACAATTCCTTCGACCTCATGGCTTGGTTTTTGCTCTGACATACACTGTCAACTGTGGAACCTTATATAGACAGGTGTGGTTCTTTCCAAATCATATCCAATCAATTGAATTTACCACAGGTGGCCTCCAATCAAGTTGTAGAAACATCTCAAAGATGATCAATGGAAACAGGATGCACCTGAGCTCAATTTCGAGTCTCATAGCAACGGGTCTGAATACTTATGTAAATAAGGTTTTCAAATTTGTTCAAATATTTTGTATAAATGTGAAAAAAATTCTAAAAACCTGTTTTCGCTTTGTCATTATGGGGTATTGTGTGTAGATTGCTGAGGAAATTGTTTTATTTAATCCATTTTTAGAATAAGACTGTAACGTAACAATGTGGAAGAAGTCAAGGGGTCTAAATACTTTCTGAAGGCAGTGTAATATTAGGACGAGCAATGTCGGAGTCCGGAGTATAAATACAGTATATATGTACAGTACCAGTCAAAAGTTTGGACACACCTACTCATTCCAGGGTTTTTCTTAATTTTTACTATTTTCTACATTGTAGAATAATAGTGAAGACATCAAAACTATGAAATAACACATGGAATCATGTGTTAAACAAATATATATTTTATATTTGAGATTCTTCAAAGTAGCCACCCTTTACCTTCATGACAGCTTTGCACACTCTTGGCATTCTCTCAACCATCTTCATGAGGAATGCTTTTCCAACAGTCTTGAAGGAGTTCCCACATATGCTGAGCACTTGTTGGCTGCTTTTCCTTCACTCTGCGGTCCAACTCATCCTTAACCATCTGAAATGGGTTGAGGTCGGGTGATTGTGGAGGCCAGGTCATCTGATGCAGCACTCCATCACTCTCCTTCTTGGTCAAATAACCCTTACACAGCCTGGAGGCCGTGGCTCGGGTGGTTGTTGTCCTGATGATCTTTTTGGCCTTCCTGTGACATCAGGTGCTATAGATGTCCTGTAGGGCATGCGGTGTTCCCCTGGTGATGCATTGGGCAGAAAGCACCGCCCTCTGGAGAGCCCTGTGGAGCCTAACAGGATGCTCTCAATGGTGCATCTGTAAAAGTTTGTGAGGGTCTTAGGGGCCAAGCCGAATTTCTTCAGCCTCCTGAGGTTGAAGACGAGCTGTTGCGCCTTCTTCACCACACTGTCTGTGTGGGTGGACCATTTCAGATTGTCAGTGATGTGTACACCGAGGAACTTGACACTTTTCACCTTCTCCACTGTCGATGTGGATGGGGGCATGCTCCCTCTGCTGTCTCCTGAAGTCCACGTTCAGCTCCTTCGTTTTGTTGACGTTGAGGGAGAGGTTATATTCCTGTCACCACTCTGCCAGGGCCCTCACCCTGTAGGCTGTCTCATCATTGTTGTCTGTTGTCGTTGGAGGCATGCGTGGCCACCCGTTCATGGGTGAACAGGAAGGGGCTGAGCACGCACCCTTGAGGGGCCCCTGTGTTGAGGATCAATGTAGTTGGCGGTGTTGTTTCCTACCTTCACCAGTACACAGTTTAACCTCTACGGGATCGGTGTCCAGTATACGGGACGGTTGAGCTAACGTGCGCTAATGTGATTATCATGACTGTTGTAAGTAACAGCAAACTTTCCAGGACATAGTCATGTCTTATATGGGCAGAAAGCTTAAATTCTTGTTAATCTAACTGCACTGTCCAATGTACAGTAGCTATTACAGTGAAAAAACCCTGCTATTGTTTGAGGAGAGTGCACAACAACAAAAAACATATCATGGCAACTGGTTTGATACATTCACCTCTGAAGGTAAATAATGTACTTACATTCAGTAATCTTGCTCTGATTTGTCATCCTGAGGGGCTCAGAGATAAAATGTAGCATAGTTTTGTTTGATAAAATCCATTTTTAATATTCACATGTAGGAACTAGGTTCTAGTTTGAACCCTTGCTGTCTCTAGCTCCACACCCACCCCGCCCAGCCATCTAGATGTGTGAAAGTTAGTGTATAAGCTAATGATCCATCATGTATGACATTCCTGGGAGTGTGTAAACTTACATTTTGTATTACCATATCATTTCTGTATGTTCTCTATAGTTATGTACTTGAAAATGTATAAATTGACCATTTCGGCACAGACTTGATACAAAATAGTCCAGTATTGCAATGCTTCACTGGGTCAATCTGAACTTTGCACACACAATGCTGCCATCTAGTGGCCGAAATCTAAATTGCGCCTAAACTGCAATATTATATTGTGACCTTTCTCTTGCATTTCAAAGATGATGGAACAAAAAAATAAATAGAAAACGCATGTTTGGTTGTTTGTATTATCTTTTACCAGATCTAATGTGTTATATTCTCCTATATTAATTTCACATTTCCACAAACTTCAAAGTGTTTCCTTTCAAATGGTATCAAGAATATGCATATCCTTGCTTCAGGTCCTGAGCTACAGGCAGTTAGATTTGTGTATGTCATTTTAGGTGAACATAAAAAAAAGGGTCCAATCCTTAAGAGGTTAATGGTACTGGCAGGGTTCTGGTGGTGTGTAAAGGGGTCTACAGACCTTATGCAAACGCAGCGCAACGGAGTACGTGAATGTCGTTTTACGTCACAAAATGGGCGGCTCCTTGTAGTTCGCTCCGACATTCGACGTACTCCCGTACCAAATTAAAATTGGGATGCACCGTATCATTCCTTGCGCAGCTGTGGGGGCAGTGTTGTCGCTTGGTTCCTTGATCTTATCTATAGGCTATGCATCATAGTAACCTGTTTTGCATTGATAACCAAATATAATCTGAGACTGTTCAAACAATAAACCAAACAACATTGTAGCCTTATTAGAATACCCCCCCATATGTATTTTGTTTAGCACTAATAACTAGTGATTCCAGGCTATTGTGAAATGGTAAAAACTGCTGTAGCCATGTGGCTTTTCTTCATGATCAAAACATGATGACGTTCTATTTTTAGCTGATATGTGAGTGAATACATTCAAGCAGCATATCAAACTGGGATAATGTTGTAGGTTACACTGGCAAGTATAAGAATATTTGCCAGGGCATATTATTTCATTATAAATCTGATTATTTCACATAAATGTGGGAAGCTAAAAAGGCTAGCTAGCTTTCTGTTTTTAGCCAGCTTGCTACTACTAGCAAGGGAAGACGACTCTTCCTTGGTTTACACGACAAAGGAGAAGATAAAAAAAAAATTGCAAACACGGACCGGCGAGGGTATCATGTTACCAAGATGTCCGCTTTTCCAAAAATCGGACTTCACGCGCACGCTTAGATCAACAGAGTGAAGCTTGTATCGGCCTTAAGGAGTGGTGGGAGACTAGCTGGGCGTTCAGGTTGGTGGCCACCCGACCACCACCTCCTCAGCCCTGTCTAGATTTCAGCTGCAGAGTATCAGATCCATCTGTGGCAGAGCAGGCTTTTCCCTTTGAAGCTCTGGGTGGTACATTAGGCCCAGATGTCTGCTGCTCTAGCCTGGTCTCAGATATTTTTGTGCTGTTGTGCCATCGGTGTGACAATGACCATAGGAGTTGGCAAGACAGCACAAACAGATCTGGGACCAGACTATCTCTGTCCCACTGTGGATTAGCCCAGACTGCAGCAGCATAGTTTAACGTTCCTCAGTCATCCAACCCGGGGCTTGTCTCTATGTGGTGCCAACCCTGCCATGGGACTAAACAGGGCATTTGATGTCACAGAGCCCTGGGAGTCAGGGACAGGCTATAACTGCTGGAGTCACAAGCTGGGATAGGTTAACTACAGGGGAGTGGGATGGGACAGTGTGGCCCAACATCAAAGTTGCTCCGTGGATTAACTATGGCTTCGATTTACGGGGGCTGGTTGGTGGAGTACAGCGCACTGTATTAGGAGCTCTCTCGCCCCTCTTTGAGGAAGCATGGTGGCAGCTGTTAAAACACAAGGCCACATGAGCCCCCCTCCTCCTTCCTCCCCTCCCTCCCTCCCGCCCTCCCACAGCTGGGTCTCTCTGTGGGACGACCCCACCACCCTCCCCACCCCACCACCCCAGCCGCCTTCTCACAGATAGACTCTCATTGTCAGAGCCCTTACTGGGAAATCAGCTGGGAGATACCGAGAGGGACAATCCACAGACTCCAAAATAACACCATTAGCATTTCATTCAAAGCCAGATCTTTTCCCCCGTTCCCAGTCAGTCAGTCAGTCAGTGCTCAGACAGGGTGAGTGTCTGTCTTTCACATGGAGAAAGTGTTACCCTTTCCACACTACCATACCGACTCAAACTGTACTTCACTGTGCTGGCTCTGATTAACATTGTCCTTTCAAGCATGGTTCCAGCAACTATGTTGGAAACATAACCAGTACAGCTTGGCTCAGCTCAGTATTTTGAAAATAGCATATAAATGAGGCCGGGTTGTGAGGCAGGGTGGGGCCATGTCAGGTCACCAAGCAGGCTGTGGGTTGGGGTGGAGAGGGTTAATGTCTTTCTCTCCCAGTGGGTGAGCTGGGCTTATGGGTTGTGTTTGGGGTCACTGACACTGATTGGAGTTCAACTCTGATACGGCAATCTCTCTCTGTCTCTCTCTCCCTCTTTCTCTCTCTGTCTATCCCCCCCATCCCTCGATCCCTCTCTCTCCCACATACTCATCCTCCTCACCCTCTCTCTCCCACACTTATCGTCATCTCTCAATCCCTCCAGATGTGGAACATATGGCTATTGACTGGCTGACAGGAAACTTCTACTTTGAGGACAACGTGGACGATCGTATCTTTGTGTGCAACGCGGACGGCCAGACGTGCGTCACCCTGCTGGATCAGGAGCTCTACAACCCTAAAGGCATCGCCCTGGACCCCCTGATGGGGTGAGCACTACCCCACTAACAACCCCAGAGACCCCTAAATTAGTGACCTCAGAAGACCATTTGTTTACTTCCCCCTGGTCCTTCTGGTCAGATGAATGCTGACCCAGCCCGTAGTCACTGAAAACACTTCCTCCTCTGATCACTTCATCTTGCTGACGGTGACACTTCAAAATAGTTTGGTACATCCTGTATAGTTCCTTTTTACAAAGTGTCACTTCTCAGTTTTGGATGGCATCTCCTGGTGAAGGATGTAGACAACTACTTTACTAACCACACTCAAATATTAATTAAGGAAGTACAGGTAGTCTGATGGAATATACGGTCAGTCCTCCCTTTCCTCTATCTAATCTTCCTACACACTCATGGTTTCTTCATCTCCTCTCTCTCTCTCTCTCTCTCTCTCTCTCTCTCTCTATCTCTCTCTCTCTCTATCTCTCTCTCTCTATCTCTCATCTCTCATCTCTCCCTACAGGAAGGTGTTCTTCACAGACTACGGTCAGACTCCCAAGGTGGAGCGTTGTGACATGGATGGTCAGAACCGGACCAAGCTGGTGGAAAGTAAGATCGTGTTCCCCCACGGTATCACCCTGGACTTGGTCAACCGGCTGGTCTACTGGGCCGACGCCTACCTGGACTACATAGAGGTTGTGGACTACGAGGGCAAGAACAGACACACCATCATACAGGGCCTGCTGGTGAGGAAATGAATGACTCAAGGAAGATGTTCCATTAAAACAGATACAGACATAGACAGGCACGCACACACACAACCACCAACTCCGCCTGTGTGTCTGTTGTTCATTCTGTCAGATTGAGCATCTGTATGGGCTGACGGTGTTTGAGAACTACCTGTACGCCACCAACTCAGACGAGGGCAACTTGAACCACGCTAAGACAAGCGTGATCCGTGTCAACCGCTTCAACTCCTCTGACTTCACGGTGGTGACCCGGGTGGACCGCAGCGCCGCCCTGCACGTGTACCATCAGAGACGCCAACCCCCAGGTAGGTACACACCCACAACCCCCATGTATTTACCCAGAACAGGCACTGCAGGTATGGGGCAATCGTTGCCGTGGAGGTTGGTATGTAGTGTGGTCAGGCTTTTGTTCCAGCCCGGCACGTGTACCACTAGAGACGCCAACCTCCATGTACAGTGGGGAGAACAAGTATTTGATACACTGCCGATTTTGCAGGTTTTCCTACTTACAAAGCATGTATAGGTCTGTCATTTTTTATCATAGGTACACTTCAACTGTGAGAGACGGAATAAAAAAATCCAGAAAATCACATTATATGATTTTTAAGTAATTAATTTGCATTTTATTGCATGACATAAGTATTTGATACATCAGAAAAGCAGAACTTAATATTTGGTACAGAAACCTTTGTTTGCAATTACAGAGATCATACGTTTCCTGTAGGTCTTGACCAGGTTTGCACACACTGCAGCAGGGATTTTGGCCCACTCCTCCATACAGACCTTCTCCAGATCCTTCAGGTTTCGGGGCTGTCGCTGGGCAATATGGACTTTCAGCTCCCTCCAAAGATTTTCTATTGGGTTCAGGTCTGGAGACTGGCTAGGCCACTCCAGGACCTTGAGATGCTTCTTACGGAGCCACTCCTTAGTTGCCCTGGCTGTGTGTTTCGGGTCGTTGTCATGCTGGAAGACCCAGCCACGACCCATCTTCAATGCTCTTACTGAGGGAAGGAGGTTGTTGGCCAAGATCTCGTGATACATGGCCCCATCCATCCTCCCCTCAATACGGTGCAGTCGTCCTGTCCCCTTTGCAGAAAAGCATCCCCAAAGAATGATGTTTCCACCACCATGCTTCACGGTTGGGATGGTGTTCTTGGGGTTGTACTCATCCTTCTTCTTCCTCCAAACACGGCGAGTGGAGTTTAGACCAAAAAGCTCTATTTTTGTCTCATCAGACCACATGACCTTCTCCCATTCCCCCTCTGGATCATCCAGATGGTCATTGGCAAACTTCAGACGGGCCTGGACATGCGCTGGCTTGAGCAGGGGGACCTTGCGTGCGCTGCAGGATTGCGTGACGGCGTAGTGTGTTACTAATGGTTTTCTTTGAGACTGTGGTCCGAGCTCTCTTTAGGTCATTGACCAGGTCCTGCCGTGTAGTTCTGGGCTGATCCCTCACCTTCCTCATGATCATTGATGCCCCACGAGGTGAGATCTTGCATGGAGCCCCAGACCGAGGGTGATTGACCGTCATCTTGAACTTCTTCCATTTTCTAATAATTGCGCCAACAGTTGTTGCCTTCTCACCAAGCTGCTTGCCTATTGTCCTGTAGCCCATATCAGCCTTGTGCAGGTCTACAATTTTATCCCTGATGTCCTTACACAGCTCTCTGGTCTTGGCCATTGTGGAGAGGTTGGAGTCTGTTTGATTGAGTGTGTGGACAGGTGTCTTTTATACAGGTAACGAGTTCAAACAGGTGCAGTTAATACAGGTAATGAGTGGAGAACAGGAGGGCTTCTTAAAGAAAAACTAACAGGTCTGTGAGAGCCAGAATTCTTACTGGTTGGTAGGTGATCAAATACTTATGTCATGCAATAAAATGCAAATTAATTACTTAAAAATCATACAATGTGATTTTCTGGAGTTTTGTTTTAGATTCAGTCTCTCACAGTTGAAGTGTACCTATGATAAAAATTACAGACCTCTACATGCTTTGTAAATAGGAAAACCTGCTAAATTGGCAGTGTATCAAATACGTGTTCTCCCCACTGTAGGTACACGCCTAGGGTTGCAAAATTACGGTTTTCCAGAAATCCTGGTTGAAAGAATCCAAATGGGTATCTATCTATCTGTCTGTATCAATCATCATAGTTGTTGCCATGTTGGTGCCTAGTGCTGACCTCTGACCCCTCTCTTGTCCCCTGGTGCCCAGTGAGAGAGAAGAGTCATGCGTGTGCCCCGGACCAGTTTAAGAAGCCAGGAGGCTGCTCAGACATCTGTCTGCTGGGGAACAGCCACAAGACCCGGACCTGCCGCTGTCGCTCTGGATTCAGCCTGGGCAGTGACGGGAAGTCCTGCAAGAGTAAGTACTTTACATACGTGAAGTTTTGAATTGAATTGAATCCCATACACTGAGCATAGCACGAAAATAACACACAACAGCATAGCACAGAACTCCATACAGCACAGATCTGCAATTTATATTATAGTAATATGAGTTGAAATAAGTCTCTAGAACATAACTTTTATATTTACATACTCTTTGGACAGAACATATCTTGTTTTGTTGCTCAGATCTTGTAACTAACCGTTCAGCGATATTCCCATGTTGATGATGTAATGTTGTCGATGTTCCCTCTGCAGAACCTGAACACGAGTTGTTCCTGGTGTACGGTAAGGGTCGCCCTGGCATCATCCGTGGCATGGACATGAATGCCAAGGTCCCAGACGAGTTCATGATCCCCATTGAGAACCTGATGAACCCGCGGGCGCTGGACTTCCACGCCGAGAGCGAGTTCATCTACTTTGCTGATGCCGTCAGTTACATCATCGGACGGCAGAAGATTGACGGCACGGAGAGAGACACCATCCTGAAGGATGGTAAGGAATGTCTGATCTAGTACCATAGTATTTAACATTTAATGCGTTACAACAACCCTCAGTTCCACCCTATTGCAGAATTTAATCGCAATGCATATAGATTTGGGATGCATTTAGAATCGCAATATATATTGAATGTATCATGACAGAAATGATAGAAGTAATGTTATGTGGTCATGAAGTCATGAAAGGCATGGTGGACAGTCACCCTCATTCCCTCCCTCTCTCTCTCCCTTCCTCTATCCCTCTGTCCCTTCCGCCCCCCTTTCTTTCCCTCAGGCGTCCACACCGTGGAGGGGATAGCGGTAGACTGGATGGCAGGTAACCTGTATTGGACAGACGACGGGCCCATGAAGACCATCAGTGTGGCCAGGCTGGAGAAGGCCTCTCAGACACGCAAGACCCTCATAGAGGGCAAGATGACCCACCCCCGTGCCATCGTAGTGGACCCCCAGCACGGGTCAGACATTTTCGCCCTCCTTATGTTCCTTTGCTACAGTATACATCTCACACAGACCTCAATCTATGAGAATGTATTGGAAAATGTTGGCAACTTTCCCAAAATGACCAGGTTTTCCAGAAATCCCGGTTGGAGGATTCCTGGATTTCCTGCTTATTTGCTCTTGATTCCAGGAATCTTCCAACCAGGATTTCTGGAAAACCTGGGAATTTTGGGAAAGTTACTGGAATTTTCCACTCTTAGTATTGATTTAACAGAGCGTGTGGTACTGTTCCAGGTGGATGTACTGGACGGACTGGGAGGAGGACCCCAAGAAGACTAACCGAGGGAAGATCAAGAAGGCGTGGATGGACGGCTCTCACGACCAGGTCCTGCTGACCAGTAAAACAGTGCTGTGGCCCAACGGTCTGAGTCTGGACATCCCACAGGGCATCCTGTACTGGGTGGACGCCTACTACGACCGCATCGAGTTGATTTACCTTAACACCACCGAGCGCAGGGTCAGTTCGACTGGTTACCAAGCCTTAACCCTAATGATAATGATCGTGATAGTAACACTGGTTGTCACAAATGTAAAACCTTCCCACTGGATACCAGGGTTCAGTCCTCACGTCCACCCTTCCCACTGTTTCTCACACCTGCCTATATCCCCCTCTGATTGCCAAACTGTCTAAACAAAGTGTCCAAAAATATATGTAAAAAAGGGTTATATGGTTTTCACCATGACCATGATCCATGTGCCATGATCCTCTTCTCTCTTTCTGATTGGTCAGAATGTGTACGAGGGAAACGAGTTGAACCACGCCTTCGGCCTGTGTCACTACAAGCACTTCCTGTTCTGGAACGAGTACCGTGGCGGCAGCATCTTCAAACTAGACACCATCACCAGCACCGTCACGCTGCTCCGCAACGAACGTCCACCCCTCTTCGAGATCCGTGTGTATGACGCTCACCAGCAGCAAGGTAACTTTACTGGTAACACTTAATGGGTAACACTATATGGGTAACACTTAATGGGTAACACTATATGGGTAACACATTGAACACGTTTAACAGTGTCATAAGCACGTCATAAAGTGTCATCATAACACATGCCAAAACTTCTTATGCCACAAAACCATAAAAGGTTATAATATATCAGTGATTTAGCTAGTCTAGATATGAATGAATGAATACTTTAATGTCCCATAGGGATATTTGCTTGGTAACAATGCTAACAGACCTGTCTGCCTTTCTTCTGTTTGTGTTTCTATAGGCACCAACCTGTGTCGTGTGAAAAACGGCGGCTGCAGCAGTCTGTGTCTGGCTATCCCTGACGGCAGGTCCTGTGGCTGTGCTGACGACCAGATACTGGATGACGACAATGTCACCTGTAAAGGTATGCATTGGGACGCTCTCAGGATGGTCTTAAATTAGAATAGTTTAAATGATTACTGTACTGATCTGGAATGTCCATGTTTAAGCTGGTGTGTAGAGAAGCAAATGTCACAGACATGCTTTCTTTAGCTGAATTGGTTGTAAAACCCCTCATAAGTAGATCAATCCATCCCATATATGAACAGCTGAGATTGAGAGACATTGCTTTGCTACAGTATCCGTAACAGTTCTCTCCTTTTCTCTCTCCAGCCAACCCCACCTACATCCCTCCTCCTCAGTGTCAGCCAGGGGAGTTTGCCTGTAAGAACAACCGCTGTATCCAGGAGCGATGGAAGTGTGACGGTGACAATGACTGTCTGGACAACAGCGACGAGGCGCCCGAGCTCTGCCGTGAGTAGTGTCACACCGCCACGCCGTCGCCGGGGTTACTGAGCAACACACACACACACACAACGACAACTCACACACGACACACAACGACAACTCACACACGACACACACAGTTGAGAATCATGTGCTGTGAATTAGCAGCAGCAGTGCATGAGCTACAGTTAAATCCAAGCCCAAATACTTCCTCTTCTTTGAGCCATCCATCAATCACCATTAAATATCAATTGAGTGTTAAATAGGTCAATCGTTTCTCCATCCAACTCTCTCTTCATTCGACAATTATTAACACTAGGTTTCCTCTGTGTGTACATGAAAGTTCTTTATGTCTCTAATGCTTGGCTGGAGACCAAGTTGTCCCACTTCCAGTGGATGACGGAGCCATCAGAGTAGCAGAAGCTCAATCATCCCCGAACATAATGTGCTTATAGCTGTGTAATGTCCACTTTATGAACTTACAGTTAACATAAATAGTTACTGAATATCCCTAATATTAGTCCAGTTATAGAAGACTCCTCTATGACCTAGTCTCTCATAGTGATACTGTATACGCTTGTCTAATTCTATTGATCTTACATTCAAATTCGAATGTTCTAATTCTACTGTGTTTCTTCTCCCTCCTCCAGACCAGCACACGTGTCCATCGGACCGGTTCAAGTGTCAGAACAACCGCTGTATCCCGCTGCGCTGGCTCTGTGACGGGGACAACGACTGTGGCACCGATGAGGATGAGTCTAATACTACCTGCTCAGGTAGACACACACACACACACACACACACACACACACATAGACACACTACATACGCTATACACACCCGCCCTTCCCATCTCTCTCTAATGCTGTTATCCTACACCCTTCTCCAGCTCGTACGTGCCCGCCCAACCAGTATGCGTGTGCCAGTGGGCGCTGCATCCCTACCTCCTGGAAATGTGACCTGGATGATGACTGTGGGGACCGTTCTGATGAGCCGGCCTCCTGTGGTGGGTCCTTCTCACATCACACATCACCTCTGTAGCATTCTATTCTTTGTAGTTTAATGTTGGAAACTTAACTCACTATACCTGAAGCCCGGTCACCAGATGTACTTATGCTTTAGCCAAGCAAGAGTTTGGTTAGTTTGATTTATTTTTATTTTTTTTACACTCTCACTACTTAGTTTGAAGTGGGCCAAGAGAGGTCTGTTTGTTGCCCATGGTGGTGTTTCTAGGATGTCATTTTTAAAGGTTCCCTTTTACCTCTCCTTCTCCCCAGCCTACCCAACCTGCTTCCCCCTCACCCAGTTCACCTGTGCCAACGGACGCTGCATCAACGTCAACTGGCGCTGTGACAATGGTGAGCATAAATCTTCTTCAAGCATTATAAGCATTAGAATTCATAAGCATTTACAACCTGTATAATAATGTATTCATTCTTAAAAGTCTAAGCCTTTGTGGGTGGGGGTGTTCTAAGCTGACATATGGAATTGCTTTAAGATGGTCATACTATGGATCATTTAGCTAAAACTACCTGGAACCGGTTACCCTCAGACAAGTCCCGTGACACTTGTGGGGTCACATTATTTTGTAGCCCAAATGGTTCGGACGCTACAAACAGAAGTTGGCACATCAACGGTACCAACTTCAGACGAGCCATAGAGCAAAACGGAGACCATTTGTGAGAGTCTCCCCTTTCCATAGACTGGTCATAATAGTTTTTTAGGTCAAACCATTTGGACGCTACAGACGTTTTGGAGAGAAGACCGATTTTTGGGGTGTCTCATGGTCTGATGCGGAAGTGTGACATCGGCGGATGTGGAGGATTGAGACGCAGCCCATACAAAACAATGATATCTCTAGCTTAAACTGATTTTGATGGGGATTTTTTTGTTATGTAACTTGTTATGTGTTATGATATTGCTTATGTTTGTATTATGTTACGCACCGGTGCGTCAATCGACATTTATAATGGCTTATTCATGAAAGTTAGAAATAAATGTTACCTGTGTGTCTCTGTGCGTGTGTGCGTGTGTGTGTGTGCGCGCCTGCCCTTTTCCGCCTGTGTCTCTCTTTCTCGCTGTGTGTTCAGACAACGACTGTGGTGACAACAGTGATGAGGCAGGCTGCAGCCACTCCTGCTCCAGTGTTCAGTTCAAGTGTAACAGCGGCCGCTGCATCCCTGAGTACTGGACCTGTGACGGGGACAACGACTGTGGAGACTACAGCGACGAGACCCATGCCAACTGTACCAACCAGGGTGAGTTCTGGTACTGGTACTGCCACTGTGCTCTTGAGCAAGGCACTTGACCCCTAAACTGCCCCAGAGGCTACCCTGGCTTCCAACTCCTCTGGGCGAATTTGGACTAGTATTGTTATTCTACTGTACCACCCCAATGGAGGTTATAGAGCACACGGCAGGAGAGTGACATTGTGCTCATAGTGAAATTAAAGTGTTTGCATGATTCTAACAGTCTGCATTGCAGTTTGCATTGCTCTTCACGTGAAGGAGAGTATACAGTATATATATCCCAATACCCATATATGTCCTCTTTTTAGCATACTAGTATATTATCACCACATTAAATGCCTGTATCCATTTTCAGGCTGTGTATATGTTGTTGTTTGGAGTGTGTAGTATGTTTGTTAGACTGTTGACAGGTTCAGTGTTGTGCTTGCTGTGCTCTCTGTACCGTCTGCATGCCTCAGCCTGCCCCGTAGCCCCAGGACATCACTTTAAGCGAATCCTTTAACGTTGCTGCTCTCAGGGATGTGGTTTATGCTCTGCGGTTAGCTAAGCATTCACACAGATCTCAAAACAAAACATTAACAATGCCTCTCTTCAGTATGGCTTACTGAAATTGTCCGGTTGTTTAATGATGGCTGGTCCAACTTCACTTCACTTTAAGTACCGTCATGAAAAAAAATAATGATAATGACTTGGTAATGGCTGTGTGGCTTTGGCAGAGATCAGAGGAGGCCAGGCAGCTCTTCCAAAGCCCCCTCTCTTTCCTGTCTCTCTCTCGCGCGCTCTCTCTCTCTCTCTGTCGCTCTGCTTTTTCTTCAGCTCTCAGTTTGGGTTTGAGAGAGGAGTTAATTGCTTAGAAGTTGGCCTGCCCTGGAATGGCAGGGCAGAGGTGTGTGTGTGTGTGTGTGTGTGTCTGCATGTGTGTGTGCATGACTGTTTGAGTCCAGCATGCAACATTGAGCCCAGCATGGCCTTCTGGCCTAATGAGAGATCTGTGCTTTGTGTGTGTGTGTGTGTGTGTGTGTGTGTGTGTGTGTGTGTGTGTGTGTGTGCGCGCGCCAAACCCTCTGGAAGTCATTAGTTTGAGAAGAAAAGCAATACTGTTGCCGTCCCCTCTGTCTCACATATTGTATTCCACTTGGGAGAAAGTCCTGGGCCTGTTCCTTATGCCCCTATGCCAACTCTTGCCATGAAGGGATGTCATTATTCCACTTCCTTAATGATGTCCTTAACATCAGGCGATGATGTCCGTGGGAACAGAACGGCTTGTCATTGTTTGTTTATGACAGAGACCCATCTGGAGACTTAACCCATTCTGACCCTGCAGATCTACATGTCAATGGCTAACTGGACTGGATTGTGATATTTAAAGTGTTATGACGGTTTCCTGTCTCTATTATTGAATGGAGTTTCTGTAATTAAAGTGTGCTTTCTCTTAGCTTGTTGCTCACCGTACTCTATCCCCTCTGCTATTGGCTAACTCCGCTGTCTCTTCCTGTGTCTCCCTAGCAACCCGTCCTCCCGGTGGTTGCCACGTGGATGAGTTCCAGTGTCGCATGGACGGCCTGTGCATCCCCATGCGCTGGCGCTGTGACGGGGACACAGACTGCATGGACCTGAGTGATGAGAGCGACTGTGAGGGAGTGACACACATGTGTGACCCAGCCGTCAAGTTCAGCTGCAGGAACTCTGGTGAGTTTGTGGTGGCCTTTTCAGCCATCAAGTGAAATTAGCTAACCACTCTCTCTTCCTGTCTCTTCATCTCTGCTATTGGCTAACTGAGTTGTTGGCCTTTAGTGTTTTAATCAGACCAGTTAGTGAGGGTTCAGGAAGTCTGTATAGCCCTCATCAGATTAGTCAGTGAGAAGTCAGAAATCTTCTTGCCCTTAAGCCTGTAGATGCCATAATGGTAACAGCCATATATCAGAGCAAGTAGTCTTCATCTAGTCAGTCATGACAGCAGTGTCTGGGCGGGTGGACACACACATACTATCAAACATACTGTATCACTTAAGAGAGCTTGTTATCCCAAGGGGCTTGTTGTGACAGATTATGACAACAAGCTGCTCTCTGAGAATGAGGATAGCTTTTACGCATGGAATTAAGATGTCTGGATTAACATGGCCAGCAGCATTCACCAACAGACTGAATTACTCTAGTTCTTTTGATTGATTTCCTAGCAGAAGTCTGAGTTCAGCATGCCATAGCAGCCATCACAAGGGTACATCTATGTATCTCTATTAAGAGTTGATTTTGCCAGTTTTTTCGGGATGTCCCTTTTCATGTTGCCATGATGTTTCATTGTCCCTTCAGCGTGGTGTATCAGTAAGGCCCTGGTGTGTGATCTTCTGTTTGGCGGTCTCCTCAGCCTGTTGTATCAGTAAGGTGTGACTTCTGACCTTTACCCTTTGACCTGTCCCCAGCTCGTTGTATCAGTAAGGCCTGGGTGTGTGACGGGGACAGTGACTGTGAGGACAACTCAGACGAGGACAACTGTGAGACGTTGGTGTGTAAGCTGTCCCACCACGTCTGTGCCACCAACGACTCTATCTGTCTGCCCGCTGAGAAGCTGTGTGACGGTACTGATGACTGCCCCGACGGCTCTGACGAGAAACTCTGTGGTAAGAACACCCCGCGCACACACTTTCAAACACACACACACTCACTCTCCCTACCAATAACTATACCACCTTGGTCAAGGTAGGAATTCCCTCAAACCACACAACTATATGATTTACCCCCCCACCCCCTCTCTCTCCCTCTCCCTCTCCCTCTCCCTCTCCCTCTCCCTCTCTACTCTCAACTCGCCACCCTTCACAGACCTGTGCTCCATAGACAATGGCGGATGCAGCCACAACTGCTCCATCATCCCTGGGGAGGGCTTCATGTGTTCCTGCCCCCTGGGCATGGAGCTGGGCGTCGACAACAAGACCTGCCAGATCATGAACCTCTGTGCCAAGCACCTCAAGTGTAGCCAGAAGTGTGAGCAAGAGAAGAGCACTGTCAAGTGTTCCTGCTACGAGGGCTGGGAGCTGGAGCCCGATATGGAGAGCTGCAAGAGCACTGGTGAGCAGAGGAGAAAGGAGGTTAGAGGAGGGGTTAAGGTAGAAAAGAGATGTAATCTTGTTGGCCATCAGATGAAAAAAGTGGTTGTTTGTGTGAGTTATGGCGTTCTGTAAATTGCTCTTTGGGCATAGCTACAGTGGGGAAAAAAAGTATTTAGTCAGCCACCAATTGTGCAAGTTGTCCCACTTAAAAAGATGAGAGAGGCCTGTAATTTTCATCATAGGTACATGTCAACTATGACAGACAAATTGAGTGAAAAAAATCTAGAAAATCACATTGTAGGATTTTTAATGAATTTATTTGCAAATTATGGTGGAAAATAAGTATTTGGTCACCTACAAACAAGCAAGATTTCTGGCTCTCACAGACCTGTAACTTCTTCTTTAAGAGGCTCCCCTGTCCTCCACTCGTTACCTGTATTAATGGCACCTGTTTGAACTTGTTATCAGTATAAAAGACACCTGTCCACAACCTCAAACAGTCACACTCCAAACTCCACTATGGCCAAGACCAAAGAGCTGTCAAAGGACACCAGAAACAAAATTGTAGACCTGCACCAGGCTGGGAAGACTGAATCTGCAATAGGTAAGCAGCTTGGTTTGAAGAAATCAACTGTGGGAGCAATTATTAGGAAATGGAAGACATGCAAGACCACTGATAATCTCCCTCGATCTGGGGCTCCACGCAAGATCTCACCCCGTGGGGTCAAAATGATCACAAGAACGGTGAGCAAAAATCCCAGAACCACACGGGGGGACCTAGTGAATGACCTGCAGAGAGCTGGGACCAAAGTAACAAAGCCTACCATCAGTAACACACTCCGCCGCCAGGGACTCAAATCCTGCAGTGCCAGACGTGTCCCCCTGCTTAAGCCAGTACATGTCCAGGCCCGTCTGAAGTTTGCTAGAGTGCATTTGGATGATCCAGAAGAGGATTGGGAGAATGTCATATGGTCAGATGAAACCAAAATAGAACTTTTTGGTAAAAACTCAACTCGTCGTGTTTGGAGGACAAAGAATGCTGAGTTGCATCCAAAGAACACCATACCTACTGTGAAGCATGGGGGTGGAAACATCATGCTTTGGGGCTGTTTTTCTACAAAGGGACCAGGACGACTGATCCGTGTAAAGGAAAGAATGAATGGGGCCATGTATCGTGTGATTTTGAGTGAAAACCTCCTTCCATCAGCAAGGGCATTGAAGATGAAACGTGGCTGGGTCTTTCAGCATGACAATGATCCCAAACTCACCGCCCGGGCAACGAAGGAGTGGCTTCGTAAAGAAGCATTTCAAGGTCATGGAGTGGCCTAGCCAGTCTCCAGATCTCAACCCCATAGAAAATCTTTGGAGGGAGTTGAAAGTCCGTGTTGCCCAGCGACAGCCCCAAAACATCACTGCTCTAGAGGAGATCTGCATGGAGGAATGGGCCAAAATACCAGCAACAGTGTGTGAAAACCTTGTGAAGACTTACAGAAAACGTTTGACCTGTGTCATTGCCAACAAAGGGTATATAACAAAGTATTGAGAAACTTTTGTTATTGACCAAATACTTATTTTCCACCATAATTTGCAAATAAATTCATAAAAAATCCTACAATGTGATTTTCAGGATTTTTTTCCCTCATTTCGTCTGTCATAGTTGACGTGTACCTATGATGAAAATTACAGGCCTCTCTCATCTTTTTAAGTGGGAGAACTTGCACAATTGGTGGATGACTAAATACTTTTTTTCCCCACTGTACCTTAAGAACTGAGAGACCCAAATACCACGATTAGGGCAAAAAAAAAATCCCAGACCATGTGACCTAACAAGGACACTCCAGAGCCACTAAATGATCCCTTACATATCCCATATTTCTCTACCCCCAGACTCCTTCAAGCCGTTCATCATATTCTCCAACCGCCATGAGATCCGTCGTATTGACCTCCACAAGGGGGAGTTCAGCGTGCTGGTGCCTAACCTGAGGAACACCATCGCTCTGGACTTCCACCTCAGCCAGAACACCCTCTACTGGACCGACGTGGTGGAGGACAAGATCTACCGCGGGAAACTGTCCGAGAACGGAGGTGAGGGAGCGTCTCCATTTATTCAAGTTCACATTTTTATTACACTCATAGGGCTCTATTTCCAGCTGGCGTTAAGGTGGCGCTAGTGTCAAGCACACGTTAGTTTGCAATTTTTTCATGGAAAAACTGGCTCATAGGCATTTTCCAGCCCTAACGCCAGGTTCGGCAATTTACCTCTCTTATATCAGCTCGCTTACGCTCAGATAGGCGGGGTGGAATTATTTGAGGTGTGTCCTTAAAAACATGATTCAAAGTGCTAATTTCAATTAACGCAGCCTACCCAGCCTTGATGCACACTGCCCATATGCGCATGGAACAAGATAAGCCTAATGTGCTTTTGGTGCCTGTATACTTCGTATTTAGAAACATAACAAAACGAATTTTGTTTGATTTGATTAAAAACCAAGCATAGTCTCCCCTCCTCTCAATTAAGGCTTTTTCTTTTGTCTGCCCAAAGCAATCGCGAAGTAGTCAAGACTGTCGATAAAGGGTTTTGGACGTGCGTAAAACCCCCTCCTTGATGTAGGCTACGTGTCCATGCCCATCATGAAACGAGAGATGAGAACCTCGTGAATACCGGTGAACCTCGTACTTAGAAGTTATTTGTAGCCCTCCCTTAGGCCTACTGTAACGAAGGCTGGTTCAACAGCAATGCCTGTCTTTTTTATCCTGGCCATTTTATGATATCGTTACATTTGACATGTATTTATTGTTGTTGTTGAAAAAAACAAACAGATTGCTTGTTTTTCGTTTCATTTTATTACAAACTTATTAGAATGATTCACCTTCCTAGTTTTATGGTGACAACGTCTGTGGCGCGCCTGAACTTCTGGAGAAGTGTGAATACGATCTGATCTGTAAGATGGTTCCAATATGTATATAGAACATTATGTTTGGGAGCAGTATAACGGTCAGTGGACATTCTCCCTTTCTCTTTATATTGGATTTTTTTTTTTTTTTTTTTTTTTTTTACCTTTATTTAACCAGGTAAGCCAGTTGAGAACAGGTTCTCATTTACAACTGCGACCTGGCCAAGATAAAGCAAAGTAGTGCAATAAAAACAACACAGAGTTACATATGGGGTAAAAAACATAAAGTCAAAAATACAACAGAAAATATATATACAGTGTGTGCAAATGTAGCAAGTTATGGAGGGTTAGGGTTAGGATCTTTGTCCAGCTGCTGTGACAAGTTTGGATATGCGTAAAACCCTCCATAATCTGCGTTGTTTTATTTAAAACAAGTTGTTTTGTTTAGAATTTGATTCGAATTATTCGCTCTCTTTTTAGGCCTTATCAATAATGAATTGAATCTTGCTTATTGACAATGTTTGGCATGTCCATGCTCAGTCATAATGCAATTTACAGTAGGCCTAGCCCCTATATCAGTGTGAATGCAATTGAAGCCATGCAATTACTTAGAACAATGTGGACTGCAAATGGGTTTAAGTTAACCTATTTAGCAAAGATGGGATAGGTCTACATTTTGTTATTTCATTTCTGTAAGCCATTTAACAATCTATAACTGATTAACATTGGGAGGAACTGGAGTTGATTCCAAGGCAATACATAAAAGACCGTAAATACACAACCTGAAGCAACCACATATTTCGCCATGGAGCACGTTCTGATTGGCTAGTGAAGGGCCAAGCCTCGACACACCCAGAACTTGTTCATTCATCAAAACCCAGCCCTTTCACGCCAACGCCAGCAAGTGCGCCGATAATTGTGATAGTGAAAATAGCAAAAATATTTCTGACACACTCCTCAACCTATAGCGCTTAGATTCACCATTGCGTTAGGTTTGTTAAAATAGAGCCCGTGATATGACAGTCAATACAAACTGAAATCCAATATCAATGGATAAGGGGACAAAAAATATATAAATGTAATGGGATCTTAAAGAAATGCTTTGACGATGACTACCTTCACACAGAGACAAGGGTAGTGGCAGAAGATTTTTCTATTGTGTCGAGAGCTCTACTTGTCTGCTTGGTCTTGCATCAGCCAACATAGAAATAGCTTCAAATAAGAAAGCATCTGGAAATTGAGTAGAACGGACAATGTTTTTCCTCTTAGTCTGAGGACTAACAAAAGTTACAGTTTAAGTTTGCACTTTCTTAGAATGTACTTCGCCCAAACAACAGTTTTGTCTCATAGTAGCCCCGCCTGTCAAATCTAGTCAAGATGTCTGTTCATGTCCCCAGCCTAAATCTCCCAGACTGGTCACAGCTGGCCCTTGTTCTCCCCAGATCCCTACCACCCCACCCCCCAACCCCAGACCCCTACCACCCCAGACCCCTACCACCCCACCCCCCACCCCCCAACCCCAGACCCCTACCACCCCAGACCCCTACCACCCCACCCCCCAACCCCAGGTCTGTTGGCCAATCAAGGTTGTGTTCCTATTCTCCTGTTCCCAGAATCCCACCGAAGTACTCCGGGGGCACACACCCACACACACACACGCACATACACACACACACACAGAACGACGGAAGACTTTGTCTCTTCAAATTTGTCTCACCGCTCCGTTGCGTGACTGCAGCCACCCTGGGCCAGAGCAACAGGCACACATACTGTGGCCAGTGCATTACATTAGTCCCTGTTCCCAGGCCCCCTCCCACACCTCCACCCCTCTTAAAAACAACCCTCCCTCCACCATAAATCAGCTTCTGCTGATTTAAGATGTTTCAGTGTTTAGCCTAGGGCCGGGACAATACCAGGATCGTGATACTCATTAGTATCGTGGCAAGGAAACAAAACAATGAACGGATTTAACTTCTTTAGGAAAACAGTCCTAATGTTGGAAACAAACCTCATTATGTTGTCATCCAGGGTCACATTTATTTTCCAAGCTGTAGCACACAATATTTTACATACAGCAGGTTTTTAAAGGACCAAAGAGTTTGGTCTGCTTCGTGTTTTCATTTTTGCCATGGAAAAAATATGGCTAAACTGGTATCTATAAAAATATCGCGATACACAGCCCTAGTTCAGCGTCTTCTAAACTGTGGGGCAAGTATGGTCGCTGTGTACTGCCAACAACAACAACAAAAAATCTGCCTCCCTACACATGCACACAGAAAAACAGACACACACACTGCCTCCCCACCCTCCCCAGGCAAAGCCAACTGTGGTTCCAGCAGTATAACAACAATCAAGCTGTGAAGAGGCCCTATCCCTCTAATGCGCTAATCTAATGACTGTTGGAAGGCCATGTGAAGGACTCTGACGCTCCACAGAATCATCAGCTGTACACCATTACTGCTTAGCTTTTAGTGGGGTGCCAAGCTTTTCCGGGAACAGTGTGTGTGTGTGTGTGTCAATGTGTGTGTTTGTGTGTATGGTGTGTGTATGTGCGTGCGTGCGTGTGTGTGCATGCATGTGTGTGTTTTCTCTCAGAAGTTTCCCAGAAATCACCACCTTCATTCTGTGATTGTTTGCAAAGTTTTGCTAGAAATCCCACACTTTCCACAGAGAAGGAATTCTAAACAGTCCTCTCAGTTTGTCAGCAGTTTGTTACAGTGAAACGTGTGTGCTGCTGGATGGAGTTAGTCTCTAACTGCTGTCTTTTGCCATGAGCTAGACAGACATATTGTATTACTCCAGCAAATATTACCCCATTTCAAATACCTTTAATACAGCTTGGTTCACTGTGTCCCATTTCTGTCATGTCCATTATCAAGAGGAGTTTGATTTATCTAATCAGGTTATTTTCTTCCATTTCTGTCTAATAGTTTTTGTCTTTGTAGTGATGGGTGTGTCAAACAAATCTAGAATTTCCCATACAAGGCATTAACCCAGCCATCTTCTGTCTCCCATCCCTTGCCCTCTCCCCTCTCCCTCTCTCCCTCTTACCCCCGTCCTCCTCCCAGCTCTGACCACTTTCGAGGTAGTGATCCAGTATGGCCTGGCCACTCCAGAGGGTCTGGCGGTGGACTGGATAGCAGGGAACATCTACTGGGTGGAGAGTAACCTGGACCAGATAGAGGTGGCCAAGCTGGATGGAACCATGAGGACTACTCTACTGGCTGGAGAGGTGGAGCACCCCCGGGCCATCGCCCTGGACCCCAGAGACGGGTGAGAATAGAACCACCACAGAGACAGATACCATACCACAGATACTATAGAACTGGAAACAGTAGATCATATCAAGCAATGGTACTCGGATACCATATACCTTCTGTATAGAACTGTAAAATAAAAAATTAAAAATGGTCCCCCTTCACATAGTCAGACACTGTACGAATGACTACTGCTGAATATTCATTAATTTGTCTCCCTCTCTCTTTGTTCTCTTTGTCTTCCTCTGTTGTCAGTATTCTGTTCTGGACGGACTGGGATGCCAGTCTGCCCAGGATAGAGGCAGCATCTATGAGTGGTGAGGGCAGGAGGACTATCCACAGAGAGACTGGCAGTGGTGGCTGGCCCAACGGACTGACTGTAGACTACATGGAAAGACGCATTGTATGGATCGACGCCAGGTACTATTGCTCTCCTAACCACAGACACACACACACACACACACACACCCACTCACCCAAATGCTCTCTCCCCAGGTCTGATGCCATCTACTCTGCTCTGTATGATGGCTCTGGTCTGATCGAGGTGCTGAGGGGTCATGAGTACCTGTCTCATCCCTTTGCTGTCACCATGTACGGAGGAGAGGTCTACTGGACTGACTGGAGGACCAACACTCTGGCCAAGGCCAACAAGTGGACCGGCAACAACGTAACTGTGGTCCAACGCACCAACACACAACCTTTTGACCTGCAGGTGTACCATCCCTCCAGACAGCCCCAAGGTAGGTGACACACACATAAATGCATATACGCATGCACGCGGACACACACAAGCCACCCCACACTTCCCAGCTGCCTCTCACTGCTAACTTGACTGTGACACGCGCTTTGGTGCAGTGTCAAACGAAAGGGCAGGACTGCAGAGTGGTAGTGGTACACTACTGTGTGATGTGTTGTGTTGTGTTGCCTCCATGTTCTACGAGAAGTAGCATGGTTTCTAACACCTTGTAGATCACACACACACACACTGTGGATCATAACGGCCAACCCACTGCAGTATTTGGCCTTTCAGACTGGTCTTACAGGGCTTAGATGACTTGTTGAACGTATCACGTGGCGTGACAGACAGACTATACGGTGTGACATACACCACGTACAGTTTAAAGTACATCTGGTGGTCAAGGCCTGTCTAACTGGGCTTCCATAGGTTGTGTTGATCTTGAAGACACACATTTTGTGATTTGATTTGTGTACCTAACTCATTCTATGTTGTTGTGACATGCTCTATATAGGATAGTAGCCTGTGGCCTAGATGTCCTGTCATATGGTGTCATATACTATAAGATGTGATGTGTACTCCACATATATAGTGATCAGTGGCCTACTATGCTGTAGGAGTCCCCAGGCTTTTAATCAGCCAGTCAGGGGTTAATAGACTGTGCCCTGAGCTGATCACACAGTGGTTAACAGATGGAGAGAACTGGGCCCGTAGCCACAAAGCAATTCAGAGTAGGAGTGTTGATCTAGGATCAGTTTGCCCTTTAGATCATAGTGAATAATCAGCACTCCTACTCTGAGGTGCTTTGTGGATACGGGCCCTGATCTGAGGCTAAGAAAGACAGAGCTGAGGTCTCACTGGCCAGTTGATTGACAGCTTCCCCCAGTCCCTCTGACACCGATGGGGAAACAAACCATGTCTGACAATGTCTGACTCCATCCGTATCCGTCCCTCGCTCTGTCCTCTGCTCCCTCGAATACTCAATCCCTAACTGCCGACCGCTCCAGTGCTTAGTGATTTAATAAAATAATACCGATTTATATTTATTTCTCATTAAATTTGTCTTGGTCGAAATTGAATAGAATAGAATCAATGGATCATCGTCACAGTGGACCAGATCTCTTTATTCAAACATGTCTTCTTCCCCTGTCTCTCCCTCAGCTCCTAACCCTTGTGCCACCTCTGATGAGCAGAGCCAGTGTTCTCACCTGTGTCTGATCAGCTACAACCAGACCTTCTCCTGTGCCTGCCCTCACCTCATGAAGCTCCAGGCTGACAAACGCACCTGTAAAGGTAGGAAGCAACACACACACATACTCAGAGGACTGAATGGTGACAAATGGGTCTAAGTGTGTTACATCTGCTGTAATTAAGACACCCAATCAGATGATTGTCTTACTAATGAGAATAGCTCTGTTTTAGTTCAGCCGCTCTTGGATATGTTCAAATACTGTCTTTGTAGTGTCTGGATATGAACCCTTCCCCTGTACACCCTGTCTCTTTCATTCTCTCTCCAGAGTCCCGTCAGTTCCTGCTTTATGCCCGTCAGATAGAGATCAGGGGAGTGGACATAGACAACCCCTACTATAACTACATCATCTCCTTCACGGTGCCAGACATAGACAACGTGACTGTGGTGGACTATGATGCTCTGGAGCACCGTATCTACTGGTCAGATGTCCGCACTCAGACTATCAAGAGAGCCTTCATCAACGGGACTGGAGTGGAGACCGTGGTGTCTGCTGGTAGGATGACCACTCTTTCAAATACCTTTTTGGAGTGCCGGATGTGCGATGTTTGCACCTTTTGAGACTGTTAGTTCCAATGGGCAAGCTCAATCAAGCGCAGCTAAAGTCTTCGAAAGAGAGCAAATACTGCTTTGGAATCCACTAGGCTAATTTGTGACCAGAAAATGTGATTATTGAATGTATAGGTAACTGCCAAAATAAAGGAAACACCAACGTAAAGTATCTTAATATGGTGTTGGGCCACCATGATCCAGAACAGCTTCAGTGCGCCTTATCATAAATTCTACAAATGTCTGGAACTCTATTGGAGGGATGCGACACCATTCTTACACAAGACATTTCATAATTTGGTGTTTTGTTGGTGGTGGAAAACGCCGTCTCAGGCGCCGCTCCAGAATCTCCCATAAGTGTTCAATTGGGTTGAGATCTGGTGACTGAGACACACACACACACACACACACACACACACACACACACACACACACACACACACACACTTTAAACCCCCATGCTCCTTTCAGACCCCTCTTTCAAAGTCAATGAAATGGTAACCATGGTAGCCAAATTAATGGGCAACTGGGCATTTTTATTCATGACCCTAAGCATGATGGGATGTTAATTGCTTAATTAACTCAGGAACCACACCTGCGTGGAAGCACCTGCTTTCAATATACTTTGTATCCCTCATTTCCTCAAGTGTTTCCTTTATTTTGGCAGTTACCTGTAGTTAGTGGTTTAGTAAAATATGCCTGTATGTGTGCTTGTTTTTTTCAGACCTGCCCAACGCCCATGGTCTGGCTGTAGACTGGGTGTCTAGGAACCTGTTCTGGACCAGCTATGATGCCAATAAGAAGCAGATCAACGTGGCCAGACTGGACGGATCCTTTAAGAACGCTATTATCCAGGGCCTGGATAAACCCCACTGTCTGGTCCTGCACCCTATACTGGGGTGAGTTGGATAAGCATACACACAGGCCCGCACACACACACACACACACACACACACACACACACACACACACACACACACACATACACACACACACACACACACACACATACTGGAGGAGTAGGAATGGAGTTTTAAATAACACGACGACAGCAAAAGAACGTTGATGTTGTCACAGTGATTTCAGTGGAGTGACAGTCAAACCAAGTTTAACGTAGAATAACACGTCATGCGTTTGTCCTTCTCTAGAAAGCTGTACTGGACTGATGGGGACAACATCAGTATGGCCAACATGGATGGCAGCAACCGTACCATGCTCTTCGCCAATCAAAAGGGCCCTGTGGGTGAGTGGGTGTACACTAACACTGTAGTGTACAACAATGCTTAGCCAGTGGAAGAAAGTGAGAACCAGAGTGAAATAACATTTGAGATGGTGAAAGACACACACACACTTTAAACCCCCATGCTCCTTTCAGACCCCTCTTTCAAAGTAAATGAAATGGTAACCATGGTAGCCAAATTAATGGGCAAATGGGCATTTTTATTCATGACCCTAAGCATGATGGGATGTTTATTGCTTAATTAACTCAGGAACCACACCTGCGTGGAAGCACCTGCTTTCAATATACTTTGTACCATCTCAGATTGTTCTGAAATTGGTTCTGTAGACAGTAACATATACTATTAGCATTCCTGAAACTTGAATTAGTTGAAATATAATTCCATCTCACTACTTTATCCATTTTGCTGGTCTCTTGTGTTTATTAAATAGACCACAACATTTCCATCGCAATTTTGGGTAGAAAACCAATAGATTTTGCTCATAATTAAAATAAATTGTGTGGTCACCCTCACAATTCAAGTCCTCCATGAAAGCAATTCAGTTTGTCCTTCTCTTACGCTTAATCTGTGTCCAAGAAACGACCCTGTTGTGTACCCTTCAGAAAAGGTCTGGATTAGTTACTGTTAGACCTTTCCTGATGAACAAACACACCATTAGGCTTCATCAGTTTTAATGGTTTCAATATTATGGTCTTCAATGGTAAAAGTACTTGTTTCTAACTACAGAAAAGATTTCGGAACAATCGGAGATGGTGGGTGTCATGGCATGCAGAAATGACATGGAATGACTCTTGTGTTGTGCTTATATGTCCCCTTTCTGTCCCTGCCAGGCCTTTCTATAGACTAGGGCACAGAGGGAGAGAGTCTCCATGTGGTGTTGTCTGTCCCATCTGTCCCCTTCAGACCTGTCTAAAGACTATGACTTAGACTGTGTGAGAGTGAACGAGAGAGTCTGACTGTGATCGTGTTGTGCTAACTATATCTTTTCTGTCCCCTCCAGGCCTGTCTATAGACTACGACAGTGAGCAGCTGTACTGGGTCAGCTCAGGGAACGGCACCATCAGCCGCTGTCAGATGGACGGCTCAGGCCTGGAGGTCCTGGACGGGGTCAAACCAGGCAAACTGACCAAGGCATCCGCTCTGGCCATCATGGGTAAGGCAGAAACAAGCTAACCTTGGCTGAAATGATGTCATTATAATCAGCTTTGCCCTGTGGGTTGGATACTGTGTTAGTGTTATCTGTGAAACCATCGTTTTTTTGTGTAATTCGATTTTTGTCTATTGTGTCTTTGAGAGAGTTGAGTCACCTTTCCTGTCTAAACTTAACCAATCACATTTGTTTCTGCCCTCGAGGCAGATCTGCCCTTAGAAAAATATGGAATAAGGAAAACTCTGCCACATGGTGTGAAACACCATTTAAACCATTGTGTGCTGTGATACTGAATATCTATGCTGTGTGTCTAGGTGACAAGCTGTGGTGGGCAGACCAGGGGACAGACCAGATAGGGACGTGCGATAAAAGTGATGGAGGGAACTGGAAGGTGCTACGTAACAACACCTCTCCGATGATGCACATGAGAATCTACAACGAGAGCCTGCAGACAGGTACAGGTAGGATGTCACACTGAGGATGTCACACTTATGATGTCACACTTTCCAACCTCCCAGGTAAAACTCAGATGAGTGAATGAACGAGAGAATGAATGAATGAATGAGAAACAAGATGGTGTTTTTGAGTGAGTTTTTTGTATATTACTGTATTTTCCCTCTGTTGTCCCAGGCATCAACCTGTGCAGTAACAACAACGGAGACTGTTCCCAGCTGTGCCTGCCCACATCCACTACCACCAGAGCCTGTATGTGTACTGCTGGCTACAGCCTCAAGAGTGGACAGCAGTCCTGCGAGGGTAAGAGACCATCACACACACATTTTAAACACTTCATTAAAATCCACAAATCACAGTACAGGGATGTAAACATTTAAAAGGTCACAAGTGCATGGACACTCTTGGATATAGAAGCACCGTATCCTCTATATAGCCATGCTGTATAGAATATACAGAGACTATACTGTATATGGTAAGAGTGTTAATAGCTTTCTGTACTCTCTCTCCAGGTATGGGCTCCTTCCTGCTCTACTCAGTACATGAGGGCATTAGAGGAATCCCCCTGGATCCGTCTGATCAATCTGATGCCCTGGTGCCCGTGTCTGGCACCTCGCTAGCAGTGGGCATCGACTTCCACGCTGGTGAGTATACTGCAGTGGACCTACCAACAACAATACAAGAGTTTGGTTTGAGGATCAAGTCATCTGAGTGTTAATGTGTAATCACACCAACCATACTGTAAAGAGGTGTACCTAAACTTTGACTACGCTGTACCTGCCTACAGTATTTCAAGTAATTACTATGTAACTTTATTATGTTTAAGCAACCTTTACATTTTTTACATTTTAGTAATTTAGCAGACGCTGTTATCCAGAGCGACTTACAGGAGCAATTAGGGTTAAGTGCCTTGCTCAAGGGCACATCGGCAGATGTGTCACCTAGTTGGCTCCGGGATTCGAACCAGCGACATTTCGGTTACTGGCCAAATGCTACCTATTTTAGTAGGACTTTATTTTGTGATGGTAATGATTATTGTATCCGGTTACTAACAGTCATCTCCTCTGTCCTGTAGACAATGACACTATCTACTGGGTGGACATGGGACTGAGCACCATCAGCAGAGCTAAGAGAGACCAGACGTGGAGAGAAGATGTGGTGACCAACGGCATCGGCAGGGTGGAGGGCATCACTGTGGACTGGATAGCAGGTCAGAGAACAACCACAACCACACACACACATGCATGCACGTACACACACCCACACACACACACACATGGATACACTCACAAGCACGCACACACACACTGACTCCTCCCATCCCTCCCCTGTCAGGTAACATCTACTGGACAGACCAGGGCTTTGACGTCATCGAGGTGGCCAGACTCAATGGATCCTTCCGCTATGTGGTCATCTCCCAGGGCCTGGACAAGCCCCGCGCCATCACTGTGCACCCAGAGAAAGGGTGAGTGGTTGGGGCTGTGACTGGGGATTGGGTGTCTGTGGGTACTGTAGTGCTCTGTGTGTCATAACACGGTTACCTATTGGCTATTATTAGTCCAGCAACCAGCAATGTTTACACTTTGATTAATAATTACAAGCAATAGCTGGTCATATGATGGTACACTGTAAATACGCTTTCATTGTGGTATTTAATCCATAGAGCAATCTAGAGAGCAAAAATGTTCTTGCCTTCAAACTCATATGAGTATGTGTGTGTCTGTGTGTCCCTGCAGGTATCTGTTCTGGACAGAGTGGGGTCAGGTCCCCCGTATAGAGAGGGCCCGTCTGGACGGTTCTCAGAGATTAGTCCTGGTGAACTCCAGCATCATGTGGCCCAACGGAATCTCTATCGACTACAGGGTGCAGTACACACACACACACGTATCCATCTTTCGGATTCACACACATCCAGCATTTTTCTCCTCTCTCCGCTTTACAACCTTGTTGTTGAGGAAAAAAACGGTTTGAATATTTGTCTGATTGTTTGTGTGTGTAGGAGGGCCTGTTGTACTGGTGTGATGCGCGGACAGATCGCATAGAGCGTATCAACCTGGAGACAGGAGAGAACAGAGAGGTGGTGCTGGTTAACAACAACATGGACATGTTCGCTGTGTCCGTCTTCGAGGGCTACATCTACTGGAGTGATAGGTGAGATCCCTGCTGTCGTATCCCTGTCACCTCCTCTGTCTTTGTTTGACCCTTAATATTCCCTGCTACCCTGCTATAGTATGCTTGATTTACTTGACTAAAGAGCTTGGCTCCTTTAAGGAGCATAGGCCATAGACAAACAGAAAGGACTACAGGATGCAGTATGCAACTCCTAACATCTTATGCCGTCCTGCTATTTACTAACCTGAGATTCCCATTGCGTGATTGTCATTTAATACAATTTGTGCTGTTTTACCTCAAAGCCTGTTTGAAAGTGACTGATAGTGTTTTGTGTGTCGTGTTGGACCAGGACTCATGCCAACGGTTCTATCAAGAGAGGCAACAAAGACAATGCTACAGAATATGTGTATCTGAGGACAGGCATCGGTGTACAGCTGAAGGACATAAAGGTCTTCAACAGGGACAGGCAACAAGGTAAGAACATTTAACCCCTAACAGAAACACACAGAAAACATGTGTGCGGCAGGGTTGGGATCCATTTCATTTTAAATTGGTCCACGCAGGAGTTTAATTGGTATTTCAAATGAAAAGTAAAAAAAGGGGCTGAAATCCTGTATTGACTGAAATGGAATGGAATTCTCTCTTACCCTGGTGTGCTGTGTTAAGTTGTATGAGACTGATGTGTGTATGAGACTGATGTGTCTATGAGACTGATGTGTCTATGAGACTGATGTGTGTATGAGACTGATGTGTCTATGAGACTGATGTGTCTATGAGACTGATGTGTGTATGAGACTGATGTGTGTATGAGACTGATGTGTGTATGAGACTGATGTGTGTATGAGACTGATGTGTCTATGAGACTGTGTGTGACCAGTGTGTGTGTCTATGAGACTGTGTGTGACCAGTGTGTCTATGAGACTGATGTGTGTATGAGACTGATGTGTCTATGAGACTGATGTGTCTATGAGACTGATATGTCTGTGTGTGACCAGTGTGTGTGACCAGTGTGTGTGTGTCTATGAGACTGTGTGTGACCAGTGTGTGTCTATGAGACTGTGTGTGACCAGTGTGTCTATGAGACTGTGTGTGACCAGTGTGTGTGACCAGTGTGTGTGACCAGTGTGTGTGACCAGTGTGTGTGACCAGTGTGTCTCTCCCTCAGGCACCAACATCTGTAAAGACAACAACGGCGGCTGTGAACAGCTCTGCCTTTACCGCGGCAACGGGGAGCGAACCTGCGCCTGCGCACACGGCATGCTGGCCGAGGACAGCCGCAGTTGCCGCGACTACGACAGCTACCTGCTCTACTCGGAGCGGACCATTCTGAAGAGCATCCACCTATCAGATGAGACCAACCTGAACGCCCCCATCAAGCCCTTCGAGGACCCAGAACACATGAAAAATGTAATAGCTCTGACCTTCGACTACCGCGGAGGAGGGGGGAGGGGAGCCAACCGGATCTTCTTCAGTGATATACACTTTGGAAACATCCAGCAGATCAATGATGATGGATCGGACCTCAAGATGGTGGTGGAGAGTGAGTATCTAACATTTACCATGTTATGTTATATTGTCGACGAGACAAAACATTCTTGCTGATCCTCTCAACTATTGAGCAGGGCATCACATATAATTGACAATTTTAGCCCAGTTTTCACACACTCGTACACACACAGTTTTAATCAGTTTGTGCTATGACAAACAGGAAAAAGGAAATGGCCTCAGCTGAGCTAATTGTGTTTATTGAAATGAAATGATGTTGAGGTTGTAAGACAGATCTTATTCAAATCAAACATGTTTCCCTAGTGTCCATAGAAGGTCCACAATGGTCCATAGAGTGGACTATTGAGTGCCTATAGTGGTCCTTAAAGTTTCCATAGAAAGTTCATAGAATGTCCATAGAGCGTCATTAAAGAGTATCCATTAAGTATCCACAGAATGTCCATAGAGTTTTCATAGTAACCCTTAGAATCCGGGTAGGGGTAGTGGTGGCGTATCCAGCTCCACAGGGTTGAAGGGCTGCACCATGTCCCTGCCCCCCACCACCCCCTTACACCCTACTATACACCGCCTGCACCCCTCCCATCTCTCCCGGCCCAAGTCCATCAGATCCCTCCTGAACTTATTGGACATGAACATGTAGAGGACGGGGTTAACCACCGCTGCAGAAGACGCCAGTAGGCGGACAAAGATGGCTATACAGCGGTAGCTGGAGATACTGGAGGTCTTGCCCCCTGTGAGGGAGAGAGGGAGCAATAGAAGTTTAATCCAGTTCACAATATTACAACAATTGAAAAGACAACATTCAGATTAAAAAATAAAAAAATTATGTAGGCACCTAAGAGGGAGAACATGAGGCCATAGGAGGGCAACCAGCAGAGGGTGAAGACCAGCACCAGCAGCGCTGACGTGTGGGTCACCTGTGGGTCACAGAAGTAAACTGAACACTAGAATGCATAGAGTTAAAACTAGATGCAACACTAGAATGGCTCATGGATATCTCGGCAACATGACTACAGGATGGCGGCCATCTTAGTCAGGTTACCTGGCTCTGGTAGCGCTCCAGCTGGGGGGCATGTCCCAACAGTCTCTTCTGGCGCAGGAAGCAGTAGATCTTGGCGTACATCATCACAATAACCCCCAATGGTATCGCAAAGGCAAACAGGAACAACGCCGTGCTATACACCAGCTGACTGAGGCCGCCCAGGAAGGCGAAGCAGTGGAACACGCTGGACACCGCCACCATGCGGAAAGCAAACTGCGGAGCTGCCAGGGCTGTGGCGGGAACCCAGAGGAGCGCCACGGTCAGTTTGAGGCGGCTGTGCATGCGGGAGCGGTAGGACCAGGTGGGGTGGACCACAGTCAGGTAGCGGGTCACTGCGAGCGCAGCCAGCGTGAAGACTGAGGCGGAAGAACAGGCCACGCCCAGGAAGCTGACGGCCTAATAATAATCAATCATCATAATAGAGTTATAAAGCGCATTTCTCATACCCAAGGCACTATACAACACGATAATAAAAATTCTGTTGAAGATCTAAATCTGGAAGGACATTAAAAAATGAACCCTAGTCAAAGAATGAGAAGATCAAGAGATGAAGGACCTTGCAGAGGAAGCTGCCGAAGGGCCAGGAGCCCAGGGCGATGGCGGTGGTGTGGAAGGGCAGGCAGAGCAACAGCAGCAGGTCAGCAGCACTCAGAGCCAGCAGCAGGGTGTCGGTTCCATGAGGAGGCATCCCACCTACACACACAGTGGAAAAAATATTTTCTTTCACGCGTTCATGTGTCGTCCTCCGGGCTTCTTTCTTTGTACTTTTTAACGAGTTTCTAACTGTACAAAATGTTTACCCCAAAAGTCAATCAATCAGTCAATCAATCAATCACCTCGCCTCCTGCGGCCAGCCAGGATGGAGATGACCAGGCAGTGGCCCGCCAGGCCTGTCACAAGGATGAGGCCGTCCAGCATGGGCACCAATAACTTATTCACCTCGGTCCCGTCTGTCCCATTCCCCTGGCCCCCACCACTACTACTGTTACACAAAGCTCCCCCATCACTATTGTTCATCAGCAGCATTTCACCACAGTTCTTTGCTGCAAAGCACATTTGAATTCTATTCTATTCTGTCCTCCATAGACACACACGGCGGAGCTGATTTTTCGGACTACTAATTATCACAAATCTTGATAGTAATTATAATGACTGTCTGATAATAGGTGACATAACAGTAACTGTCTCTGACACACTGACACTCCTCCCAACGCCCCCGGACTGTACCCTCTCCTAATGTAAAACCTTATCACTCATAACCACATTGGCACTTCAATAGGACGACTGACAGGTTCACTGACACTTTCACAATGACATGCAGCAGCTAACTGAGCAGTTAAGATCCTTAATGTTTAGAAGCTTGAACAATGCATCTGTGTCTGGGCGGTTCTTCCTTGTCTAGAATGCAGTTAAGATTCTTTATGTTTCCACAGCTTAGACGTTGACAATCTTTATCCGGGCGGTTGCTACTTGACAAGAATGCAGCATCAATTTAGTTTGTTTAGTTTCTACAGTCTCTGGCCAGAACACCCAACAAGACTAGAATCTCATAGAATCAGGGGCGTAGTCCACTCCAGAGTTCCAAAACAAGTTTTAATGATCCAAGTTTACACACAAATACTTATTCTTAGAGACTATGACATTGAGAGAGGAGTCCATCCCTGACGTTGGCTGCAACAGTGTTCCATATCAGTATCCCCCCCCCCCCCCCCCCCAAAAAAAAATGTTTTATATCAACAAAGAAAATATCAATCCAGTTCTGGCCCTGAGCCTGTATTGAAAAATGTAAATCCAGTCTCTTCCTTAATGTTGTATTGATTTGTTGAAACCAAGCAACACTATAATACAAAGGAATGGCTGTCGCTGGCTGCCATCTCAGTTGCCATTAAATGCAGTCAATTCTACATGATGTTAAGTGCCTCACAGCGGTGTCTGTAGTGTTGTCGTCCATTATGAGGCTAATTCAGGTATCCTGCCTGCCTGGCCACAGATTCAGATTCCTCAGGCAGCTAGAGAAGAGGCTGAACAACCAAGAACGAGAGAGAAGGAACAAAACAAAAAAAGAGTACAGAAGAAAGACAGGGAAAGAGGGCTTTGTTTGTCTTGAGAACGATACTCCCTGTTCGTCTGTCGGATAGGTAATGTTGTCAGCATTGGAACAGCGCGGTTTTAGTTTACTACTGTTTGAACAGGGGCTGAGATAGGAGAGGGGAGGAGGAGGAGAGTCACAGAGGTGTTTCTGGGAAATTACAGTTCAGAACACACTAACCCTGGCAGGAACATAACCTTTAAATAGCTTTACTGATTAACCAGTTGTTTGCTAGATTCCTCACCAACATCTCTTTTTTGTCTGGAATTTCAAGGATGTAGAATATCGACTGTGGCTTGGACGCCACCTTAGTAGAGTTCTGGTTGGTTAGCTTTAAATGCTGGCCTGTTCTTATGGTGGACCCTCTCTGCTACAGTATGACTGCTTGTCTTTAGGTGCACTAAGGTTGATTTACAGCCCTCCTCCATCCACATTAAACACCAGGGAGAAAAATAAGTAATTATTGACTTTTGACCATGAGCAAACAGTTACATGGAGTGTCCAGACTTTTATTATTGAGCAATTGCTGTCATAAAAATGGACAGTGGTGTGACGCCAGCAGATGATGAAAAGCCCATAAGGGATGAACCTTGAAAGAGTCTATAGGGGATTATGTTTGGGTGACCTCTCTACTCTGCTAGGTGTCACACAGCTACTTGAGTCGGAAACGGGTTCTGAAATGAAAACTGTAGAGGGAGAAGCTACATTGTGTGTGTGTGTGTGTGTGTGTGTGTGTGTGCGTGTGTGTGTGCGTGTGTGTGTGCGTGCGTGGGCACTACATGCGGCTGAGTCCTTCACCCCAGCTCATTTCCGTAAAGTGACAGAATTTGCTCTAGTGGTGTCATTTTTTCTTTTCTTCCTGGAATAACAAGTCACCATGAATAACAGGGTCCGCTGGGAGAGGAGCGGTGTGCGTGTGTGTGCAGGCAGTCAGCCATGAAATGACAGGATGATACTGAACAGCAGGCATGGCAAGGTCCTTCACTCATAGCACTGTACCATTTATCCTTTCTTTCTTTCTCCTCTCTCTCTCGATCTCTCGCTTTCTTTCTCTATCTCCCCTCTCTCTCTTTCTCCTCACAGCGTTTTACCATTCAACAGCTGATTTGGATGGACATGCCCGTATAAGAACCTTTCCTATTGCCATTTACATTTCTGGAACGTTTACCATGCTTGCAACTTATTCCATCTTTTAATGATGATTCATTGAAGTTGAATTCACCCCTTAAGGACCTTTGTAAAGAGGTTTGCTCCCTTTGCCAGCACTACGTACACAGAGGCGTTCCCTTCTTTTTTTCTGATGTAGTTGTTTGGATTTGTAGTTGCTTCCTTCTAAGCAGGCTATGCTCTTTCATTGGCTCTCTTTGTCTGTTTGCTAGTGACCCACCAAGGTCTGTGACCGTAGTATTGACCGTGTTGTGACCACTACACTAAAGGATGACAGGGCAGTGAAACCTTAATCATGTCTTGTCCTGTTTTCTCCTGCACTGTCCCAGTCCCTCAATATGGCCTACACCTTTACTGACTGTCTTTCCCCCTCTGTACTCTCTCTCTCTCTCTACCCCAGATGTAGGCTCAGTGGAGGGTTTGGCGTACCACCGTGGCTGGGACACCCTCTATTGGACTAGCTACACCACCTCCACCATCACCCGACACACGGTCGACCAGAGCCGACCGCAGGCCTACGACCACAACACCGTGGTCACCATGTCTGGAGACGACCACCCCAGGGCCTTTGTACTGGACGAGTGTCAAGAGTGAGTGGCAGCGATGTTCTTTGTATTTTTTGAATGTAGAATAGAAGGAGTGTGAATTACGTTTCAAAGCCCCTGACAATTTGGTCTAGATTCCATATGCTTTTTGATGACTACTAGATTTGATTTGATGGCTGAAATGTCAACCGTAGCTGTTGGGTAACTTTATTAGTCCATTACTGGAGTAATTTATTCATTGACTCTATTATTTTGTCTTTCTGCCATACTGTCTGTTTATTTGACGTATCTGACCATTTTCCAAAACTATTTTAAACTCTCCCTTTACTTCCTGTTGTCCTTCTCTACTAGTCTGATGTTCTGGACCAACTGGAACGAGCAGTCTCCCAGTATCATGCGTGCCAGTCTGTCTGGTGCCAACGTTCTGGTGATCATCGGTAATGACATCCGCACCCCCAACGGCCTGGCCATAGACCACCGCGCCGAGAAACTCTACTTCTCAGACGCCACACTGGACAAGATAGAGCGCTGCGAGTACGACGGCAGCAACCGCTATGTGAGTCACCTCTGTTACCTATGTCAACGCCGTTATCTGTGACTTCTTGGGACAGAGTTGACGCCAGCCACAATAGACTCCAAGGGTCTGCAGATGGGTTTTCTCTTATCTAACCATTTTATTTGTTTTGAATCGAAATAAGATCTGTTATTTTCTATGGTGAGAGTGTTGTGCCTTTTTGTTTGTCTTCAAACAACCACTTTTCTTACTAACCATGTGACTTCCCCCTATAGGTGGTTGTGAAGAATGAGCCGGTGCATCCGTTTGGCCTGGCAGTGTATGGAAACTACATCTTCTGGACTGACTGGGTCCGCAGGGCCGTGCTCAGAGCTGACAAGTTTGTGGGTGGAGACATGAGGTTGCTGAGAAATGACATCCCCCAGCAGCCAATGGGAATCATCGCTGTGGCCAACGACACCAACAGCTGTGAGTGATGGAACTCTTTGGAAGGTCAAAAGGGGGCGGGTCATTTATGCTGATGAACTGCCAATTGAGTCCAATGTAGTCTAGATGGTTTCAAATTGGCACACTTAATCATGTCTATGCAAATAGACTTACACAGATATTACACAGGGTTACTGTAAAGCTCTTTGTGACAACTGTTTTTGTGAAAAAGGCTATATAAGTACATTTGATTGATTGATTGATTCTACCAGGTGAGTTCTCTCCCTGTCTGACCAACAACGGGGGCTGTCAGGACCTGTGTCTGCTCACCTCAGATGCGAGGGTCAACTGTAGTTGCCGTGGAGACCGCAGACTCCTGGAGGACAACTCCTGTTCAGGTGAGAAGGGGCGGGGCCTGGGGACAGTTGGAGCAGTGGTGGTTGGCTGAACTATGCTTGGGTGATGAGTAACTTTGCCTGTAATCTTCCAAAGCCAGTCTCTGGGGAGAAGTGTAGAAATCAGACCTGAAAACTGGTGTTAACCCACTGAGCGAAATGCTAATTTTGATGACGATGATCAGTCCAAGGGCGAGTCAATCAATAGGTTCTCGTTAGTGTCACAGTCTGGTTAGGATACATGGTGCTGACTGTCTCTATCTCTTCCTGTTCCTACTACTGTAGCTCTGAACACGTCGTGTGGCAGTGTGGATGACTTTGAGTGTGGCAACGGGGACTGCATCAACTACAGCCTGACCTGTGATGGCATGGCCCACTGCAAGGACAAGTCAGACGAGAAACAGTCCTACTGCGGTGAGTCTGTGTGTGTGTGTGTGTGTGCATGCGTGAGTACTTGAAATCTGTGCTTCTTGAAATACATGCAGTGTTGCTGTTCACCATCTTTGCACTACAAATGAAAGAATTTGGTAGAGAATAGTATAATAATTGTTTAGTGATATTGTATTAGTCATAGTAAGACAACTAGACGACAATGTCTAATGATGGACTTCCTCTCTGCAGCGAACCGGCTGTGTAAGAAAGGCTACAGGCGCTGTATCAATGGACGCTGCATCGGTCACATGTTCTGGTGTGACGGGACTGACGACTGTGGAGATCACTCAGACGAGCTGCCCTGCAACAGTAAGTAGTGTGTGTGTGTGTGTGTGTGTGTGTGTGTGTGTGTGTGTGTGTGTGTGTGTGTGCGTGTTACTATATTCATTCTAATGTGTGTGTGTTCTCCAGTGACCCTGTGCAAAGCTGGAGAGTTCCAGTGTCGAGATGGAAGCTGCATTTCCAACTCAAGCCGATGTGACCAGGTGGTCAACTGTGAGGACGCTAGTGACGAGATGAACTGCTGTAAGTCTACAACCCATCTTTACGTGTTGGATATCTGTAAAGAAAGATCATTTGAGCTCTTTCTCTGACCCATCCTGTATCGCTAATCAAGAACTGCTGTTCAGTATGGAATGCGTCTGAAATGGAACACTATTCACTATATACTGTAGCTAGTGCATACATTTTTAACATAGCCCACATATGACTCTGATCAAAGGTAGTGCTATTTAGGGTTCCATTTCCTATACACTCCATGTTGAATGGACAGATACTGCTCCCAAGAGCCCCTCAACTAATCACTAATGATTTTTCATTAATGTATGATGTCTCTCCTCCCCAGTGCCAACTGACTGTTCCCGCTACTTCCGTCTGGGGGTGAAGGGGGCGACCTTTCAGAGCTGTGAGAGGACCACACTGTGCTACCTGCCTTCCTGGCAGTGTGACGGCAACAATGACTGTGGGGACTTCTCAGATGAGAGAAACTGCCCAGGTAACTGAGAGACAGACATATCCTACCGTTCTCCTTTTAAGGCCTATTGTGCACTATATCATTCAGACAGGGCTTTAAATGTTATGCGTTTTCTTTCAAACAGTGCCAAAATGGGCGGGGTGGCACTTTTGGGACTACTCTATTGGTTACATTGTGCAGGCAATGAAGCATAGCTATTTGAACCCCCGGTCTGACTCATTGCCGAACTTCTTTAGGATATTCAAAGCGTTACACTGTACTCTCTGTCTCTCTCCACCAGACAAGAAGAAGCTGAAGTGCCCGGTGAACTTCTTTGCGTGCCCCAGTGGTCGCTGTATCCCTATGAGCTGGACCTGTGACAAGGAGAACGACTGTGAGAACGGAGCTGACGAGACCCACTGTGGTCAGTCTACTTGACCAATATAGATACCTTCTGTGCTTCCCCCATTCCCTTAACTGATGTAATACACAACTTTGTATTGTACTGTCGTGCCACAAAGATCAAAACAGTGTGGTTGTCACGTTCGTTGAATGACGGGTCAGACCAAGGCGCAGCGTGATATACGTACATGTTTATTTTAACTTATCAACACAACGACAAAACAACAACCGAAACGTGAAGTCCAAGGTAGAACACACAACATACCTTACAAGATCCCACAACTACACAGTGCCAATAGGCTGCCTAAGTATGATCCCCAATCAGAGACAACCAGCGACAGCTGCCTCTGATTGGGAACCACACCGGCCAACATAGATCTATACATACTAGAATACAACATAGTTTATATACAACAAGGAATATACACACCCTGACTCAACATATACGAGTCCCCTGAGTCAGGGCGTGACAGTTGTCTCCCTGCATTTTCAATAGATAAACACAAAAGGCATAGATCAAAGTTTAAAAGTTCATTCAAAGAAGTTGTCCTAATTTCAATCTTTTTTGTACATTTGGTGATAAATGTATTCTTACACAAAGTAACCCAGATTAAATTCGATAACATTTTCCCTCTGTCTTTGCAGATAAGTTCTGTATGTCCACTGAGTTTGAGTGTGGGAACCATCGCTGTATCTCCAACCACTGGGTGTGTGACGGCGCTGACGACTGTGGTGACAATAGTGACGAGGACAGCAGATGCAGTGAGTGACTCATCCCACTCCTATGATCTATGCCCAGATCAGACATAGTTTTCTACCATTCCCACTGCTGACATTGACAGCAATTACCAACAGGATTCCCAAATTCTCCCAAACATATTTACACAGGAGGAGCCTGATAAGTTGATTGATTGATTGGTTGGTTGATTGATAGGTTGATTGATCAATTTCATTTTATTTATGTCAACCGCTAGTCTAAAGTTATCTAACTTGTTCATATCTCCTACGTTGCCATAGAAACCAAGACGTGCAGCCCAGAGGCATTCCAGTGTCCCGGCACTCATGTGTGTGTCCCTCAGCGCTGGAAGTGTGACGGGGATAAGGACTGTCTGGACGGGGCTGACGAGAGCGTCAAGGCTGGCTGCTGTGAGTAGTAGTCTTCTTCAGTTTGCTCCACTGTTCAGGCACCTAGGTTTGAAAGTGAGGTAGCAACAGCATTTATTTTCCTCTGTTGTGAGTAGGAGGACAACCACAACACGTCCCCAAATGTCCTAATAATCACCACAGTTTATCTGAATTGGGCTTTGATAGTATATTATAGGATAGTACTCTGCCCCTATGGCTGGTACCCATCAAAGATGGCTGCTGTGAGTTGGAGGACACCTCTCAACACCTCCACTCACTCCATAATAATCACCACACCTGAATTGGGCTTTGATAGTAGAACAAAGTAGGAAGTAGAACATTCCCCATTTAGCTGTGGTATTAATAGATGAATGGGAAGGCATCAGACTTCCATTCAGTCTATTTAGGATTCATCTTAATGATACGATCAGCAGAAACTTAAAAGGCAGGATCTGAAGACTGTTGTTAGAGACTGCAGAGGGTATGTGTCATTCATGTGTCATTCATTTTTGCAACACCCTCTGTTTGCTAACCCATTCTCACTTTCTCTCTCTCTCTCTCTCTTTCAGTGTACAACAACACCTGTGAAGAGAATGAGTTCATGTGTCAGAACAGACAGTGTATCCCCAAGCACTTTGTGTGTGACCACGACATCGACTGCTCCGACGGATCCGATGAGTCCCCACAGTGTGGTGAGTGTGTGACGCTGCGTGAGCACCGAGGAGGAGACTGGGATGAAGGGATGCTGGGGGATGTGATGTGTTTCTTGTGTTCATTCCTTCTTCCCTTAACCACTGATCTGGTAGTACAGAATAAGTGGAAGCCATATGTTGAAAACCTGTCATTCCTCTCAGTTATTGGTAATAATGAAGGAATAGGGATGTAGAAAGGAGACCATTTTACAGTTATTGAGATGTCTCAGTGCTGACATACCTACCTCTCTACCCATGTAGAGTACCCGACGTGTGGGCCGGAGGAGTTCCGCTGTAACAACGGCCGCTGCCTCAACCGGAAGAGCTGGGAGTGTGATGGAGATTTTGACTGTCAGGACCGCTCTGATGAAGCCCCCAAGAACCCCCGGTGCACAGACTCAGGTCTAACTGACAGACTGTGTTCTGTATCTATACTATAGAAATATACAGTATGACACTGCATTTGTGTGTAATTTTGAGGTTGCATTGTTAACTAATTCAATTGCATATGGCTTCTGTTGAAAAGGCCATAGCATCCCTCACAGTAGGTTTTGTTTTGGTAACAAATGTAAAAAGCCACTGTCGACTCAGACACATTAAAGGGGCAATATGTAACTTTTTGGGCGACCTGACCAAATGCATATAGAAAAGTGAGTTATAGATCTATCTAAGAAGTGGTAGATCTGTTCTATGTGCTCCATTTCTATGCTTCCCGTTCTTAAGTTTTGTTTTTGCGTCTTTCGGTTTTGTACACCAGCTTCAAACAGTTGAAAATACAATATTTTTGGTTATGGAAAATATATTTCACAGTTGTTTAGATGGTACAATGATTCTTTACATTATACTAGCTTATTTTGTCACATAAAATGAAATTAGGCAAACTATTAGGGTTTTAGCAACCAGGAAATGGAGGAGCGATTTCTGCATAGTGCAACTTTAATGTTCTCTGTGGCCATACCAGTAAAGCATCCTTACTTGTTGGAGCTATTAGCCCTTCATTCTGCATAACCTAAACTGCGTTCTTTTGACCTACAGAGAGGAAGTGTAACGACTCTGCCTACATGTGTCGTAATGGTAAGTGTCTTAACGAGACGTTGCTGTGTGACCGTAACGACGACTGTGGTGACGGCTCTGACGAACTCAACTGCTTCATCAACGAGTGTCTCAACAGCAAGCAGAGTGGCTGCTCCCAGCTCTGTGAGGACCTCAAGATAGGCTTCAAGGTAAGGGCTGTGTTTGTGTGTGTGCGTGTTTGTGTGTGCGTGTGTCTGCATGTAGCTTGTGTGCATGTTTGCAATATTTCTACCAGTGTAATACAACCTGGCAATTCTGCGACATTATCAGATCTGTCCACCTCAGTCTCATCTCCCTCCTATTGGTGAACCATGTGAGTCTGCTGGTATAGCACCGACCTACCGTAGCTATAAAGGTGTTCTACTGTATTTGACATGCTGTTTGTGTGTCCCCTGGGCCCTACAGTGCAGGTGTCACCCTGGTTTCCAGCTGAAGCGGGATGGGAAGACGTGTGTGGATATAGATGAATGTACCACATCCTACCCTTGCACCCAGCGCTGTATCAACACACACGGATCCTTCCACTGTCTCTGTGTGGAGGGCTTCCAGCTACGACCGGACAATCCTACTATCTGCAAGTCCACGTCTGGTAAGACCAACAGCGGGGACTACTTGGATTTTTCCGTTGTAAAATGTTTTCAAATGTATTCCATTGCGGGCCCCAAGGAGCATGACCCATCTCTTAGTGTTGGGAGCATGTGCCTCTCTTTATGACAAGTTCAACCATGTACAGAGCCCTTTTCTGGTCCCCCTAACTCTTATCCTCTATCGGTCTATCTCTCTACAGATGAGGAGCCCTTCCTGATCTTTGCCAACCGATACTACCTGAGGAAGCTGGACCTGGATGGCACCAACTACACTCTGATAAAACAGGTGAGACAGCAAGCACTGTGTGGGATCAGTGTGCTATTTAACCAGGTGTCAGTTTATATGAGTATTTATTATCAGTGATAGTGATATCTAAACAGATGTAGGCTATATCCTGTATGTATGTGTGTGTCATGTTTGTGGGCATGTCTGTGCGTGCATTCGAGTGTGTATGCTTGGAGGAGTGGAGCTTTTTGTTGCCATGACTATAAACATGATTTTTGGAACGTTTGGATCCTTTGCAAATGAAATATAATTTATGAATTCTAAATGTGTGTATGTGTAATATAATTTGTGGATCCAGATAATATGTTTAAAATGTATGTGTGTGTGCAAGGGCCTGAACAACGCGGTGGCGCTGGACTTCCACTATGCAGAGCAGATGATCTACTGGACAGACGTGACTACTCAGGGCTCCATGATACGACGTATGAACATCAACGGCAGCAACATTGAGGTCAGTATGGCAGTTGTCCGGTCTGTGACTCTCATTGAGTCTGTGGACAGCTGGCTAGTCCTTGGCTCTGATTGGACCATTGAGCTGTTAGTGACTCTGATTGGTCTGTTGGCCTGTCTGTGACTCTGATTAGACAACTGACCTGTTAATGGCTTTCAGATTGGATATTTCTCAAGTCTGTTATTCTCATTGGACAGTAGGCTAGTTTAATTCTCTCTTATTGAACAGTTGGCCTTTCTGCGGCTCTGATTGGACAGTTGGCCCGTATATGACTCTGGTTGGTTAGTTGGCCAGTATCTGACTCTCTGATTGGCTCTTGTCCAGGTGCTGCACCGGACCTCCCTCAGTAACCCAGACGGATTGGCTGTAGACTGGGTGGGAGGAAACCTGTACTGGTGTGATAAGGGGCGGGACACCATCGAGGTGTCCAAGCTAGGCGGAGCCTTCCGGTCGGTCCTGGTGAACACCGGCCTGAAGGAACCACGCGCTGTGGCTTTGGACGTACGCAACGGGTAAGAGGGACAGCCAAGAGTATGATACATACAGAACATGAGGTTAAACTATAAACTCCTGTATGGTCTGAGACTCTGTACGAATTAATTGTGAAATATAATGGAATGTTAAGGACAGGAGTTCTTCCTGACCACGTCCACATTTAGGCTACAACTAGTACCTAGAGTTTTTCCTGGTCAGGCCATGTCCTATCCGGGTCCAAGGACCATGTCTACAAGATGGTGCTCTTTTTCTCGAATAATGATTCTGATGGTGTAATAATATGATGCTGTACCCTGTCTTGTTCCTCAGGTACCTGTACTGGTCAGACTGGGGTGACAACCCCCACATAGGGCGGATCGGGATGGACAGCTCCAACAGAAGTGTGATTGTAGAAGATAAGATCACCTGGCCTAATGGTCTTACATTAGACTTCATCAACGACCGCATCTACTGGGCCGACGCCAGAGAGGACTACATCGAGTTCGCCAGCTTGGATGGGACCAACAGACACACAGGTAATGCATATTGACATACAGTAGCCTACACACACACAGATGTGCAGATGCTCACGCACGCATGCATGCAAACACACACACATATACAATTGTATGAGAACCACGGTCCAGCGCACAGGTCACAGTGGTGCCGGTTAGAGCCGGGAGAGGGAGTTGGAGGGAGGGAGTTGGAGGGAGGGAGTTGGAGGGAGGGAGGGAGTTTTTCCCATGCCAATAAAGCCCATTCAATTGAGAGAGAAGACTATTGTTCTGTCAGACTACTGAGGAGGCTGTTATATGCATGATGTCTGAATACCCCAAGCCTTGTTACCAGACTAAGGACAATACTTTATATTGTCAGCCAACCATGCAGAAGAATGGAGGGATGCAGAGGAGTTCCTGATTTGAATTCCTCATATTTTGACACTAGAGCATGTTGCACATAAAGCATGTTTTGAGAGAATTCTCTCCCCGCCCATATCTTGGTCATCATTGAGGTTTCATAGTAGAGTTGGGATATATGTAGGTTACAGTGAGGGAAAAAATTATTTGATCCCCTGCTGATTTTGTACGTTTGCCCACTGACAAAGAAATGATCAGTCTATCATTTTAATGGTAGGTTTATTTGAACAGTGAGAGACAGAATAACAACAACAAAATCCAGAAAAATGCATTAAAAAAATTTTATAAATTGATTTGCATTTTAATGAGGGAAATAAGTATTTGACCCCCTCTCAATCAGAAAGATTTCTGGCTCCCAGGTGTCTTTTATACAGGGAGTGCTCCTAATCTCAGTTTGTTACCTGTATAAAAGACACCTGTCCACAGAAGCAATCATGAATCAGATTCCAAACTCTCCACCATGGCCAAGACCAAAGAGCTCTCCAAGGATGTCAGGGACAAGATTGTAGACCTACACAAGGCTGGAATGGGCTACAAGACCATCGGCAAGCAGCTTGGTGAGAAGGTGACAACAGTTGGTGCGATTATTCGCAAATGGAAGAAACACAAAAGAACTGTCAATCTCCCTCGGCCTGGGGCTCCATGCAAGATCTCACCTTGTGGAGTTGCAATGATCATGAGAACGGTAAGGAATCAGCCCAGAACTACACAGGAGGATCATGTCAATGATCTCAAGGCAGCTGGGACCATAGTCACCAAGAAAACAATTGGTAACACACTACGACGTGAAGGACTGAAATCCTGCAGCGCCCGCAAGGTCCCCCTGCTCAAGAAAGCACATATACAGGCCCGTCTGAAGTTTGCCAATGAACATCTGAATGATTCAGAGGAGAACTGGGTGAAAGTGTTGTGGTCAGATGAGACCAAAATCGAGCTCTTTGGCATCAACTCAACTCGCCGTGTTTGGAGGAGGAGGAATGCTGCCTATGACCCCAAGAACACCATCCCCACCGTCAAACATGGAGGTGGAAACATTATGCTTTGGTGGTGTTTTTCTGCTAAGGGGACAGGACAACTTCACCACATCAAAGGGACGATTCCATAGAAAATCTGTGGAGGGAGCTGAAGGTTCGAGTTGCCAAACGTCAGGCTCGAAACCTTAATGACTTGGAGAAGATCTGCAAAGAGGAGTGGGACAAAATCCCTCCTGAGATGTGTGCAAACCTGGTGGCCAACTACAAGAAACGTCTGACCTCTGTGATTGCCAACAAGGGTTTTGCCACCAAGTACTAAGTCATGTTTTTCAGAGGGGTCAAATATTTATTTCCCTCATTAAAATGAAAATCTATTTATAACATTTTTGACATGCGTTTTTCTGGATTTTGTTGTTGTTATTCTGTCTCTCACTGTTCAAATAAACCTACCATTCAAATTATAGACTGATCATTTCTTTGTCAGTGGGCAAACATACAAAATCAGCAGGGGATCAAATAATTTTCTCACTGTATATACAGTGGGGGAAAAAAGTATTTAGTCAGCCACCAATTGTGCAAGTTCTCCCACTTAAAAAGATGAGTGGCCTGTAATATTCATCATAGGTACACGTCACCTATGACAGACAAATTGAGGGAAAAAAATCCAGAAAATCACATTGTAGGATTTTTAATGAATTTATTTGCAAATTATGGTGGAAAATAAGTATTTGGTCACCTACAAACAAGCAAGATTTCAGGCTCTCACAGACCTGTAACTTCTTCTTTAAGAGGTTCCTCTGTCCTCCACTCGTTACCTGTATTAATGGCACCTGTTTGAACTTGTTATCAGTATAAAAGACACCTGTCCACAACCTCAAACAGTCACACTCCAAACTCCACTATGGCCAAGACCAAAGAGCTGTCAAAGGACACCAGAAACAAAATTGTAGACCTGCACCAGGCTGGGAAGACTGAATCTGCAATAGGTAAGCAGCTTGGTTTGAAGAAATCAACTGTGGGAGCAATTATTAGGAAATGGAAGACATACAAGACCACTGATAATCTCCCTCGATCTGGGGCTACACGCAAGATCTCACCCCGTGGGGTCAAAATGATCACAAGAACGGTGACCAAAAATCCCAGAACCACACGGGGGGACCTAGTGAATGACCTGAAGAGAGCTGGGACCAAAGTAACAAAGCCTACCATCAGTAACACACTACGCCGCCAGGAACTCAAATCCTGCAGTGCCAGACGTGTCCCCCTGCTTAAGCCAGTACATGTCCAGGCCCGTCTGAAGTTTGCTAGAGTGCATTTGGATTATCCAGAATAGGATTGGGAGAATGTCATATGGTCAGATGAAACCAAAATAGAACTTTTTGGTAAAAACTCAACTCGTCGTGTTTGGAGGACAAAGAATGCTGAGTTGCATCCAAAGAACACCATACCTACTGTGAAGCATGGGGGTGGAAACATCATGCTTTGGGGCTGTTTTTCTGCAAAGGGACCAGGACGACTGATCCGTGTAAAGGAAAGAATGAATGGGGCCATGTATCGTGAGATTTTGAGTGAAAACCTCCTTCCATCAGCAAGGGCATTGAAGATGAAACGTGGCTGGGTCTTTCAACATGACAATGATCCCAAACACACCACCCCGGCAACGAAGGAGTGGCTTCGTAAGAAGCATTTCAAGGTCCTGGAGTGGCCTAGCCAGTCTCCAGATCTCAACCCCATAGAAAATCTTTGGAGGGAGTTGAAAGTCTGTGTTGCCCAGCGACAGCTCCAAAACATCACTGCTCTAGAGGAGATCTGTATGGCGGAATGGGCCAAAATACCAGCAACAGTGTGTGAAAACCTTGTGAAGACTTACAGAAAACGTTTGACCTGTGTCATTGCCAACAAAGGGTTTATAACAAAGTATTGAGAAACTTTTGTTATTGACCAAATACTTATTTTCCACCATAATTTGCAAATAAATTCATTAAAAATCCTACAATGTGATTTTCTGGGAAAAAAATCTCATTTTGTCTGTCATAGTTGACGTGTACCTATGATGAAAATTACAGGCCTCTCATCTTTTTAAGTGGGAGAACTTGCACAATTGGTGGCTGACTAAATACTTTTTTCCCCCACTGTATATGTTCTTGGGGCCTTATCCTGACCAGACTGACCATGGTTCCTTGTGCCTGACGGAAATAGATTGGTTCTGTAGTGTACAGTGGAGCCATGTTGGTGCTCTGGTACAGTGGTGCTAGCCCACCTGTGGGTCATTAACCTAGGCGCACACACACACACACACTTTCTAATGGGGACAGTGTGTTTGCTGATGGAGACACAGGCTGTTTGAGTTCAGATAAGGGAGGGAGCTGGTCAAAGGCCACTCTGTAGATCCACCAACATCTCCTCTCGGGCTCCAATATCATAGAAGAAACTCCCACTGGACTTGTCCAGGTGGCAGGAGACTCATATAAAGTTTCAACCTCAACACTGATTTAGAATATCAATTAACCAATTATGAGATGCCACCATCCTAAATCTAATGTGTGCTGTTTCAATCCAGGCGTGTGTGTGTGTGTGTCTGTCTATGTGTGTATTGTAGATGTAGCCTACTGTGCTTTTACAGCAGAGGACAGTCAGGTAGCTAATGGTGTGTTTCCATAGCAACATGTCCCAGACACATGGAGCAAACAGAATGAGTGTATTGTTGAGGAACATTCTTAAATGCATACAGTCATGACCGTAACCGTGATAAGTATGCAAGCCACAATGAAGCGTGGCTCCTGTTGCATAACCCATAGACAGTAGTGAGGCGCTATCATGAATGGCTGATGCTCCATCACCAGTTTTCCCTGTGTTAGTCGTTGGGCATTGTGTGACTATACATTTGACTGACAACATTGTGATGTAATTTGAGTCCCCCAGTGTTTTGACCTGACTAGGAAAAACTCTTGGACCCAGGTTTTTGCCAATAGCGGTTTTCCTGGTCAGGTCATGTGGTGGTGGCCAGGTAAAATGCAGGGCCCTTTGTGTAATATGATACTAATGACGTCACTACTCAATGACTGTGTGTGTTTGTGTCCACAGTGCTTACCCAGGACATCCCCCACATTTTTGCCATGACTCTGTTTGAGGAGTACATCTACTGGACCGACTGGGAGACCAAGTCCATCAACAGGTGTCACAAGACCCTGGGCATCAACAAGACCACCCTGATCACTACCCTCCACCGGCCCATGGACATCCACATCTACCACCCTTACCGCCAGCCAGAGGGTAAGAGATAAACATGTACAACACACATGGACACACACACACAGTAGTTCCAGTTAAAAGACTTCCCTTCATCCCATATGCTTCCAGTGTTTAACCACCCGTGCCAGACAGACAACGGCGGATGTAGTAACCTGTGTCTGCTGAGCCCTGGAGGGGGCTACAAGTGTGCCTGTCCCACCAACTTCTACCTGGCCAATGATGGACGCACCTGCATGTCCAACTGCACTGCCAGCCAGGTGAGGGACTGTGTAATGATATGGCCATTGGGGGGGACAGACAGCTAGGGGGCAGCAGAGCCTCTTGTGGAATGGGGGAATATTACATTGCTGTTATTATGCTTTGTGAGTTAATTAAGCATCATTATCTACACAGTAGAGTGTGTCATCAGCTTGAGTTCAGCCTCTTAATTGGGCTTTGATAGTAGAACAAAGTAGGAAGTAGAACATTCCCCATTTAGCTGTGGTATTAATAGATGAATGGGAAGGCATCAGACTTCCATTCAGTCTATTTAGGATTCATCTCAGTGATATGATCAGCAGAAACTTAAAAGGCAGGATCTGAAGACTGTTGTTAGAGACTGCTGAGGGTATGTGTCATTCATGTGTCATTCATTTTTGCAACATCCTCTGTTTGCTAACCCATTCTCACTTTCTCTCTCTCTCTCTCTCTCTCTCTCTCTCTCTCTCTCTCTCTCTCTCTCTCTCTCTCTCTCTCTCTCTCTCTCTCTCTCTCTCTCTCTCTCTCTCTCTCTCCTCCCCTCTGTGCCATTCATGTGTCATTAATTTTTGCAACACCCTCTGTTTGCTAACCCATTTTCTCTCTCTCTCTCCTCTCTCCTCCACGTCCAGTTTGTGTGTAAGAACGACAAGTGCATCCCCTTCTGGTGGAAGTGTGACACGGAGGATGACTGTGGGGATCGCTCGGACGAGCCTACAGAATGCCGTGAGTGTGCCACTTTTTCATCCAAAGCAACTTAGTAAAGTGTTTGCATACATTTCTAGTGTGTGTGTATGTGGTCCCTGTGGGAATTGAACCCACAACCTTGGCAAAGCCAGCGCTACATAAAATGGGTGAATGAGGAGTATGTGGATGTATAGCAAAGGGTCATTGATGCTTCTACAGGGCTCTGAGGATGAGAGGTAGGGGGTAGTTTCAGGCTTTAAAACAACCACAATCTGACTGTGTCTCTGTCTGTGTCATCCATTTTCCCTTATAGCTGAGTTCAAGTGCAGGCCAGGCCAGTTCCAATGTGGGACAGGCATCTGTACCAACCCAGCCTACATCTGTGACGGCGACAACGACTGCCAGGACAATTCGGACGAGGCCAACTGCGGTACAGCCTCTTTCATGCTTTGTCTGTCTCCCTCTTTTCTCACTCACTCACTCCCTCAATCTTTCATTCTCGCCCACTCTCTCTTGCCCTCTCCCACACTTTCTTTTTAGCCCCATCTCTTTCTCTTCTCTTCTCTGACATGTCTTCCTCCGTGTGTGATTGTTCTACAGATATCCACGTCTGTCTGCCCAGTCAGTTCAAGTGCTCCCACCCCAGCCGTTGTATCCCGGGAATATTCCGCTGTAACGGACAGGACAACTGTGGAGAGGGAGAGGATGAGACGGACTGCCGTGAGTCCACACGTCCCATCTCCCCATCTACATATATGTGTTTACATGCATGTTGTATCAGTCTAGTACTTTGTACTTTATTGTGGTATTACTGCTGGCCATGCTGCTGTCTTGTGCCAGGTCTTTCTTGTAAAATAGGTTGCATTTCAGTGAGACTAACCTGGATAGATGTTCAATAATAAGGAAAGTGTTGATGTTGTGAGTTGCTTCCAGTCAGTAACAGTTGTCTGTCTGCTCCCTCTCCCTCTAGCCGAGGTCACGTGTGCGCCCACCCAGTTCCAGTGTGCCATCACCAAGCGCTGTATCCCTCGCGTCTGGGTGTGTGACCGTGACAATGACTGTGTGGATGGATCGGACGAACCAGCCAACTGCAGTAAGACCCCACCCCTCTGTTTCAGAAGACTCTTCTAGACTAATGACATACACACAAGTCAAGTTCAGCATCCATGTTGAAGTAGAATACAAGTTTATACTTACGGGTTCTGGCTAACATACCGAACTAGTCATTTACAAATGCACTAGATCTTACAGACCTCGTAACATCCTCCCCCATCACCTTTTACTTTACTCAGTCTATCTGGCCTGTTACAAGCCTCAATCTCTCCCCCTCTTCCCCTCCCCCCTCTTCCCCTCCCCCCTCCTCTCCTCCCCCCTCCAGCCCAGATGACGTGTGGCGTGGATGAGTTCCGCTGTAAGGACTCTGGACGCTGCATCCCGGCCCGGTGGAAGTGTGACGGAGAAAATGATTGTGGAGACTCATCTGACGAACCCAAAGAGGAGTGTGGTGGGTGTTCTGTTCTGTCGCCTAGGGAACAGAGAGACAGCTCAACCAGCAGCTTCAGAACTCCAGTTCTTATTACAATGGAGTTTGTTTAGGATCTGGGACTGCATCCATGGCACTGTATGATTGGTCCTCAAAATGGATTGGTCGTCAACATTGGCAATGACCTCTAGTGTAGAAGGTTCAATTATGAAGCAGATACCCAGGATGTAGAGTTATGTTTCGTGGCAGATCTTTCTGTTTTGGTAGTGTTCTGCTGTGTGACGGTTCATTTTACGGCGTTGACATCCTGGACTGCATGTACTCTATATAATTGTGTTACGGAGTTGACGGTGTATGTCTCTGTGTAGATGAGAGGACGTGTGAGCCGTACCAGTTCAGGTGTAAGAACAACCGCTGTGTCCCGGGCCGTTGGCAGTGTGACTACGACAACGACTGTGGGGACAACTCGGACGAGGACAAGTGCGGTAGGTGTCTCACTGTCATCCCTGTGTCATCCCTGTTAGTGCACTCTATCCTCATTCGATCATGTCACCAGTACAGTATCACTGCATTGTTCCATTGCGTTTATAGAATGCTCATGGTTTGTGCTCCTCTAGGGATTAGACATTGGGCTTTGGTGGCTTGCTCCATATGACTGCCGAAATACAGTTTCAATTGTTTGATTCTTGCATTTGCCTTTGTCTGTGTCTTCTTGTGGTATGTTTTGTAGCTAAAACATAGTCTTACCTGAAAAGTTGCCATTCATTCAGTAGAAATTCATTCAGTTTGGCCTTTACTCTTTTAATATCATCTCTTATGCATCTCACCTCATGTAATTTCTATGTTTCATTTCACACTGACTGACCTGTTGGCATGGGCCAGAGGTAGGTCTCCACTTTTAACCATCCCCATCTCCTGGAGCCCTAATGTGACTACTCCTCCTCTCCCATTGCATCCCATTCAATCCCATCGCAGTCATTTGTATGTCTAATGCTGCCCATTTTGAACTCCAATCCCCCCTGATATCTCCTCAAACAGTGAGAGGTCAAGAGCAGTGCTCCAAAGGAGTGCTTCTACTGTTATGTGAAGTATTGTCATTTCCTACATGACCACCTGAGGCCATTGTACTCAACCAAGCTTTTGCCTTATTTTCTAAGACGCTTAAGTCAGTTAAAGCAGAGGGAAAGCACACCACTTATGTTACCAGTTTCAGTGAAGATGCAATGTATTGAATCTCTGGAGCTCTCCTTTGACCACCATTGTTTGCCCTCCATCTGAGTGCCCATGCTTGTGGTGTGGTGTGGTGTGGTGTGTTGTGAGGTGTTGTGCATGCTCTCCCCTGTGAGTTTGGACTTGTACTAAAAACGGCAAATATTTGGAAGCCATTTCCAGCGAAGCTATACAGTACTTATGCGAGACCTGTGTTGCTGTGTGTCTTTACAGTGCCACGGCAGTGCTCAGAGAGTGAGTTTGCCTGTACTAACGGACGCTGTATCGCCGGGAGGTGGAAGTGTGATGGAGACCATGACTGTGCTGACGGATCTGATGAGGTAACACACTTGACTCAATCATAGCAACAGAGCTGGGTCAGATACTTGTGTAATAGATAACACTACTGACTCGTACTGTACTAACAACCCTCTGTGTTATCGGTTCACCTTAAAGCTTAGCCTTTTTACTTGAGGAGGACATATAAAATAACCTTGCTATTTGGATATCCTGTCTTCGGACATCCACTGTAATGGTTGTGCTTTGATGATGTTGATGATCTGTGAGGGTTTCATACATTGTTTGAGAGTGAGGGACTTATTGTGTGTGTGTGTTCCTCAGGACGGCTGTGAGCTGAAGTGTGACAGTGACCAGTTCCAGTGTAAGAACGGCCACTGCATCCCCAACCGCTGGCGCTGTGACGCAGACGCTGACTGTTTGGACGGCAGTGATGAGGAGAAGTGTCACATTGCCCGTGAGTGTGTCCCTCATGGTGCTATTTGAGATGGCCACAGTGCTAAAAGAGAGTGGTCATATTGACGTTTTAACTTTTTCCTAATTGAGAGGGATTCTGGAGCCTGTGGTAGGATTTATAGGAACCGGGTCAGTAATAGACAACCTACACTTGTTCTTCTTCCGTTCTCCATGTCTTAGCTAAACACTGCCCCCTGGATGACTTCCAGTGTAACAACACACTGTGTAAGCCCCTGGCCTGGAAGTGTGACGGAGAGGACGACTGTGGAGACAACTCTGACGAGAATCCTGACGAGTGCAGTGAGTAGTGACATCACATCCTGTGACATCATATCCTGTCTACTAGTACCCTTTTCAAACTACAGAGCTGAGCTGAGTTGTACTGTGTTGGCCTGGTTACTCATCCACCAGTGGCTGAAATCGGGATGGAAAGGACTGTGTGAAAGGAAAACATCAGAGCCAGTACAGTTCAGTTCTGGTTGTCGCGATAGTGTGAAAAGGGTATGTACCCTAAAGCCTGTTCAAACTCCTTGTCTCCTAACCCCTCTTTCTCCTCCCCTCAGGGATGTTTCAGTGCCCCCCCACCAGGAGTTTCCGCTGCCAGAACGACCGTGTGTGTCTGCAGGTGTCCAAACAGTGTGACGGAGTTGATAACTGTGGGGACAACTCTGATGAGCTCAATTGCCGTGAGTTTACTGTGCTGCTGGCCTTTTGCACATAGACCAACACAAGGCTATCTGGTGCCCTCCTTGATGATCTGTTCTTCCCTGTGGAGAGGTTGGATCTGTCCACCCTAGCATACCACTTATGCTACATATAACAGAATGCATATCCAATACATTACTTAATTGTTTCATATTAAGTGGTATGCTAGTATGGACATTGGATCAGAGTCATTATGTTCATTTCATTAAATTGATGTATTTATCCGCTCTGGCAAATCTGATGGTTGCTCTGTTGTGTTTTCTCAGAGCCCCCTCCAGCCGAGCCTACCTGTGAGAAGGATGAGTTCCTGTGTGCCAATGGGAGGTGCATTAGCTCCAACCTGCGCTGTAACTTCTTCAACGACTGTGAGGACTACGGTTCAGATGAGATCCACTGCAAGACAGGTGCTCCAAGTCATGACTGGTTAACACATCCCCACGTCTACTCATGTACACAGTTCTCATGGCATGTTAGAAAAGACAGTGTTTGTTTAGCACCATGTCCAGTTAACCTTCCAATGGCTCAACACGTTTGCGGATCCTAAATGTTATTTTCCCTGCCTGTGGTGTGAATGTCTCTCTGACCCTGCAGACACCAAGCTGAATGACTGCAGGAGTAACAGGACTCTGTGTGGGGATGGGGACGAGGCACACTGCGTCACCAACGGGACAGACTCCTTCTGTTCCTGCAAACCAGGCTTCAAGAAGACTGGCCATAACACCTGTGAAGGTACACTATACCCACCTGAATGTCCTCAACACGGTCAAGCTGATTTCACCATTTACACACAAGTTACATACAGTATATCACTCTCAATCCCACATCCCAAATTGCCATTACAAGGTTACAAGCCCACATTTAATGTACACTCGCTCACTGGGAGCTCGATCAACATATTTTGTTTTGTTGTTCAAATGCTCTTTGAGGTAGCTTTATTAACTCTCCTCCACTCCCTGTCCCCTCTCAGATAAGAATGAGTGTAAGCAGTTTGGAGTATGCTCCCACATGTGCAACAACACCAAGGGATCCTACAAGTGCAGCTGCCACAAATACTTCACCAGGATCAACGACACCTGCAAGGCTGACAGTAAGTAGCATAGTTTTCTTCTAGTAGTGCAGTTGTATCTTCAAACCCCTAGATAGTTGAAATAGTGTATTCTTTCATTGACATTTTCATGGATTCTGTGTGTCGAAGTTCTCTTTTCATTTCCTGACTCCCTACCTCTCTCACTCCTCCTACCTCCCACCCCCTCCGTCCCACCCTGTCCCTAACGTTCTCACTCATCTCCCCCCTCCCTCCCTCCTCTCTCTCTCCAGACCTGGAGAGTAGCAGACAGGTGCTCTACATCGCAGACGACAACGAGATCCGCAGCCTGGACCCTGGCATGCCCAACTGGCGCTACGAACAGACCTTCCAGGGCGATGCCAACGTGCGCATCGACGCCATGGACTTGCACATCAAGACCAACCGTATCTTCTGGACCAACTGGCACACGGGCAGGATCTCCTCCTACGAGCTTCCTTCATCATCATCCACTTCCTCGTCTGGTCCATCGTCGAATACACACCGCAGCCGTCGCCAGAGTGAGGGTAGTGTTACAACCCTGGAGGTGAGGCCTGACGCAAGCAGGAATGAATGCACACATACTCACATAGACACACCCGAAAATGCACAAACACACACACCGCACTCACACTAAAACATGGGCACCGTCATGACTTCCTATGTGTGATACAATATTAGTGGAATGCAGTCTAGTGCAAAATAAGTCTCATAGCTCAGAAAGGGCTGTTGTTTTCTGTTCACAACTTAATGAGATGTACAGTAACTTAACAACCATATCTTATCTCTCCCCCCTGACTAGATTGTAGGGCATCTGGAAATGCCTCGGGGTATAGCGGTCGACTGGGTGGCTGGTAACCTGTACTGGACTGACTCTGGCAGAGATGTGATCGAGGTGGCCCAGATATCAGGCCAACACCGCAAGACCCTGATCTCAGGCATGATAGATGAGCCTTACGCCATCGTAGTGGACCCACAGAGAGGGTGAGAGACTAGTACCCTTTACCACTACTGAGCCAAACCCAGCCAAGCCCCGCTGTACTGGGTTGGCCTGGTTATGCACCCACCACAGCTGCTGCAACTGTCCTGGAATGCCAATAATAAAAAAATATATATATATATAAATATATGCAAAATATTCCATTTGTATTTCCTGCTGAGCTGTTTTGACTGTTTCTCTGTGTCCTCAGGACCATGTACTGGGCCGACTGGGGAAACCATCCTAAGATTGAGACAGCAGCCATGGACGGAACCCTTAGACAGACCCTGGTCCATGAGAATATCCAGTGGCCCACAGGTCTGTATAGCATTAGCATTGTAGCCTAGCATTAATACCTAGCATTATACATTGTAGTATGCTGAGCCTGGTCTCTGTTTGTGTTAACTCTCCTCTGCTTCTCCTCCTTCTCCCTCCAGGTCTGGCAGTAGATTACTTCAACGAGCGTCTCTACTGGGCGGACGCTAAGCTCTCTGTCATCGGGAGCGTGCATCTCAACGGCTCCGACCCTGTCATTGCCGTCACCGGACTCAAAAACAGTTCAGTTCCCCTTCATACTTATCAGGGTTGGGGTTCAGTGCTACATAGTGTATTTATATGATGTTATGTTTTATGTTGAATTCTGTGTGAAATTCCTCTCGTTTCCACAGTTTCCAAATTGCTAACTGTAAGCAGGCTATTGCTCTCACCAACAGGTGTCACTGTTTTACAGAGTTGTGCCTTCACTTCTCAGAACTACATAAGAGTTTGAGCAGCATGGATAACAAAACTCTCTCTCCTTACCTCTTCAGACCTTCTCCATCCATTCAGCATCGACATCTTTGAGGACTACATATATGGCGTCACCTACATTAATAACTTTGTGTTCCGGGTCAACAAGTTTGGCAAGGGCCCCATGGAAAACTTGACCACTGGCATTAACCACGCCACAGACATAGTCCTCTACAACCGCTACAAACAGCCAGAGAGTGAGTGTCTGTCTGTCTGTCTATCGCTCCCTTCCTCATTTGAAATACCTCAAATGACACCCTATCCATTATATACAGTAGTGCACTACTTTTGACCCCTATTCACCATATAGTGCACTTCTTATTTTTGACCTCTTATTCACTATAAAGTGCAATACCGTAAACCCATATTCCACACATAGTGTTCTTCTGACCCCTATTCCCCATATAGTGCACTACTGTTGACATTCACTCCACATAAAGTTCACTACTGTTGACCCCTATTCCACATATAGTTCACTACTGTTGACATTCACTCCACATAAAGTTCACTACTGTTGACCCCTATTCCACATAAAGTTCACTACTGTTGACCCCTATTCCACATATAGTGCACTACTGTTGACCCCTATTCCACATAAAGTGCACTACTGTTGACCCCTATTCCACATATAGTGCACTACTGTTGACCCCTATTCCACATATAGTTCACTACTGTTGACCCCTATTCCACATATAGTGCACTACTGTTGACCCCTATTCCACATATAGTGCACTACTGTTGACCCCTATTCCACATATAGTTCACTACTGTTGACCCCTATTCCACATATAGTGCACTACTGTTGACCCCTATTCCACATATAGTGCACTACTGTTGACCCCTATTCCACATAAAGTTCACTACTGTTGACCCCTATTCCACATATAGTGCACTACTGTTGACCCCTATTCCACATATAGTTCACTACTGTTGACCCCTATTCCACATATAGTTCACTACTGTTGACCCCTATTCCACATATAGTTCACTACTGTTGACCCCTATTCCACATATAGTTCACTACTGTTGACCCCTATTCCACATATAGTTCAGTGGGGTTTGCCTTTATCATGCTCTGGTTCTTACTGTCTATTCTATCGCTCTGTGATTCAGTGACCAACCCATGTGACAGGAAGAAGTGTGAGTGGTTGTGTCTGCTCAGCCCCAGTGGTCCAGTCTGTACCTGTCCTAACGACCGCGTGGCTGAAAACGGCACATGTGTGGAGAGACCCCCTCCCACACAGTCTCCATTCTGTAAGTACACACACACGCACGCATGTACATATGCGCACACACACACTCTATCAATAACCTCTCCCCCTATCTCCTGCCCCCCAACCCCTCTCCTCCCAGCTCCCCCGTCCGGGCCGTGTACGGTCCTGTGTCTGAACGGCGGGAACTGCTTCCTGAACGCCAGGCAGCAGGCTAAGTGTCAGTGTCAGTCCAGCTTCACGGGAGAGAGGTGTGAGGTCAACCAGTGTAGAGACTACTGTAAGAACGGAGGGGCCTGCACTGCCTCCGTCGCAGGTAGGTCATTGGTGTGGCCGCAAACTATTCTAGGTGGCTGCCATTTTCTATTGCAGACTCTAGGGGCTGAATCCTAACTTGATGCAAATTCTCATGTTATTCGCGCGTTGATATTCATCCAAACATATCTCAGGTTAGGATTCAGCACTATGTGTGTTAGGTAGTCACATAGTATTTAGCCTACATTATATTTTTGTTCTTATTTAGCATGACCCTTTGTTTCCAGTGTAACGTCCACACCCGTCTTACTTAACCTTTGACCTTGTCATTCTCTCTTCCAGGGGCCCCTACATGTCGCTGTCTGAAGGGCTTCACGGGGCCCCAGTGTAACCTGCACACCTGTCAGGACTACTGTCACAATGGAGGCAACTGCACCGTATCCCAGGGCAACCAGCCCACCTGTCACTGTCCGCCTGAGTACCTGGGAGACCAGTGTCAATACAGTGAGTGCATATTCTATAAAGGGTTAATAAGAGGTTATTTACCCAACCATGTGCACAACTTCCAAGTCAAGTGGATGTTGAGCATTCAGCTTTGTATCAGCTTGGTATAACAGTGTACCGAAAAGTATAGTTCCTGTATTTTCATCTGGATCTGTCATTCGTCTGATTTTAATTATTTATTTTGAAGCAGTTCAGCAAAAAACATTTAAATAACCTGTCTTCAATCCACTTCTTAATGCAATACTTAATCACTAATCAGAAATGGCTCAAAAGGAGAGTCTTCACTGTGAGACTGTAAGCTCTATTTCTCTGCCTCTCAATCTGCTCACCCCCCTCCAGGTAAATGTGAGGATTACTGTAAGAATGAGGGGAAGTGTCTGCAGACAGCCAATTCCACCAAGCTGTGTCGCTGTCCCCCTCAGTTCCACGGACAGCTATGTGAGCTGGACAAGTGCGAGTACTGCGGACCCAACGGCAAGTGTCTGCCCAAAGCCTCAGGAGAGGTCATGTGCAGGTAGGAGTGCATGCTACATACACACACACACACACACACACACACACACACACACACACACACACACACACACACACACACACACACACACTGTTCAGTCCGTTCACGCTCACACATGCACAGATGCACACACACTGCTCAGTCACACACACACACCTTACACACACATTCTGCTCAGTCCCCAGTTTGTTTTATCTTAATATACGAGTTATCCTGGTGTTATCCTCAAAAACAATTATCTGGTGTTGTTTGTTCACTCACTCTCTCTGTCCTTGTGTCTGTGTACCTGTCTATGTCCAGCTGTCCTAACGGTCAGACCCAACCCAGCTGCTACACCTGTCTAGATTTCTGCACCAAAGGACTCTGCTCTATCCAACCACGCACGCTCCTGCCCCAGTGCAAGTAAGAGGATGGACCCTATCATACACACACGTATTTAGGTGTCTCTCTGTATCCTGTGTGATGTGTATTTGGGTGTCTCTCTGTATCCTGTGTGATGTGTATTTGGGTGTCTCTCTGTATCCTGTGTGATGTGTATTTGGGTGTCTCTCTGTATCCTGTGTGATGTGTATTTGGGTGTCTCTCTGTATCCTGTGTGATGTGTATTTGGGTGTCTCTCTGTAACCTGTGTGATGTGTATTTGGGTGTCTCTCTGTAACCTGTGTGATGTGTATTTGGGTGTCTCTCTGTATCCTGTGTGATGTGTATTTGGGTGTCTCTCCGTATCCTGTGTGATGTGTATTTAGGGGTCTCTCTGTAACCTGTGTGATGTGTATTTAGGTGTCTCTCTGTAACCTGTGTGATGTGTATTTAGGGGTCTCTCTGTAACCTGTGTGATGTGTATTTAGGGGTCTCTCTGTAACCTGTGTGATGTGTATTTAGGTGTCCTATAGAATGGAGGGGGTATCGATGTGAAGTCATTGCCTCTCCTGTGGATTCTCCTGTCTCCAGTGGAAGTAAGTTACTTTAGTCTCTTTACAGTGTCAGTGAAACACATGTTATAACTACAGATTAGAACACATGATTATAGCACAATACATGTTATAACCTGTCTGTCTCTCATTGGTCGATGTGTTGCATATATTCTGTTCTCATTGGTGTCCATGTTGCTCTCTCTGCAGGCTCTGCCTCCATAGTCATCCCAGTGCTGCTGCTGTTGTTACTGGCGCTGCTTGTCGTCGGGGCGATCTTGTGGTACAAGAGGAGAATGCGTGGGTGAGTAGACCAGGGGTTTCCAAACTCTTTCACTCAGGCCCCCCTTCCAGCATTGGGGAGCATCCCGCGCCCCTGCCACGTCTATCTCTATGGGCACCAGCACTGTTCATGACACAAACTGTTCACAACCGTCTTGTTGGCGGAGGAATTTTTTGGCAGGTTTTAAAGCTTATTTCCTGCAATTCTACACATTTTGTAATGAGGTGCAGAGAAAATGTTACAGTTTTCTTGCAATTCTGTAAATTTTTCCATTTCCAATGTGTATGCTTGTGATATTTGTGAGACTCAAATATTGCAACAAAATCTATGGGCTAAAAAAACCTAGCTAAAAAACAATAGCTGGCATGGGCTAGTTGATCTGGACATTTCTGACAAGTTATAAATGGCTCTCTAAGGTATGCAATGACTGCCATGACAAGAGGATTCTACTAGTGCATTCTACTAACTGAGCCCCCGTCCCCGGGGGGGGGGGGACCCCCACCCTACCGACTCCAGAGTTTGGGAACCACTAGAGTAAACAACCATTGTGTTGAGACTGGGTGTGAGAGCTCCCACTCATTCTGTCAAACTCGAATCTCTTTTCCACCTTTCATCTGTACCTCCCACCATCACACTCCCTCTTTATCTCTATTTTCTCTCTCTTTTCTCTCTCTTTTCTCCGTCTCTCTCCCTCTTTCTAGGTCTGCATGGCCGGGCAAACGCTCCCGACGTTCTCGGTAACTTAATAGGGTCATGTCTATCACCTGTTTCCCCCCCTCTCCCCAATGCCTCATCTAAACCACCATCTTGTCTGTCGGTCCAGTGACGGTCCTCCATTTTGCTGGTCTCTCTGTAGGAGAGTGTCTGTCTGTCCGTGCCTCCTCTCTCTTGTTCAGTACAGGGTTTCCCACCCAGGAACGCAGGGGTCTATTGACAGATAGATTGACTGGTTCTTCCTTACCCATCCATACCTTTCCCTGTCTACATGTATAAATATTTGTATCTATCAGTGATGCTTCTGTGCCTGCATTGTAGCAGTGGAACATTTGCGTTGTGGAAAATCCAGCATTCACCAGGATAGACACTGGATGTGTCCAAATGGCCTTTGAAAAAAGCACATTTGCATTTTCAATGTACCTTGGTTCGGTGTTGCCTTGACTGTGTGGAATCGTTTTCCTGTACTGTACATGTAGCTGGTGGTGTGTGATGGTTTGGTGTATGCTGGATTTCTCTCTCCTGTCAGTGGCTTGATTCAAGGCTCTCAGTGCTTTCAGTGTGTGTTCCTGTGTTGTAGCTACGTCTATGCTACTGTTAAAGTGTTGAGAAGAAACAAACTCACTGTGTGTGTGTGTCCACAGTGCTAAGGGCTTCCAGCACCATAGGATGACCAACGGGGCCATGAACGTGGAAATAGGAAACCCAGCCTATAAGATCTACGAAGGGGAGCCAGACGACGATGCTGGGGAACTCCTGGATTCAGACTTCGCTTTAGATCCAGACAAGGTAACACACACTCACTTATATTCACACTTGATCCATCTTAAATAGTTAACACTTGTTTTAACCCTCAGGTTACTTGTTTTAACACTGCAGCACTTCTTAACTCATAGGAATTAAATTGACACATCAAAAAAAAGTGCACTCCATGAGACTCTGCCTCTAGACTACCTGGATTGCAATGAAACCTAATTTAGGACCCTTGTATGCTCTTTGTCCAAACATTATTTCTGTGTTCCCTCCCTGCAGCCTACCAACTTCACCAACCCAGTGTACGCCACCCTGTACATGGGAGCCCACAACAGTCGCAACTCCTTGGCTAGTACAGACGAGAAGAAAGAGTTACTGTCACAGGGGGATGATGGGGAGGATGAGGACATGAGTGACCCGCTGGCATAGAGGTCAGAGGTCAGGCATGCCCGAGCCACGTCTAGACCACGCCCGCAAAGAGACAAACGCTGATCTTATGCCTTTTACCAATCGAGAAAAGAAAAGCAACAAAAAGAAAGCGAGAACACTGTATAAAATGAAGGACTACTTTTGTATGTGATTGCAGTATTATATTTTGTTCTTTTGAGAGAAAAATGAAAATTCCTCTGGTCAGAAAAAGGAAGAACCATTTTATAGACAGATTTATTCATTCAACTCTCTCGTTAAAAATTTTGCTCACTTCCATCCTCCCTCGCTCCTCTCCCTCCCCCCTTCATCCATATAGCCACTACCTCTGTGCAAAGGTGTAGAGAAAAACAAACAACAGTGGAACAATTTTACGTTTTTATTTTTGTATGAATTGTATAGGGAAAAAACATTGTTCCATTTCAGAGAAGTGTTGTTTGTGAAAGACGTGGAGAAGAGAGGGGGCCAAGTTCAATACAAAGTCAGTTCTGAATGCCAATTGATGCTGGTTTGGTCTATGCTGGAGGTGCAGAGTGAGACCATGTCTGGTGGAACTAAGACTTCCGAAACTGTAGTTCAGGAACTGGAATCAGAACTGCACATGTCCACATGGTGGAGTCAGTCAGCATCACACATATTAATGTCCGTTGTGTTGAGTGATTGTCTTTTACCTCCTTGCACAGACTAAAAGTTACATATATTTACACATGCGTATATATATAACCCTATTAACAAAGTGTCTTGAAAATATACCCAGGAATACAAACATCAAATAACATATAGCAGTTTGTCTGTACTATGTTTTACCACCTTTTCTGTTTTAGTCTTGTATAAATGAACGGCTAAATGTGCTTAATGAATGAAAGTCAATGGGTTAATGGAGTGTGTAATGTGTTGGAGGAATATGATTGTATTGAAGCAGACATTCCAGGATGACAATTCCGGGGAAGTAACTGAGGACGTCTTTGGTGTACGAAAGGACATGTTTTGGGGGGACTTGATGTGACAGATGATATATATTGGGGCCCAGAGGGTTCAGGACCATCTCAGTGACTGTTTCGTCCTGAAAATAGGCAGTTTGGCACCAAGCATGCCTCTGTGAACGCCTGACATTGCTGAAACAAACCATCTACGGTAAAACAACAAGCGGAACATGCTTTCGTCTCTGTCGGTGATAGTGAACATACTTTCAGGAGAGGCCAGTTGTTTTATGGTACTTCAGTGGGAATTTATATCAACAATGCTGTGTGTTTTTATGTTTTGAATGTATGTAATAATTACATCATGCCTATCTAATTTCGGTTTCTGCTCATTGTAAGTGCATTCCTCAGAAGGTTAGGACTGTTAGCGTCCTGATTAGCGTTCCCTGTTGATTCCCCTCTGCCTTGCTGCTAACGCTAGCTAGCCGTCTGTCTATGTCGTCTGTAGGCTCGTCTGTCTGTCGGCTTGTCTGTCTAACCATCTCTGTCTCAGTCTCAGCCAATCACGCGCTGCTGAACATGCTGCTTCTAACCAGTTGGTGATCAGCCATAACTGCCATACTATATTACAGAATACACTGCATGCAATTCACAACACACCATATACAAACCCTATAGCAAACTGCTCTAGCTTAACCATCACTTGTTATTAACAGTATGCACTATAATTTGGATTTTAATAACATTTCTGCTCTGTTACATTTTAATTTGAATAATGTAAATTAGGAACAATCTGTTTTAATTTTGACAGAAACACTTCAGCAAAACAAAACCCCACACATGGATTTTTGTTGCTCTGTTGTTTCGGTTAGTTATGATTTTATTTCTTTTTGATATAAGAAATTAAATTGATTTTTATAGTAGAAATGCATTGTGGCTCTGACCTTCATTTGGCAAGAAAAACATGAGTGAGAGAGCGAGAAAGGAGAGACAGAGAGAGAGAGAGAGAGAGCAAGAGAGAAAGGAGACCGAGAGAGAGAGAAAGAAGGAGACCGAGAGAAAGAGAAAGAAGGAGACCGAGAGAGAGAGAAAGCAGACATTTTCAAATGTGAGTCACATTGTCATTTTGTTTATTAAGGGGGAAGTCATCTTTTAGACAACATACATCAAATATCAGGCACTATTTTATTTCATCCTTATGACAAAAAAGCACAAGTAAAAGGCTTCTATTCGTTGATTTACATACAAAATGCAAATGTATGTAGAAATATCTGCTATAAGAGTAGTGTCTCATACAACATGAAGGCAATGTAAGTAGTGTAAATATGCGCTGTCCCTTTTGTGGAAATACCATATTGAAAAACAGATTGTAAGTCGGAGTGCACAATCATTGTGCTTACTTGATGGCTATTAAGGGGAAAAATTTTAATCATTACAGTTCTAAAATTTGACACAGAGTATAAAGAACATGGTTAGACTCATAGGAATGCATTCTTTACCTACCAACAAATGCATGACTGTATTGACGGAATGTTGGATATGTCTGCTCAATCGGAAATTACCTTTAAGGGCTCTATTCAATCCGTATCTCGGAAGTTCAGCGTGATTGAAGTTTAAAGGCAATGTTTCCACGTTAGCTCAGACAGCATTCACTGTAAACGCTGCATATGTCGGCTCAATCGGAAATTACCTTTACATTTCTATCGCGCAATCTGTAACACTCCAGCGATACAGATTGAATAGAGCCCTAAATGTCAATCGCACTATAAGGCGGATCTAAGGCGGATTGGAATGAATCCTGGCCGAAGTGGTAAGACTGAAGTGGTAATTGGACTGTAGGTCATAAAGTTAGAGGTAATAGAAAGCAAATACATGGAATGTTTTTACCCACTCATAAAACGTTTTCGAAGACACTTGGCCTAAGCTAATTTAGATTACAGTGCTGAGAAGCAACCTTTAAATACTGTATAGTGATTAAAGCTGGAATTCTGATTCCAAACCATTGCATATGATTATTCTTTTACCGTTTTTGAAGGTAATGTTATCAAACAAATGCAATAAAAAATACAATATTTAACAACAACAAAAATACTAAAGATACAAATTATAGCTGAGTCACACAAATAATACTGTCTAAACAAAAAGGCACTTCTTCTTTAGCAAAATAATAAGAAATAAGACATGAGTAGAGGAAGTTTGGTTTGGCTAGCTTGTACAGAAACATCTCCAAAGATTAAAAGTCTCTTTAACAATAATCTTCAGTCCTTAACTCTGTGGACAGAGACGTTCTGTGATGGCAAAACCCTGGGCCGTATTCATTAGGGCACACAACCTAAAATGTTTTGCAACGGAAAACGGAAATAAGCGTTTCTTATTGGTCAAGTCCAGCTAGTTCCTCCCTGTTCCAGTCCGTTTTCTTTCGTTTGGTGCCTTATGAAAACAACCCTGTTCTCTTTGAAGTGGAAATCCCAGCAGCAGAGTCAACATATGCTGTCATTTTATACAACCGACCGACTGTCTCCCATCCTCAACTTGCTTGGATTGCACAATCGGAGGAAATCCACGTTCATGGAAATAAGATCCACGTTGGCAGGCACTTGGCAGGAGGCACTTGTGGTTCCATGTCCACATTATGCAGTTACAGTGTCCTTCCTTCCTGCTTGTGTGAGGCGAGCCGCCCCTTTAAGGGCTCAACTCACCACCATACTCTTCTTCTTTGGACTCTCTCTGCCCAGTCCTGTTCTTAATGCCAACACACTGGCGATCGCTGTAGTCCTCTGTTTTCTGTGTGTGTTTGTGTCTGTGTCTTCGTGCATGCGGTCTGTGTTTTCAGTGGGAGAGGGGGTAAGCTAACCCACCTGATGTCTGTGCTTCTACAGTTATACCTGCTTGTTGAGAGATAGTGTCCATCAAGGATCTCCATAAATAAATAAATACCCCCGTAAAACTTGGGCCATCGTTTTGGTCCTGTCCGCCTTTCAGTCTCTGTGATCTGCAGGGAGATGCAGCCTCAGGGGGTGGGTGAGACCACCAGGACACAGGTAGGGGGGGTTGGGGGGTTATAAAGGGAAGGGGGGATAAGTGAGGAGGAACGAGTGGGTTGTTTAGGGTCTCTTCCAGCCGCTCCGGATCAGCGCGTCGTGCCGCAGGAAAGGCTGGCTGCGGAGATCTGTGAGTGGGTGAGGGGGGGAGAGAGGGGTCACTCAGGTTAACTGGGAAGTCAAACTGCTCCAGTGGCGTCATGCTCAGGTTTGAGGTTGTTGATTAAGGAACATCTATTTGCAGTGCTTATCCTAAACAGTATATTTCTGCAAATTATGTTTCACATTTTCAAATTTTAGTTACATGTTATCAAATGGGTAGCCAATTGAAAGTGAGTATCCGTTAACCAAAAAGAGAATGATGCCTTCACATAGCCTTGCATTGTCAACTTAAAACTGACAGAGAAATATGGATTTTTCATCCCAAGGCTATGGGGGTGTAGTTATTCAAATAAATCACTATGTCAACAACATAACTACGAAAGAAAATAATAATCACACGTTATAATAATATCACAGTTGTGGCAGTCAACGAGCTCTGTGAGGTACTGTGCTAAAGAGACGCTAAATATTCATAAAACTAATCTAGCCTGTTGCTGGAGAGAGGAGCTCTCGTCTCTAAAATGTCTCCTTAAATGTTAACGACATCTGTTATGTCATGATTATGACAGTGTTATGTAGCCCTTTATAATGGAGTGTTCAAGTAGTGTTACCAATGTTTCTGTATTTTTTTCTGTATGTCCTTTTGTCTGAATATGTCGGTGTTTGTGTGGATGTGCAGGGGCCTCAACAGAGCTTGTTGACCATCGAGCTGCTCAGCACACCGCAAGTCACAGTTAACAGGGAAAAACAGGACATGGAGACATGACATCAACAGGTGACTGAGTGGTGGATTGACAGAACACTGGACACAGCATGCAACATGGAAGAAAGAGGTGAGTGAGGTGGTGGTGATGATGGAGGGACCTGAGTAGAAGAAGACTTTCATGGTGGATGAAATAGTCTGCCATCTTGAGAGGTATATGGAAACGAGATGGACCTGATATTTGCGCTTCTGCTGGCTCTTTGGGAAAGTGAGTTGGATTGTTTAAAATATTGAAGGGGTTGTAAATGGCTTCATAAATCTCGATGCAATGGAGGCTCAGCTGCACGTTTCTTACTGTTGTACAGTAAAGCATATCTGACTGTTGTAAAGCATAGCATATCTTACTGCTGTGCAGTACAGTAAAGCAGGTCTAGCTGTTATAATGAATCTGAAGCGCTGGGTTGGCTAAAGCAGCTGACATGACTAGCAACACCATAGACTGTAGCTAGCAGCACACAGAGGGGCCACAGCACAAGCAGGGCCAGGGCCAGGGCCAAAGCAGACAGGCCAGGCTTCAGGCTACCTTCCTTACCCTGCAGCGTTTAGGAGTGGCATATACTGTTATTAATCTTCTGTTCAGCTGTTCAGAGGGGTAGAATGAAGAAAAAAGAGTGATGGTTGAGGAAAGGTTGTTACCAGGTTAGAGGGAAACCAAACCAATCATATTAGTTAGTTTCATGGAACAACAAGGCATTGTTTAGTTAACAAGATCGGTTTAATAGCCAAACCTCTTTATACTGTATTTTTAAGATTTAAATAAATACATCCTGAATGAACTGATAGATATCTTATACATAATGTAGCTTTCCGTGCTCATGTTATTATGCTACAGTAGATGCAACTTGATCATATGATTATATTTCGTACTACTTACTATACTGAACAAAAATATCAACGCAACATGTAAAGTGTTGGTCCCATGTTTCATGAGCTGAAATAAAAGATCCCAGACATTTTCCATACGCACAAAAAGCTGATTTCTCTCATATTTTGTGCACAAATTTGTTTACATCCCTGTTAGTGACCATTTCTCATTTGCCAAGATAATCCATCCACCTGACAGGTGTGGGATATCAAGAAGCCGATTAAATAGCATGATCATTATACAGGTGCACCTTGTGCTGGAACAATAAAAGCCACTCTAAAATGTGCAGTTTTGTCACAACACAATGCCACAGATGTCTCAAGTTTTGAGGGAGCGTGCAATTGGCATGCTGACTGCAGGAATGCCCACCAGAATTGAATGTTAATTTCTCTACCATAAGCCGCCTCCAACGTCGTTTTAGAGAATTTGGCAGTACGTCCAACCGGCCTCACAACCGCAGACCACATGTAACCACGCCAGCCCAGGACCACCAAATCTGGCTTCTTCACCCGCGGGAACATCTACGACCAGCCACCCGGAAAGCAGATGAAACTGTGGGTTTGCACAACCGAAGAATTTCTGCAGAAACTTTCTCAGGGAAGCTCATCTGCGTGCTCGTCGTCGTCCTCACCAGGGTCTTGACCTGACTGCAGTTTGGCATTGTAAGCAACTTCAGTGGGCAAATGCTCACCTTCGATGACCAATGGTACGCTGGAGAAGTGTGCTCTTCACGGATGAATCCCGGTTTCATCTGTACTGGGTAGATGGCAGACATTGTGTATGGCGTTGTGTGCCCCATGGTGGTGGTGGGGTTATGGTATGGGCAGGCATAAATTACGGACAACGAAAACAATTGCATTTTATCGATGGCAATTTGAATGCACAGAGATACCGTGACGAGATCCTGAGGCCCATTGTCGTGCCATTCATCCGCCGCCATCACCTCATGTTTCAGCATGATAATGCATGACCCAATGTCGCAAGGATCTGCACACAATTCCTGGAAGCTGAAAATGTCCCAGTTCTTCCATGGCCTGCATACTCACCAGAAATGTCACCCATTGAGCATGATTGGGCTGCTCTGGATCAACGTGTACGACAGCGTGTTCCAGTTCCCGCCAATATCCAGCAACTTCACACAGCCATTGAAGAGGACTGAGACAACATTCCACAGGCCACAATCAACAGCCTGATCAACTCTAAGCGAAGGAGATGTGTCGCGCTGCATGAGGCAAATGGTGATCACACCAGATACTGACTGGTTTTCTGATCCACGCCCCTACCTTTTTTTTAAGGTATCTCTGACCAACCGATGCATATTTGTATTCCCAGTCATGTGAAATCCATATATTAGGGCCTAATGAATTGATTTAAATTGACTGATTTCCTTATATGAACTGTAACTCAGTAAAATCTTTAAAATTATTGCATGTTGCGTTTATATTTTTTGTTCAGTGTAAATAATAATATATTCCCATTGTAACATTAGCCTTTGATTCAGCATGAATATCAAAATATCAGGTTCAGTCATTCAGAGGATTGGCTGTCTGACTTCTATCCTGTTAATTCAGGTAGAAGTGCTTTTGAGGTAGATAGAACACACACTTGCCACCAATAAGAGTCGAGGGCCGGGATTCAAACAAACCGCACTGCGCAGCCCGGCCTAAATTAGTAAAGGGGGGGGGTAAGGAGTAGTCTTAGGGAGTGATGAGGTCGGGGGGTCATGCTGCATGCACAGTGGTCAGGCAGGGGGGTAACGAGGAGAGGACACCTGTTCTGGACAACCTTGGCAATAGGGGGAGGAACTGTAGGGGCTAGCAGTTGGAGTCGTCACAGAGCTGTGCCTCACAGAAGAACCGTGAGCTTCGTTTAGCAGTACGGGCTGTGAAGGGGACGCTCTTCAGCACTGAGGGGGGAGGAGGAGGAGGGGAGAAAACGTCACACCTGAGACAGAGGAACCTGTACTGTTATTGTACTGTTGTACACCCCCCTATCTTCCATCAGCCTGGTACAGTCTAGAACAGCACAGGCACTCCTCAAGGTGCTGCAACTGTCCTATAACTGTAATATCTGTATCCAGTATACCAGCTCTCTCTGTGTCACACCTCGCTGTATTGGAGTATTGGAGGACCAGACTACATTACTGTGGGTCTTAAAGCCCTCAAAAGGTATTTGGGTGCATCTGAAATGCACCATATTCCCTATATAGTGCACTACTTTTGACCAGTAGTGCACTATAGGGAATAAAGTGCCATGTCAGACACACGCTATGTCCAGGAGGACAGGGCTATCCTGTCTGTAGCGTAACGTAGATGACGCAAGTGTTGTAAAGGACCAGGGCTAGTAGTGGGGAGGAAAAGCATTATTAACATATTATTAGCATTATTAACATTTAACATTTGTATTATTTCACTGTAGATGTTGATTAATTAGAGTTAAGTTAGGAACTGTCCTGAGTTTGCACCTCCCACGAAACAGGGCATTGGGATAAGATGCCATTTTTGATCTATTGTGACATGCATAACAGATCCAATGGCTTGACTTGCTGCTTAGCTGCACAGCTACTGTATAATGATGAGACACTACTAATCTAAATAACTAGCAGGCCACAAAAACAAACTACTGGGACGTTCAGAACTGGAATCTTCTGTTGTCTAGCTGCTGTATAGCTTCTAGCAGTGGTGTCTGAACCACGTAACAGAGTGCTCCTCCAGCCGAGCAGTTGAGGACCACAGTGATCTTAGCCTGGCCTCGGCCTCTGCCCCTAGGACTGCTTGGACGGTGGCTGGGGCTTGGACCAGGGGACCTGGGGCTCCTACTGGGGCCTGGCTGAGGGCTGCGTGGCTGCCTGCGAGGCTGCATGTCGAGCCCACCTGTGATGATATCCTCGATGGTGCCGTCCTTCCCCTCGTAGACGGGCCGGTGGTCCTTAGCCTGGCGTTTACGCAGCTCTGAGATCAGCTCCTGTTGCTGCTGCCTCTTCTTCACTACCTGGACCTGGGAGGGAGAGGAGGAAGAACATCAAATCCTGCCTAGGTCCCCCAAATAGCTTGAGCTGCCCATGGATCATTTCAATCATACAAATGCACGAACTCCTTATTGGAAGTGTGAGAAATATATTGAGAAATATAAGGCTTTGTTGATTGCATAATTATCCACCATTTAGTCTACATTCTACATCTAGACTATCTAGAGTCATTGTACAATAAGCTCAATTTTACTACTGTTGGTTGAGTCCAGTTTGAGTATGATCATCGTCTTGGCTTTTTGGGCCTTGTCTGGCAGTCAGGGCTAGGGAGACTTCTAGTATTGTACCTTGGGGTCATGTTGCTTGGCCTCCTTAGCCAGTAACTTCTCTCTCATGGCTTCCTCCTGCTTTTTCCTCTGCTCATTATCCACCACCGCATCCTGTAGGGAGGAGAACACAAAATGAGACTTCAATTCAATACCAGTCAAGACACTGGCTAAGCCAAGCTATGGAAATATATGGATCTGGGTGTTGAGTAAACACAAAGAAAACACACTTTCATGTAGCTAAACAGTCAGCACCATACATGTTCTGTGTCTCTCTCTCTCTCTCTCTCTTCCCTTCTCTGTGTCTCTCTCTCTCTCTTCCCTTCTCTATTTCTCTCTCTCTCACACACACGCAAGCGCACAGCTCCTGCAGATCCATAAATCCTTGTAGAGAACAATCTCAGGAAGGTGTCTGTGTGGCAGGGGCCGTCTGTCCTTCCGGGGGGGAGTCAGGGTGGAGGCAGGGGGAAGCAGAGGCAGGGTGGGGCCCTCGGTCCAGGGGTCAGAGTGGGGAGGCAGGGGGAGAAAGGGGAAAGCAGGGGGGAAGGAGGCGGGAGACGGGGCCCAGTCTAAACACCACAGCTGCTGCTCTGAAGGCAGACCCAGCTGGCCCATCCTGTTATTAGACCTGTGACTCCAGTCCACACCCTGTCCTGTGGCACACAAGCAGCTCTGCTCTGCTCTTAGAGGCAGCAGGGCAACACCCAGACCCAGACTAACCCAAGGTTAGGCTAACTCCCATAGGACAGAGAGAGCAAGCTCCACCTTAACATGGTCCTGTGTGGCTTAGTTGGTAAGAGTGTGGCGCTAGCGACACTTCAAGGCACTACAGGGTTGTGGGTTCATTTCCTACAGGGGGATCACATACGCATAAGAAATGTATGCACTCGTTTTACTGTAAAAGCATTTGCTATATGGCATATTATATACACGTAAAGGGGTAAAGATATATGTTAGAACTGTGCTGTTTGGTCCTTCCTTACCTTGTAAGCTCTGATGAATCGCACAAACACAGGGAAGAACACAGACGGAGGAGTCGTTTTGGAACTCTCCCCAAAATAGTTCACCACATTGTTGAAGGCTTCCTAGAAATGACATGGGGAGACAGAAGTGTCAAGGGTGGGACACATTTGTCAACATCGCTAACCTTTACAAAGCCTTTTGTTTGAGGTCAAGTTCCTGTAAGTGTTGTGCTGCATTGTTGTATCTTGGGCTTTGTTGTGCTGCTTCTAGGAAGAGGTGTTGGGTCGTGTTACACTAAGTTGTGTTATATTTGGTTTTGACCCGTTTGTAGTTTTAGACAGGCAATTCTTCCTGAAGAAAAATGTTGTGCATGCTTTAGCGGTCCAAACATTTTTTTTAGGGTAGTGGAAGATGTTTAGAAGTTGAAACGTTTAGAGACTTGTATTGAACAATTGTGTTTGTAGTTTTGATAGGATGTGTTTAGTTTACCTCGGCAGTCTTGGCGTCCTTCTGCAGTTTGTCCAGCTGAGTGTCGCTGGTCTGGAGGAAGCCCTTGAGAACAGAGTGGTCGTGGAGACTACACTCTCTCCTGATCAGATCCATCCCTTTACCCAGCTCCCGCACGTCCAGCAGCACATTCTCCAGAGATACTAGAGAGAGAGATAAGCATGCAGGCACACACACAAATATCAAGACCCCTCAATTCTACTGTGGTTCACATAAACTGTCTTCTTCATAAAGTTAGAAGAGAAAGAGATCAGAAGAGAAGAGGAGTCCCATTCCTGTCTCATGGTGTCTGTGTAGAAGTGTACTCACCTGCAGCAGCTTTGTCCACAAAGTGCAGTTCATTGAAGAAGTTAGCCAGCTCAGGATACTTCTCCTTGACAACCACAGCTATGTAGTGGAGCAGAGTCATCTTCCTGTCTGTAGACTTGGTGTCCAGCAGCTGGGGGAGGAGAGCAATTCATATCAGCCAAGCCTCTTTTATCACGCTTGAAACAAGTGTATAATTATAGCCTTGTATAACTAATATGGAGATAAACTGAGCACTTGAAACTGAATACATGGCCAGAATACATATCAGCCAAGGCCCTTTTCATTCTGGAAGAGTACATCTTGAAAAAAGTTCAAAGTGTAGCCCCTTGAAGATACAGTCAACACTTGAGAAGTCGCTTGAGGACTTGCACACAGCAGCTCTCTAAAATGAGCTACTTTGTTTCGTACAGTACTCACCAGATCAAGACTTTGTAGTTTGAAGCCATACACAGAGCCTCTCTTGCTGCTGTTCATGTAGTTTCCCAGGGCTAAGATGATCTATGAGCGCACAGAAAGTAAGAATACACATTTTAGCACCATAAAAACATGGCCAGGGTCAAGCAAAAACAACAGAGTTTCCCAAAATAGTTGTAGCACTAAGATCCATTGCCTACAACTGGCCTAGATGATTTTAGTGCTAAACTCACCACTGATTGCTAAACTGAAAGGATGCTTCTCATCCAATTCAAACTACTTTAATCCCTGATGATGGAATCCAAGAGAGAACCCTTACCTCTAGCATTCGTTTTAACTTTGGTGAAGACTTGACGGATGCGGACGCTGCGATGATGGCGTTGAGCTGCGGGGTTAGCATGCTGACGTTGTCTGAGAAGTTCCCTACAAACGTAATAATATTCATCCTCTGGGTGAGCCGTTCGATCTTGGAGAAGAAGAGCATGAATCGGTCCTCGTCCGTCAGCGCGTCCAGCGGTCGCCGCTCCCGCTCGTACTGACGCATCATCTTCCCCTCCGCCTCTGTGGGAAGGAACCGCATCAGACACTCCACGAAGTCCACCGGCAGGGCCTTCAGATCGAAGCTGTAGGGAGAAACAAATAGTAGAGGTTGCAATACTGACAGTTTAGAAACATCAGATACTCCTCTGAGTCCAACGGCAGTGCTTTCAGGTCAAACCTGGGTAAGGAGACCGAGCATAAAGCATCAGAGGGGGGAGACCGGTTAGAAACATCAGCGCTAGAACTGGAAACTATGCTGGTAGAACCAGATGGTTGGGCCCCTCGGAGTCTGGTTCCTCGCTAGGTTTCTTCTTTCTTGGGAGTTTTTCCTGGACACTGTGCTTCTTGCTTGCTCTTTGAAGGTCCAGGCCGGGTTACTGTAAAGCACTTTGTGACAACTGAATTGTTGATGTAAAAATACAATTGATTTGTGGAGAGCAAGGTATAGGTTACAGTACGTACCTCTGTATGGCTTTGCAGATCTCCTCAGTGCTCTTGTTGGCCTTCCTCAGGGTGATGGCCAGGTTCTTGGAGCGGTTAGCGTCCAGCAGGCTGACCTTGTTGGCAGCCTTCTGAGACACTTTGGTCTTGGGACCACTCAGGTCCACCAAAGGACCCTGGGCCTTGGTCTTAAAAAGCTCCTCAAACTTCTCCACATCCAGCTCCTATAGACAGACAACACACACCACACACTCAGTCAAACGTGATACCTCAAAGCATGTACATTTTCTATGACAAAGATAATTGTTTCAGTTAGGAGTTTTCTGTTTAGTTTTTATTGCAAAAAAACAAAACAGGGCTGGTTTGACAATCAGTATACAATGAGTTAGGAGGAGGGCCTTGAGGGCCTATTTTCCTGACCACGCGACATGACAAGGAACAACTCGGGCCCCTAATTAAGAGCTAAACTGTCAGATGAAGGCACCTAAATGGAGGTTTATCCTGGACTGGTAGACTCACCTCTAGTACTCGTTCATCATCTATCTCGCTGAAGACCGTGCCGTTGATCTGGTTGGGTTTCAGCGCGGTCCAGTTGAAAATAGGCAGGCGGAACTTGGTCTTGATGGGCTTCTTGATCCTGATAGCTGCAGACCGACATTACACTCATTATTACATAGAATATCAGGACAGTCGTTATATAGAAAATCAGGCACATTACCATCACACAATCAGACTTGTATCTTGTACTGTATTCATTTCAACACATTCTATACTCCACCCTAAGTTCTTTTTTAGTTTAGATGAATCATAATGGCACCATAGCAGACGTGCAATGCATCATATTTCGAGGCTGATGTTAGCTCTTACCTGATAGGCCCATATTGAGGATGAAGTTGGGTGTAGTTCCTGGTAAAGGCGGGGCCATAGGAGGTGGGGGTGGAGCATTCTCTCCTGTGGAATAGAAGACAAACACTCAGTCAGCATCGACCAACAACGCCAAAGTCTGTGTAGCTCTGATCTCATGAGCCATAATCAAATCTCAAGCTTATGAATGTCTGTGAGAGAGGCTAGTTCTAACATGCTGTACCAAATCAGTACGATGAGTAGAAGATAATCCATAATATTGGTTTATGATGGCATACACTAGTGTTGTGCGTCCATCCAGCTGTTTCCTTGTGTGTGTGTGTGTGCTTGCCATGCGTGTGTATGTGCACAGCCTGTCAGCACCCTGATTCACAGTGAGGGAGGAAACACCCTAGCGTTTCCCTTTCCTGTCTGGACTGGCGGGGCCCGGGCCCTACTTTGACCAATCACCTGGCTGGGCACAAAAGGGCACAGAGGGCAACTCTAAAATAGATCTGCCCTCATAGACCTATGTCCCCTATGTCCATTTGGACTCTAGTGACTTCCTCTCTCATACATACATGTATACCACACACACTGTTTAGCACAGACAGTAATACCCTTTTCACACTACAGAGCCGAGCTGAGCTGTACTGTGCTGGCCTGGTTACGCATCCATCATAGTTTGTGCTGTAAAGTATTGATTCTCAACCTTTCAGTGGCCCTTGGAATTTGGAATGGAAAAGGTTGAGATCCCCTGCTATGAAGGACAATGTTAAAAGAAAGCCAACACAGTACAGTTGGAGTCGGCACAATGATGTGAAATAGTATAACTGATCATGGTACTGTACCTAAAGCAGAGGGCAGAGGAGGAGGAGGCGGTGGAGGGGGAGGCGGGGGAGGAGGTGCTTCACTGGCTGATGGTAGACTAGTCCCTGGTCCTCCTGGTCCTCCTGGCCCTGTTACTCCTCCAGGCCCCACTGAGAACCCTCTGTTCTGCCCAAAGTCACCCTGAGGCACACCTGGACCTCCACTCCCTCCTCCACCACCACCACCACCACCACCACCCCCTCCCAGGGGCTCGATGGCGATGTCCCCATCTGGCTTCTTGCGGAGGCGGATGGTCCCCTGCTGTTCCATCTCCAGCAGGCGCTTCTCGATGTTGAAGCTCCTCTGGAAGGCAGCTTCTTTCTCCTTGATCATCCTCCTCAGGGTGTGGACCTGGGTGTTGGTCGACTCATATGTCTCCTGTTGGGTCAGACCACCAGGGGGAGATAGAGAGAAATGACTCCACAAACTATACAGGATCATAATCATTCCATATCCTGCCGATCAATTTGCTATAATACCATTCTTGCTAGAGCATAGTTAATCAAACGTTGATGGTATTCTGCCATGGCCGTACATCTACTCAACCAGGTGTCGTAAAACACTGTTGCAAAACAACATATTAATACAACATTAAGACGTGCAAAGACACGCTACGGCTGTGCTGAATCATCAAGAGTACATCTGATGCTGCATATGAGAAATGTAATGATAATTGGATTCCGTATTATAATAATGATCACCAGCTTATCTTACCCGTATGACGTGGAGATCCTTGTCCTTCTGTAGGAGCTGCTTCTCCAGATCAGCCACTTTCATGATGGTCTCATTCTCCACCTCCAGCAGCTTCTCCGTCACCTAGTACAGGGTGGAGAGGATAGAGAGGGTGAGCAAAGAAAGAGAAGGTCGGAGGCATGGAGAGAAAAGCAGAGGGAGTGGAGAGATGGGACAACAGGGATAGAGGAGGTGAATTAAAGCATTGATGCAGTAAAGTCCAACCCGGGCATCTCGCCCAGTTCCACTCCCTTTATCGCTCTCTCTCTATCTCTCTCTCTCTCTCCCCTGTACTTTATTCGCCGCAGCATCAATAATAAATGTGATATGCCTAGCAGCATGACACATCAAGTGCAAGTGAGGTTGACATGACCTAGCTAGCTTTCACTTTTGAAATTGGATAACATGCTGTACAAGAATGAAAGGAATTCTCTGGGAATGTTCGCTCTCCTCCTCCCCCGTAATTCCTGGCCCCTGAAAGCCGGGGTTGTTTTGAAATTCTCCAGATGACGGCACGTGCGCCTCTGACCTTTCTGTGTTAGAAAGGGTTCACTGGAACAACATGGTGGATGGTTTACTTCACATTACTGACTGACTGACTGACATAGCAGAGAAGACCCAATCAGACCTGATAATGACGTACCTGATTACGGTACTTCATGGAACTCTTTTCATGTACAATCATCAGTATGGAAAAGGCCAAATATTCTATAGAATTCAGTGCTAATAACAACTACAAGACTCATTGCCATGTGTGTATTTGACCTATAACACATGTGAAAACATTCCAATCCTGTACAGAGGCATAGTGGGTGGTCTGGTCTGTCTGGTGGTTCTTACATGGGACAGGTGCTCCTCCAGTTCCTCCACCTTCTCCAGAGCCACGTTCTTGGTCTCTGCGTCCTCCAGCAGGCCGCCCACATCAAACACATTGTCCAGGTAGGCCTGGATCTGGACTGACAGCTTGTCACTCTCTGTGTACTTGGATTTCTGGAGGGAGAGAAGGAGAGGTTCAGGTTCACATTATGAAGGTACCATAGAAGGCAACATTTTAAGGTATCTTGGAAAAGGGACATAACCTAAAATGGCAATTTTAACTGCCTGCCTCAAATGCAGCCGCAAAAGGCATGAGACACAGCCTACAGTATGTATGGCTCCTTGGAGACATCTTGGTTTTAGTGACTGTTCATAAATACATGATTTAGATGACTTATTATATTGTATTCATAGCATCCTCCTACCTCCAGGTAGTCATCTAGGCCCAGCTTAGTGAACTCATACTGCAGGTGAACCCTGAAGTTCATGTCTTCTACTGAGTGGACCATGATGTTGATGAACTGCATGCAGGCCACCATGAAGTCAATGTTCCCATCCTCCACATGGAAATAGTCCATCAGCTTCTCAAAGCGATGCTTCTCCTTGCACACCTGAAAAGGAATAGAAATATAATGTATTAGGTCAATACAGACAGGAGCATATTTTTTTTGGGGGGGGGTTGCCGCATCTTAAGTCATCTTCAAATCCAAAAGAGGAGGATGTATTTCAGTTATGTTCACATCTGAATCTGCTCAGTTCCCGATATGTTCCAATACGTTTCCAAAATGCTTTGATATTTTTGTATTTTGTATTATTTGTATTGAAGTCAATGTACCCAGAGGAGGACAGAAGCTAGCTGTCCTCCGGCTACAACATGGTGCTACCCTACAGAGGGCTGCTGAGGCTACTGTAGACCTTCATTGCAAATCAGTGTGTTTTAATCAATTATTTGGTGACGTGAATATATTTAGTATCGTTTTATCTAAAAACTTTTTTCATGTTTCCATATTTTTATTTGTATGAAATTCACTGAGGAGGATGGTCCTCCCTTTCCTCCTCTGAGGAGCCTCCACTGATAGTGACCCATGCCAAGGCTACGAGTGTAAGCAGCGGTCAACACACTCTATCTGAAATGAAAAGCCCTCCTAATTATAGGAATTCTTGGGAAGGGAACAGAGTAAAAATAAGGCAAAGGGATAGAGACCTCGCCAGACTCCACACACACACACACACACACACACACACACACACACACACACACACACACACACACACACACACACACACTTGAGACAAAGAAAACAAACAAGCTGATTTCCCAACCTAAAGAAAACCCTCTGATTTAAATAAAGACAAAATCCAACCCTTCATTCCATATCAGCATTCTTTAGCCTAGAGTTGTTGTTTTGTAATTTATACTTAATTGCTGCACACATATGGCTATAAACCAGAACTGCGTCTCAAATGGCACCCTATCCCCTATATATTGCACTGCTTTTGACTTTTGACCAAAGCAGGCTCTGGTCAAAAGTAGTGCACTATATAGGGAATAGGATGCCATTTGGGATACAGCCCAAAACTGGTGGCGGACATCTTAGCTATAGCGTTTCAGTAAACACTTATCTGTCATTATGATTACATTTTAAAATCCCACCACAGTCGTTGGTTGGTTCACACATTGTTGTGGCTGATTAGAGTATTGCTCTATGGGGTTCTGTGGGGCTCTGCAGATTGCGCAGAGTAATGGGCTGATTCCGGTGTTAAGCTGACTATACAGGCTAGAAACTGAGAGGCTAAGCAAACCTTTGTGATCCACTCACTCCCATCAGGAAATTGATCCTTATCACGGTTGCCTCACATCTGGTGGCTTAATGAGATTAATAGCCCCAGACATAGCATGGTTTTGGGCTTTGCCTAACAGACCTACCAGGGTTCAAATAGTATTCATTTTCTTTCAGATACTTTGAGCATTTCATTGAGCCTGCCTGAAGAGCCAGATGGGTAGGGTTTGCACTTTTGGGATTATTCTGTTGGTTTTATTGTGCCAAGCAAGCTCACGCAAGCGTTCAAAGTATTTGGAAGAAAACAAATGGTGAATTCTGCCTAAAGTAGCCTAATACTGAGGTTATAGTTTACTTATTTTTTTTATTTTTTGCAGACGCTCTTATCCAGAGCGACTTACAGTTAGTGAGTGCATACATTATTTTTTTATTTTTCATACTGGGAATCGAACCCACAACCCTGGCATTGCAAACACCATGCTCTACCAACTGAGCTACATCCCTGCCGGCCATTCCCTCCCCTGGATAAGAGCGTCTGTTAAATAGTAAAGTAATACTTCACCTCTTTGAAGTTGTCGAATGCAGAGAGTATGATCTCATGACCTCCTCTAACCAGACACACCGCTGCCAGCAGCTCCAGCACCAGGGCTTTTGTCCTGTCAAGACAGAATATGAATGTTCATAGATACAACCTTTATATAACAATGCATTACGACATGGCTAGACCTGTACGTGGTTCAAATCCAACTCACTATGACTTTGTTATAATGGCATTTAATATTATACTTTGTTAAATATTAGCCCTATGCTTTTCACCGATGCAAAATGTAGTCAACAATTGATAACCTAAAGCACTATATAAATCCATAATTCTCTACTTTGATGTTTAACACCCACACAGGAGTCGGGGCGAGGGGCTTGTCACGCATCTACCAGAGCTTATACTAAAAGAAGTCATTATGAAGTGATGAGCTCCCACGCTTTAACACTATAATCCCCTCTATACTAAACATTCCTCTAACAAACTGGATCTATAACAGGCCTTCATCCGAAATGGCACTCTATTCCCTACGTAATGGCACTCTATTCCCTACGTAATGGCGCTCTATTCCCTACATAGTGGCACTCTATTCCCTACGTAATGGCACTCTATTCCCTACGTAATGGCACTCTATTCCCTACGTAATGGCACTCTATTCCCTACGTAGTGGCACTCTATTCCCTACGTAATGGCGCTCTATTCCCTACATAGTGGCGCTCTATTCCCTACGTAGTGGCACTCTATTCCCTACGTAATGGCGCTCTATTCCCTACATAGTGGCACTCTATTCCCTACATAGTGGCACTCTATTCCCTACGTAATGGCACTCTATTCCCTACGTAATGGCACTCTATTCCCTACGTAATGGCACTCTATTCCCTACGTAATGGCACTCTATTCCCTACATAGTGGCACTCTATTCCCTACGTAGTGGCACTCTATTCCCTACGTAATGGCACTCTATTCCCTACGTAATGGCACTCTATTCCCTACGTAATGGCACTCTATTCCCTACGTAGTGGCGCTCTATTCCCTACGTAGTGGCACTCTATTCCCTACGTAATGGCACTCTATTCCCTACATAGTGGCACTCTATTCCCTACGTAATGGCACTCTATTCCCTACGTAGTGGCGCTCTATTCCCTACGTAATGGCACTCTATTCCCTACGTAGTGGCGCTCTATTCCCTACATAATGGCACTCTATTCCCTACGTAATGGCACTCTATTCCCTACGTAATGGCACTCTATTCCCTACATAGTGGCACTCTATTCCCTACGTAATGGCACTCTATTCCCTACGTAATGGCACTCTATTCCCTACGTAATGGCACTCTATTCCCTACGTAGTGGCGCTCTATTCCATTTACATTACATTTTAGTCATTTACTATTCCATTTACATTACATTTTAGTCATTTAGCAGACGCTCTTATCCAGAGCGACTTACAGGAGCAATTAGGGTTAAGTGCCTTGCTTAAGGGCACATCGACAGATTTTTCACCTAGTCGGATCGGGGATTAGAACCAGCGACCTTTCGGTTACTGGCACAACGCTCTTACCAACTAAGCTACCTGCCGCCCCATATTCCCTACGTAGTGGCACTCTATTCCCTACGTAATGGCACTCTATTCCCTACATAGTGGCACTCTATTCCCTACGTAGTGGCGCTCTATTCCCTACGTAATGGCACTCTATTCCCTACGTAGTGGCACTCTATTCCCTACGTAATGGCACTCTATTCCCTACGTAATGGCACTCTATTCCCTACGTAATGGCGCTCTATTCCCTACGTAATGGCACTCTATTCCCTACGTAATGGCACTCTATTCCCTACGTAATGGCACTCTATTCCCTACGTAATGGCACTCTATTCCCTACGTAATGGCACTCTATTCCCTACGTAATGGCACTCTATTCCCTACGTAGTGGCGCTCTATTCCCTACGTAGTGGCACTCTATTCCCTACGTAATGGCACTCTATTCCCTACGTAGTGGCACTCTATTCCCTACGTAATGGCACTCTATTCCCTTCGTAATGGCACTCTATTCCCTACGTAATGGCACTCTATTCCCTACGTAATGGCACTCTATTCCCTACGTAGTGGCGCTCTATTCCCTACGTAATGGCACTCTATTCCCTACGTAATGGCACTCTATTCCCTACGTAATGGCGCTCTATTCCCTACATAATGGCGCTCTATTCCCTACGTAGTGGCACTCTATTCCCTATGTAATGGCACTCTATTCCCTACGTAATGGCACTCTATTCCCTACGTAATGGCACTCTATTCCCTTCGTAATGGCACTCTATTCCCTACGTAATGGCACTCTATTCCCTACGTAATGGCACTCTATTCCCTTCGTAATGGCACTCTATTCCCTACGTAATGGCACTCTATTCCCTACGTAGTGGCGCTCTATTCCCTATGTAATGGCACTCTATTCCCTACATAGTGGCACTCTATTCCCTACGTAATGGCACTCTATTCCCTACGTAGTGGCACTCTATTCCCTACGTAATGGCACTCTATTCCCTACATAGTGGCACTCTATTCCCTACGTAATGGCACTCTATTCCCTACGTAATGGCACTCTATTCCCTACGTAATGGCACTCTATTCCCTACGTAATGGCACTCTATTCCCTACGTAATGGCACTCTATTCCCTACGTAATGGCACTCTATTCCCTACGTAATGGCACTCTATTCCCTACGTAGTGGCACTCTATTCCCTACGTAATGGCACTCTATTCCCTTCGTAGTGGCACTCTATTCCCTACGTAATGGCACTCTATTCCCTTCGTAATGGCACTCTATTCCCTACGTAATGGCGCTCTATTCCCTACATAGTGGCACTCTATTCCCTACGTAATGGCACTCTATTCCCTACGTAGTGGCACTCTATTCCCTACGTAATGGCACTCTATTCCCTACGTAGTGGCACTCTATTCCCTACGTAATGGCACTCTATTCCCTACATAGTGGCACTCTATTCCCTACGTAATGGCACTCTATTCCCTACGTAATGGCACTCTATTCCCTACGTAATGGCACTCTATTCCCTACGTAATGGCACTCTATTCCCTACGTAATGGCACTCTATTCCCTACATAGTGGCACTCTATTCCCTACGTAGTGGCACTCTATTCCCTACGTAATGGCACTCTATTCCCTACGTAATGGCACTCTATTCCCTACGTAGTGGCACTCTATTCCCTACGTAATGGCACTCTATTCCCTTCGTAATGGCACTCTATTCCCTACGTAATGGCACTCTATTCCCTACGTAGTGGCGCTCTATTCCCTATGTAATGGCACTCTATTCCCTACATAGTGGCACTCTATTCCCTACGTAGTGGCACTCTATTCCCTACGTAGTGGCACTCTATTCCCTACGTAGTGGCACTCTATTCCCTACGTAGTGGCACTCTATTCCCTACGTAATGGCACTCTATTCCCTACGTAATGGCACTCTATTCCCTACGTAATGGCACTCTATTCCCTACGTAGTGGCGCTCTATTCCCTACGTAATGGCACTCTATTCCCTACGTAATGGCACTCTATTCCCTACGTAATGGCGCTCTATTCCCTACATAATGGCGCTCTATTCCCTACGTAGTGGCACTCTATTCCCTATGTAATGGCACTCTATTCCCTACGTAATGGCACTCTATTCCCTTCGTAATGGCACTCTATTCCCTTCGTAATGGCACTCTATTCCCTACGTAATGGCACTCTATTCCCTACGTAATGGCACTCTATTCCCTTCGTAATGGCACTCTATTCCCTACGTAATGGCACTCTATTCCCTACGTAATGGCACTCTATTCCCTTCGTAATGGCACTCTATTCCCTACGTAGTGGCGCTCTATTCCCTATGTAATGGCACTCTATTCCCTACATAGTGGCACTCTATTCCCTACGTAATGGCACTCTATTCCCTACGTAGTGGCACTCTATTCCCTACGTAATGGCACTCTATTCCCTACATAGTGGCACTCTATTCCCTACGTAATGGCACTCTATTCCCTACGTAATGGCACTCTATTCCCTACGTAATGGCACTCTATTCCCTACGTAATGGCACTCTATTCCCTACGTAATGGCACTCTATTCCCTACGTAATGGCACTCTATTCCCTACGTAATGGCACTCTATTCCCTACGTAGTGGCACTCTATTCCCTACGTAATGGCACTCTATTCCCTTCGTAGTGGCACTCTATTCCCTACGTAATGGCACTCTATTCCCTTCGTAATGGCACTCTATTCCCTACGTAATGGCACTCTATTCCCTACGTAATGGCACTCTATTCCCTACGTAATGGCACTCTATTCCCTACGTAGTGGCACTCTATTCCCTACGTAATGGCACTCTATTCCCTTCGTAGTGGCACTCTATTCCCTACGTAATGGCGCTCTATTCCCTACGTAATGGCACTCTATTCCCTACGTAGTGGCACTCTATTCCCTACGTAATGGCACTCTATTCCCTACATAGTGGCACTCTATTCCCTACGTAGTGGCACTCTATTCCCTACGTAATGGCACTCTATTCCCTTCGTAATGGCACTCTATTCCCTACGTAATGGCACTCTATTCCCTACGTAATGGCACTCTATTCCCTTCGTAATGGCACTCTATTCCCTACGTAATGGCACTCTATTCCCTACGTAGTGGCGCTCTATTCCCTATGTAATGGCACTCTATTCCCTACATAGTGGCACTCTATTCCCTACGTAGTGGCACTCTATTCCCTACGTAGTGGCACTCTATTCCCTACGTAGTGGCACTCTATTCCCTACGTAGTGGCACTCTATTCCCTACGTAATGGCACTCTATTCCCTACATAGTGGCACTCTATTCCCTATGTAATGGCACTCTATTCCCTACATAGTGGCACTCTATTCCCTACGTAATGGCACTCTATTCCCTACGTAGTGGCACTCTATTCCCTACGTAATGGCACTCTATTCCCTACATAGTGGCACTCTATTCCCTACGTAATGGCACTATATTCCCTACGTAGTGGCACTCTATTCCCTACGTAATGGCACTCTATTCCCTACGTAATGGCACTCTATTCCCTACGTAATGGCACTCTATTCCCTACGTAATGGCACTCTATTCCCTACGTAATGGCACTCTATTCCCTACGTAATGGCACTCTATTCCCTACGTAATGGCACTCTATTCCCTACGTAGTGGCGCTCTATTCCCTACGTAATGGCGCTCTATTCCCTACGTAATGGCACTCTATTCCCTACGTAATGGCGCTCTATTCCCTACGTAATGGCGCTCTATTCCCTACGTAATGGCGCTCTATTCCCTACGTAATGGCACTCTATTCCCTACGTAGTGGCACTCTATTCCCTACATAGTGGCACTCTATTCCCTACATAGTGGCACTCTATTCCCTACGTAATGGCACTCTATTCCCTACGTAATGGCACTCTATTCCCTACGTAATGGCACTCTATTCTCTACGTAATGGCACTCTATTCCCTACGTAATGGCACCCTATTCTCTACATAGTGCGCTACTTTTGACCATAGCCCTAGGGGCCCTACTCAAAAGTAGTGCACTAAATAGGGAATAGGGCGCCATTTGGGACATACTGTAAACCATGCCTTTACCAGGCTGGATGTATGGTTCTCATTCCCAACATCAGAGAGAAGCCGATGGGAAGCCTAGAGAATGAGGAGCGTATCATATGAACAGGCTGATCAAATGTTCCCCTATTGTCTGACCCACACCCTGACCCACCCTTAAAACTCTCAAGCTGCAGATGTGGTGGAGGCAGGGGTAGGGCCTGTACTTGAAATAATTATAGATACCTGCACACTGTTGTACCCTGCACTCTTCAAATCAAATTAAATTCAGATCAACCTGGAGTTACTAGACGTGTGTAGTAACAGCTTCTAAATAGAGCCTGAGATCTTCTTACCTTGAGTTCTTATTGTTCAGACTGAGGGCAATTTCATTGACTGCGTGTGTGTGGGACATTACCAGGTTGAAGCCATACTGTAGAGAGAAGGTAGAGATAGAACAGGATGTGGTCAACGAGAAGCAGAGAAGGCTGAATGCTGTCAGTGCATAGATTTTAGAACACTGCACATATTCACTTTTACTGTGGCTTATACAGGAAACATCACACACATCTGCAACAGAGACTCTTGACATCTTTAAAACAAGATATTTGGTTGCATTTATGCTTTAACGTTCTGTCTAATGCCACTAAAGAGTGAAGAATATGTGTTTGAGGTTACTCTGTATATTATTGGTAACAGGGGGGCTGCTTTGATAGTGGATATCACCAGTCAGTACCTGGTAATTCATTATGGCTCGCAAGCACATGATGCAAACGTGCACATCGTCCTTCTGGCTCACGAGTCTTGAGTTCTTGATGGTTTTGCTGTTAGGTGCTGTGCCATAGCTGCAACAGAAGGCAAAGGTCAACAACGACATGTTTTTATTCAATGGTTAGTTATCATATAACCACAACAAATACAACTTGTGAGTCCACTTCATTCTTAACAGCTTATGATTCCACTTCACTGGCTTGATCTAAACAATCAGAGCCCATCTTCATTGTGTGTTCATATTGTGTGCTTTTTTGTGATTTATGACAGCAAGAAATGCTGTACAGTATCTGACATTCATGTGACTGCAGGGTTTGTGTTGCATGCCCCTAGCTCAAAGTGTGTCAAAGAGAGATCAGGTGGGGAAAGAGACCCGAGAAGGCCCATGTGGTTACAGAATGATGCATTCTGGGACAAGGTGAAGCCGTTGGTTTCCTGCATGACATCCGTTTGTCCCCACGCTGAGGTCTGCTCGTCACAGAACAGTCTCACCTCCACATCCTCTTATCTTTCTATCTCTTTTTCATGTTTTCGTGTGTCTGTGTTTTCTGCTGGTCTTACCTTTTGACTTTTTTGAAAACGGAATCATAAAAGTTTCTCAAGCATTCCTTCCTGTAGTATACCAACAGACATGTAAATAGGGTTATGTCTGTTGACAAAAAATATTCTTATCTCAAAATGATTCATGTCAGTAGTATACCAACAGACATAGAGTACCAGTCAAAAGTTTGGACACACCTACTCATTCAAGGGTTTTTCTTTATTTTTACTATTTTCTACATTGTAGAATAATAGTGAAGACATTACAACTATGAAATAACACATATGGAATCATGTAGTAACCAAAAAAGTGTTAAACAAATCAAAATATATTTTATATTTGAGATTCTTCAAATAGCCACCCTTTGCCTTGATGACAGCTTTGCACACTCTTGGCATTCTCTCAACCAGCTTCACCTGGAATGCTTTTCCAACAGTCTTGAAGGAGTTCCCACATATGCTGAGCACTTGTTGGCTACTTTTCCTTCACTCTGTGGTCCAACTCATCCCAAACCATCTCAATTGGGTTGAGGTCGGGTGATTGTGGAGGCCAGGTCATCTGATGCAGCACTCCATCACTCTCATTCTTGGTCAAATAGCCCTTACACATGGGCTCCCGAGTGGCGCAGCATCTCAGTGCTTGAGGCGTCACTACAGACACCCTGGTTCGATTTCAGGCTGTATCACAACCTGCCGTGATTGGGAGTCCCATAGGGCGGCGCGCAATTGGCGCAGCGTCGTCCGGGTTTGGCCGGTGTAGGCCGTCATTGTAAATAAGAATTTGTTCTTAACTGACTTGCCTAGTTAAATAAAGGTAAAATAAAAATAAATAAATAAAAACACAGCCTGGAGGTGTGTTTTGAGTCATTGTCCTGTTGAAAAACAAATGATAGTCCCACTAAGCGCAAACCAGATGGGAGAATGCTGTGGTAGCCATGCTGGTTAAGTGTGCCTTGAATTCTAAATAAATCACAGACAGTGTCACCAGCAAAGCACCCCCACACCATCACACCTCCTCCTCCATGCTTCACGGTGGGAACCACACATGCGGAGATCATCCATTCAGCTACTCTGCGTCTCACAAAAACACGGCGGTTGGAACCAAAAATCTCACATTTGGACTCATCAAACCAAAGGACAGATTTCCACTGGTCTAAAGTCCATTGCTCGTGTTTCTTGGCCCAAACAAATCTCTTTTTCTTATTGGTGTCCTTTAGTAGTGGCTTCTTTGCAGCAATTTGACCATGAAGGCCTGATTCACGGAGTCTCCTCTGAACAGTTGATGTTGAGATGTGTCTGTTACTTGAACTCTGTGAAGTATTTATTTGGGCTGCTATCTGAGGCTGGTAACTCTAATGAACTTATCCTCAGCAGAGCTAACTATGGGTCTTCCTTTCCTGTGGTAGTCCTCATGAGAGCCAGTTTCATCATAGCACGTGATGGTTTTTGCGACTGCACCTGAAGAAACATTCAAAATTCTTGAAATTTTCTGGATTGACTGACCTTCATGTCTTAAAGTAATAATGGACTGTCGTTTCTCTTTGCTTATTTGAGCTGTTCTTGCCATAATATGGACTTGGTCTTTTACCAAATAGGGCTATCTTCTGTATACCACCCCTACCTTGTCACAACACAACTGATTGGCTCAAACGCATTAAGAAGGAAAGACATTCCACAAATTAACTTTTAACAAGGCACACCTGTTAATTGAAATGCATTCCAGGTGACTACCTCATGAAGCTGGTTGAGAGAATGCCAAGAGTGTGCAAAGCTGTCATCAAGGCAAAGGGTGGCTACTTTGAAGAATCTCAAATATAAAATATGTTTTGATTTGTTTAACACTTTTTTGGTTACTACATGATTCCATATGTGTTATTTCATAGTTTTGATGTCTTCACTATTACAATGTAGAACATAGTAAGTGAGTAGGTGTGTCCAAACTTTTGACTGGTACTGTATAAACAGGGTTATGTCTGTTGACTATTCTAATCTCAAAATTATTAATGTCATCATGTTTATGTTTCGTTGTCTTATTCCTATCACAGCCTATTTTCTCCCCTCTCTCTGTGTGGGATAAGCTCACTAGACGGAGAATCACAGGGCAGGCGGCCCACATGTGGAGCTCAGAAGAGCTGGGCCTAATCTAGCCAGGCCAGGACAGTGGAACACATCTGGAAGGAGGAAGACCATCAAACATGAAAGGAAACGCACAGTGCATGGGTCAGAAACCACCTCTCTGTCTCCATCTCTGTCTCTGATCGTTTAACCCACAAACCCCTGCAGTGAGGTCAGGAGTGACAAATCATTCCCCATCCCTCTTCATCAATCCTTTCACATCCTCTCCAGACCTAGACTGCTCTACATCATGGCATCATCATCATCATAGCAAACAACTAGCTGACATGCTAACATATGTTTGGACCGCTACCTTACATGCTAACATGCTAACATACGTCAGGGCCAGGGGGTTAGATGAGCGAGGCACAGTAACAGCAGCGATAGCAGCAGCAGCAACGTGGTAGCAGACGATACGTACCGGAGCACAGACTGGCGCGCAGAGCGGACCAGCGTATTGCAGAAAGGCTGAGCGCCACTCTGGTGTAGATCCTCTATAGACCTACTCCAGGACTTAGCCTTGTCCAGGGAACCCTCCTCCCCATTCTCCAGACCCTCAAAATTCAACCTGGGCCACGGACATACAGGCAGACGGACGGATGGACAGACGGGTAGACATATGGATAGACAGACAGACAGATGATGGGCAGACGGGTCGAGGTAGATTAGGTTAGAAATGCAGCTTGGTAAAAGGTCAAAGGTTATGTTATACAGTAGAACTGCACAGTAAATGGCTGCACTGTAAAGCTTAGTGCAACACAGAGTTGACAGGCTCAGTCATTCCCATTCAGGCCCAGTCCATAATATGCCAGCATGGCAATATAACAGCACAGACACATGGTTCACAATCAAGTCCAACCACTTATTCAGTCTGCCAAGTACGCAGCATACAAGCACATTCAGGCACATTCAAAGGAACACAATGCTATAAGGAATCCGTCCAGTGTGCTATTGCCCCTTTTCACAGACACAAGAGTGTGACCTTAGCTCCTATCTGTTGGTATCAACACTTCTTGGATCCAGTGCCAAACTGGTTAGGTAGCGAACTACTTCTAGTCTCTTCTGAAGAGATGTGCTAAGCTTAGGGTGTGTGTACTCACATGACAGCACACTGTGCGAAGGAGAGGTACTCCACCAGGATATCCAGACCTCTGTTCTCATCGTTGAGGAACTCCCGGACCCACCTGGGTGACATGGGACACAGAGAGGGGTTAGCAGGCCAGAATATTCAAGGGCTAACACCCTTATCTGCTAGTCACGGATCATCCCTAAGTAGAGCCAGGACTTTTCCCCACATGACCTGACCAGGGGAAAACTCTGGGCATTACTCTAGAGTTTTTCCTGGTGAGTTCACATGCTCAGGAAAAACTCCTGGCACTATGTTATGATACATGGAAAATGATAATAGCCCTAATAATCAGAGGTACAGAGAGGCAGGAGAGAGGGACAAGGAGAAGGGCAGACTAAAAACCTGAACACACTAGCTACCCACATTCCTAAGAGCTGCAAAAGCCAACATATTTGAGTCTACATCTTGTAGACTAAAGTCTGCTCAGAATGGGGTCCCCTACACCCCCACTACACCCCTGATGGAGAGAGAAAGAACTTGGCAAGGCAGCAACGGAAAGTAAACGCGAGTGAGCAAGGCTTCAGATTTCCTCTCTATTTAACTCCAGTTTTCTGAAGGGGGGAAAAGAAAATCCAAACAAATGAATTCCCATTGCGATGAGAGAAAGAATGTGGAAGGCATATGGTATGGCTAAGAGAGAGAGTAAAGACTGGGCTCAAGTTGGAGTCCCTGACAGTCATGGTATTTAGGGCTCGATTCAATCCGTATCGCTGAAGTTCAGCGCTACAGTGCGATTTAAATTGAAAGGTAATTTACGATTGAGCCGACATATGCAACGTTTACCATGGATGCAGTCTCCGCAAACGCAGGAACATTGCCTTTAAATTAAAATCGCGCTATAGCGCTGAACATCAGCAATACGGTTTGAATCAAGCCCTCAGTCTGCCTTCCCCCTTAGCCCCAAGACCCCTGCTCCCCCATTAGGAAACCCCAGGGGAGTGGAATTGGGGTAAAGGTTCCAAAATATCCCCAATATGCTGGTTAGGGAGGTTACTGGGGCAGGGGACTGTTTGGTAACACAAGACTCTGGATAGCCAAAGGTGAGGCAAAAAGGAGGGAGAGAGAGCCCCCCTGAGCAGAGAAAGAGAGGAAAGAGTGAGATTGGGGCGGAGGAGGAGAAAAGGGGCGGATGAGGGGGAGGAGGGGGAGGCGCACTTGATCATCAGTTTCCTGTCTACCAGCCCCCCTCTCTCCCCTTCTTTTCCTGTCCAACCAGATGCTATTTCAGATTGTCTTGGCAATCTGAGGAATAACACGTCGGAGAGGGCCAGGATTCGGACACACAATAAACAGGGCTCTGTTCCACTGGATTTACCAACCAAACCAAAGCCTCTGTCTCAAAATAGCCTCTGTCTTTTCCTGCCTGTGTGTCTTTCTGGGAAAGACATTAGAACACAGACTTTTATAGCAGCTATTATTGGAGGTCCGCCCTGAATAAAATGAAAAATCACAAAGAACTCTTTTTAATACAAGAGCATATTTTAGTTTGCTTTAAAGGGCAGGGGACATCTCTGACGCACTGCCATCAGAGGTACAGTAAGTATCTGTGTGACATCTGATTATGACATCAATGAGAGATTTGAGGATGATAGTGAGGAAGGAAGGGCTGAATACAGAAGGCGTGTCCAAATTGTGTATATGTCTGTGAATTTGTCTGTGTGTGCGCGCATCTGTGCATATTTGTTTGTGTTTTCCTCAGGGTTCATCGTTGGTAGGCCATGCTTACTGTCCCTCTGGCGTACACAACTAAGCTTCCTGCTCTCTGCTATGTTATGTGGGAGTGGACCATTCCTTTCCTAGCAGCACAATACAATGACTACCATCTGGGCATTGTGAAGAGGAAGACTCCGCTAGGAACTAAAGCAGGCTGGGGAGGGTGGCAGGACAGAACAATAGGAGAGATCTGGGCATCAGGAAAACAAGCTGTTGGTCCCTAGGACAGGAAGAGAAAGAGGAGGAGCACAGAAAGGCCCTTTCTCTATTAAAAGGGGAAAACAAGGTTCATTCTTAAAGGGGATATTGTGGAATTGTTTCTTATAGGGGAAAATGATAAGGGAGTTGATTTCCCATCGGCCTTTCACTTCCATAGTAGCCATTATTCTTGTAGCTGTCCCCCGCCCCAGAGGTAACATCTACACTACAGTGTGGTATTCGTAGAAGACACATCAATCTCACATCAATTTCTGGTAAATGTCATGTAAAAAGGGACAGTAATATTGGTGATTTCTGGTACTGACTCTAAATGGTTGAAAGAGAAGAGAAGAGGGGAGGGGAGGGATGAGAATAGATCATCACCCTATGTGATTGGTCCTCAGCGAGATCTCCAGTTCCCTCAGAACCTTAGTGGATTCCTGGACCCGCCTTCGGAACTTCTTGCGTGTGACTCCTGGGTCTAAGTAGCCCCGTAGCTTGGAGATGTAGGTGTGAGGAGGATTCTTCACTTGAAACCGTTCCTAATATATCACACGGGGAAGAGGGTGGACAGAGTGAGCAGTGCAATGTAATAGGGTTCAAACCATTATGGAGAAAATACTAAACCTACACTGGAAAAATATCTATCAAATCTATCAACATTGCCTAATAGCTATTGGTGTTCGAATAGACTAGATGTGTGGGTTTGTAGAAGTGTATGTGTGGGATTGTTTACTTGTAGCTCAGCTGGTAGAGCACGGCGCTTGTAACGCCAAGGTAGTGGGTTCGATCCCCGGGACCACCCATACACAAAAAATGTATGCACGCACGACTGTAAGTCGCTTTGGATAAAAGCGTCTGCTAAATGGCATATTATTATTATTATTATTACATGTGTTGTAGTGTTTAAAGGAGTTTACCTGGTCACAGATGAGGTCCCATTTCTTGTCATTATCATACTGTCTGAGGAGTCTGGCTTTGTCGGGAGGAAGGTTCATGGAATTCTGAAACACAAGACAGACAAGATTTCATCAGACACACCCCAATGCAAATATCAGTGCACACCAGTAGAGGCTCCTCAGAAGAGGAAGGGGAGGACCATCCTCCTCAGTGAATTTCATTTTAAAAAATGTTTTATAACATTTAAGAAGTTATCCTTTTTAGATAAAACTATAACAAATAATTGATTAAAACACACTATTTTGCAAAGAAAGTCTACAATAGCCTCAACAGCACTGTGTAGGGTAGCACCATGGTGTAGCCAGAGGACAGCTAACTTCCGTCCTCCTCTGGGTACATTGACTTCAATACAAAACCTAGGAGGCTCATGGTTCTCACCCCCTTCCATAGAATTACACAGTAATTATGACAACTTCCGGAGGATGTCCTCCAGCCTATCAGAGCTCTTGCAGCATGAACTGACATGTTGTTCACCCAATCAAAGGACGAGATAATTAATCTAGTACTGAAAGCATAAGCTACAGCTAGCTAGCACTGCAGTGTATAAAATGTGGTGAGTAGTTGACTTAAATAGAGAGAAAGACAATAGACGATCAGTTTTGAACAAATTAATTTCTTCCAAAATGAAGGAGAAGCAAGAGAGAAATAGAGAGAGAGAGTGAGATTTAGTCCTTTTTTTTTCAATTTCAGTTTCACTTACTTAGCTAGCAATAGCTACTCTAGCCTACTGAAACACCCTGCTCAAACAGAGGGATGCTATGTTAGCTAGCTGGCTATGACTTTCCAACACAACACTGGAACTCTTCCAAGTCAAGGTAAGCTTTTGGTATTACTAATTTATTGCCTCCGGGGCCTGCCGGTGTAACTGCTTACTGACAGTACACTGCAACGTTACTGCATGATTGTAGCAGGTTTACTAACTCATTAGTGCTATTAGCTATGCTGACTATGACGTTACTTTAGCTAATATGGTGACAACGATGTAGGCTGTGTGTAGCGGTTTGGCTTGGAAAGGTTTTTTTGCCTGGTCACATACTGCTATGAAAGTGAACTGTGTTTACGCGTGATCAGGGGTGTATTCATTCCGCAAATTCTGTTGAAAAACGTTTCTTAAACGGAAGCAAACGGAACAAAAACATACCTGAATTTGTGCAATAGAAACTCTCGTTTGCAACTGTTGGACTAATGATTACACCCTCTATCAGCTAGATGCAGGCAAGAGGGTGCAAGGCGGTATTTAATGTCACTGTCTGTCCATGAGTCACTCACTGTCTGTCACCTCAAATTTGTCTCTTGACCTGTGTGCACCTACATTGTAAACTTTCATTCATAGGCTAGGTTGTAGCAACCTCATGATGGGTATAGGGAAAATTAGAGTATCATGTAGTAGCCTAAACCTATCGCTGTTATATTGAACTGGGTGAATGGAATATGAATGAGAGTCATCCAATATGCTGTAATAGAAATAAGGCCATGCTCATGAAAAAAATTGTCCTCCTCAACTTAAACGGCGCTGACCGCCACTGGTGCACACATCTTTGTTGAATCATTCATTAATCATTTCATCATAATTTATCATTTCATGGCAGTTCCAGGGCTGATGACCATGCATCAGTATATTGTGTTTTTAGAGGCCAATTTAGTGTTTTTTGGGGGAGGATCAACGCAGACCTATGACCTCACTTCCTGTGTTGACTTGAGGCATCCTGTTGCATGAGCTCATCCAAAACCCTAAACTGCATCCCAAATGGCACTCTATTCCCTATTTAGCGCACTACTTTTGACCAGAGCCCCAAAAGTAGCGCACTATATCGGGAATAGGGTGCCATTTGGGAAGCAGTCCTCCTCTGCGGTTGGTCGCAAGTTGCTCGCAATAAGCTTCTGAAACTTTCAGTAGTGACTACACTGCACTTTTTGACCACAGGCTAGCTAGTAGCTACAGCCTCTCTCTAAAACAGAAAGGAAATGACTATTATTACTTGCTACTTACTATCTTATTACTATCACTTATCCAGCCATAAAAACACTTAACACCACACAACATGAGAGAGGAGAACAGCCCACAGGCAACAGCCAAAAGTTTTACTGCCGAGGCTCAAATTAAGACATTTAGCATGATTGCTCTAATTTGTTGTTTGACAACTATGTCTCTACTCCACCATCTTGAATGTTAACACACACTATACAGTATAACACAGGCGTGTGTGTGTGTGTGTGTGTGTGTGTGTGTGTGTGTGTGTGTGTGTGTGTGTGTGTGTGTGTGTGTGTGTGTGTGTGTGTATTCGTTCTATGACATGGGCCTCTGCCTCTGGGTAAAGACTTCCTACCATGAGTCATGAGACCATAAACAGAGGTCAGTGGTCAACTCTGAAATCTCTTAAACACCAGGAAGTGCAACAATACGAGGCTGTTAGCTACAGCTAGGTCCTCTCCTCGCCACCCTGTCATGTGTAACTGATCGCCTCAGCATTTCTCTTTGAAGAGACCATGAAGGTTTTGCTCTGTTTTGTCAGTCTGGCTCAAACTCAAGGCCCCCCATTTTACATCCCACATAGACAGAGCCCCACAGCCAAACCACACATACGCACCAATACACGCACACAGACACACACACACACACACCACAAACTGCCTGTCAACTTGACCTGTGACCCTCAGCTACAACTTACCCCTGGCCTCACCTCCTAACACACACAGGCTCTTTCTCAATTCATCTTTCCATGTTCATCTTTCCTTCTTGCATCCTTTCTCCTAGCCTCCTTCTTTAAAGAAAGTCTGAGGTGAGAGACCTCCAATATGGTTGAGAAGGAGGCTAGGAGATAGGATGTGAGGAATTGCAGAAAGACTAATTGAGAAATAGCTACGCTAACTGAGCTTGAAGAGATCACAACCCAGTCTATTCATGATCCTCTGAACCCTTCAACCATTAGTAGTAAGTATACTGCAATTCAGCTTTTAGCTGCGAATGTGTACAAGATTAAATTTACCAACGAACCAATAAACCATTGTATCAATAGCAACAGCATGTGGTGTATCATCATGCCCCATGGACTTTCCTATGCTATTCCTATCCTTACAATGATTCATAGCAGTGGAATATCACATATAAAGTGTATTTTTATTTATTTTCCACAATGCAGTGGGCTGATTGGATATTTCCATCAGCAGCATGAATCATGTTGGACTGACTGTCTGAGGGGATGGGTGAGGACTGTGGCACATTGCTTCTTTTCTGTGCAGTATTGCTGAAGTAGCCTGGAAATCCTGACTGAATCACATGAAAGAAGTGAAAAGAACATGAAATGGAACAGTGTACAGACTGGATTTCCAGGCTACTGCTGAGTGTGTCATTGACTCAGACTCAGATGTCTGGTGGGAGTCAGACTTCGATAAGATGCTGCTCCTAAACACACAATATCTAAAGCAGAAATAACATAGCATCTCAACTTTACTCTACATTTGCCAACTTTGTTTAAAACCACATTGACAGAAACATCAACGAGCAACTATAATCACTGTTCCTTTGAACGTCTAGAAAGAACTCTCTGAAAATAAATTAAACATAAAAGAATGCAAAGCTGCCTGCCTGAGGAAAAAAAATATATCTGAAAGCCTCTAAAAATGAAGAAAATAATTTGACTCACAAAAAAAGTATCTGAAATGAACTACTGTAGGGTTCTCGGACCTGAAGGACTGTAGTGGAGAGATCAGTCAGAATCTGTTATATTAGGCTTCTTTGACAAAACATTGCCTTCCAAATGGCACCCTATTCCCTATTTAGTGTCCTACCCATAGGCTCTGGTCAAAAGTAGTCCACTATATAGGACGCAACCTCTGCCTTCCAAAATCTACACAGCTCAGAAAAAACACGAGCATTCCAGATGTCCAAAATTACCCAAGGAATGTGTCCTGTTCTTAATGGTTACAAATTTGCTCTAAATTCTCGCTCTCTTTCTCTCTTTCTCAATTCAATTCAATTCAATTTAAGGGCTTTATTGGCATGGGCTCTCTCTCTCTCTCTCTCTCTCTCTCTCTTCTCTCTCGCTCTCTTTCTCTCTCTCTCTCTCTCTCTCTCTCTCTTTCTCAATTCAATTCAATTCAATTTAAGGGCTTTATTGGCATGGGCTCTCTCTCTGTCTCTCTCTCTCGCTCTCTCTTTATTTCTCCTCTCTCTCTCTCTCTCTCTCTCTCTCTCAATTCAATTCAATGTAAGGGATTTATTGGCATGGGAAATGTATGTTAGTAGATAGTAGATAGTAAACAAAAGTGAAATAAACTTTATATTAACAGTAAACATTACACTCAGAAGTTCCAAAAGAATAAAGAAATTTAAAATGTCATATTATGTATATATACAGTGTTGTAACAATGTGCAAATAGTTAAAGTACAAATGGGAAAATAAATAAACATAAATATGGGTTTTATTTACAATGGTGTTTGTTCTTCACTGGTTGCCCTTTTCTTGTGGTAACAGGTCACAAATCTTGCTGCTGTCTCTCTCTCTCTCTCTCTCTCTCTCTCTCTCTCTCTCCCTCAATTCAATTCAATTCAATTTCAATGTAAGGGCTTTATTGGCATGTGAAATGTATGTTAACATTGCCAAAGCAAGTGAAGTAGATAGTAAACAAAAGTGAAATAAACAATAAATATTAACAGTAAACATTACACTCAGTTTCAAAAGAATAAAGACATTTCAAATGTCATATTATGTATATATATATATATATATATAGTGTTGTAACAATGTGCAAATAGTTAAAGTACAAATGGGAAAATAAATAAACATAAATATGGGTTTATGTCTCTCTCTTTCTTTCTCCTCTCGCTCTCTCTCTCTTCCTTGGAAAGGTCATCCACTCGGAGGGCTGTCGATGTGTGAGCTCCATCTCATTTATTCCAAATGTCAGAAACAGGATGGCAACTGACCACAAAGTTTGATATCCAACAATACTTTAAAACTTGAAATATTTCAGAATCTCAGACAGTAACAAATAAAGCTGATGACACTTGTGGTTTACCACCAGTTCAGTACAGTAACGTTGTTTACAATGTCTGTCAGCTTCTTGGGGGGAAATGATACACTAGGAGTGGTCTAAATAGTTCAGTATTTATGGGCCTCATTGGAGGATCCAGACAGACTCTCTGTCAATGTAAATAGTCTGTTTTCTTCATGGTTAATCCTGTAAGGACTAGAGAACTACTAATGTTTGCTGAGTGGGTGTCACTACCACAGTTCCCAGTACAGTTTACAATGTGAAATAAGTCTGTCTCCAATACAAACAACACAGTGATGATTTACCTACATGCGATGACGGTAAGAGCGAACAAACAACCTCAAATCCGATCCAGGATCTGCCGCAGCCAAGCCTAGTCTCAGATCTGTTTATGCTGTCTTGCCAACTCCTGTGGCGACCACAGCGTCAGCCTAGAACCACTAGCCGTGCAGATTATGGAAGAACCTCAGGGCACAATACAGGCAGGGTTCACTACTCTCCTAATTAAATTATGTAGCACACACACGGCCTACTCTGCACTAGCCCTAAAACCAGACCAGAGAGCTTCCTGTATTGTAGTTATTAGTTTAAATCCTAAAGAGCAAAACTTGTGCCCTAAATAACAACATGAACAACTCTGTCAGCCTTCTGGTAAAGAACATATACAGTAGAATATTTAAAGCAAGGGGGCGGGGCATAACGTTTGTTCATTGTGTCATATGAATGTGTTTTAATTATCCAAACATTAACTTTACAAAGAAAAGCAAACAGACGATATTAAGCTATTTATCTACTCTTTGTTCCTGTTGCTGATGACGGAGCCATGATCTCTAACATGAAAACCCACCAAACAGCTCGATGTTCAGGTTTATGTTCAGGTTTGTTTCTCCCCTAACGGTTAAAGCCTGAGTAGAAAACACACAGGTGTGTGTGTGTACTGTACATACAGGTACATATACACTACCACACCTACTCATTCCAGGGGTTTTCTTTATTTTTACTATTTTCTACTATCATAGCGCTTGATGGTTTTGCGACTGCACTTGAAGAACATTTTCCGGATTGACTGACCTTCATGTCTTAAAGTAATGATGGACTGTTTCTCTTTGCTTATTTGAGCTGTTCTTGCCATAATATGGACTTGGTATTTTACCAAATAGGGTTATCTTCTGTATACCACCCCTACCTTGTCACAACACAACTGATTGGCTCAAACACATTAAGAAGGAAAGAAATTCCACAAATTAACTTTTAACAAGGCACACCTGTTAATTGAAATGCATTCCAGGTGACTACATCATGAAGCTGGATGAGAGAATGCCAAGAGTGTGCAAAGCTATCATCAAGGCAAAGGGTGGCTACTTTCAAGAATCTAAAATCTAAAATATATTTTGATTTGTTTAACACTTTTTTGGTTACTACATGATTCCATATGTGTTATTTCATAGTTTTAATGTCTTCACTATTATTCTACAATGTAGAAAATAGTAAAAATAAGGAAAACCCTTGAATGAGTAGATGTGTCCAAACTTTTGACTGGTACTGTATATATGTGTGTGTGCAGCTGTATAATTAAGCAATAATGCCAGAGGGGGTGGGATATGGCCAATATGCCACTGCTCAGGGCTGTTCTTAATGGCTGGATACAGCCCTTAGCCATGGTATATTATCCATATACCACAAATCCCAGAGGTGCCTTATTGCTATAATAAACTGGTTACCAACGTAATTAGAACAGTAAAAAGTAACTTTTTGTCATACTTGTGGTATACAGTCTAATATACCACAGCTTTCAGCCAATTAGCATTCAGCGCTTGAACCACCCAGTTTATAATGTTGCTTTAAAAGCATGACGGACAAGAGTAAGACTAGAAGTGTCTCTACTGTTTCTCCAGGCCCCCTGACTGCAACACACACACTGATACAGAAGGGATGTTTCCCCTCGAGCTAGATCTGGGTAATTGGAGCAACATAACCCAATTTAGCTAACTTCATTTTACTTTCTACATCCTGTGTTTACAAGAAGAAGATAAGAAAAGTATTAAGAAAGTAGGACTTTTTTAGACTCGCAAAATAATACTATTCCAACAGAGTTAGCACCTCTCCTGATAGTTTTGGAAGGAGGAAAAATACAGTGATGCAGAAAGAAAACTCATAAAATGCGTGCTTGTCATAGTTGCACGCTGCCCACTAGCAACCCCAGCAAAGTTTTTTCTTGTTTGACCTGAGATTGATCGGCCTGACAAAGGAGTGAATACACAGCTTTGTGTTGATTCTGTGAAGTCAATGCCATTCCCATCCTTTGACATTTGAGCTATTTTTTTCCAACAGCATATTGCAGGACAATAGCCAGTGGGTAGGACCAATATGTACCCCCGTTGATCCCACGAGCCACACACAGGGCCTGAGCCTGGTAACAACACCGCCCTAATTCACTACACATCCAACCCTTATTCTCATAGCCTGGTCCCAGACTTGTTTGTGATGTCTTGCCAATGACCATAGGAGTTGGCAGGCCAGCACAAACAGATCTGGGACCAGGCTTTTATTCTCATACAGTCAGTGGCCAACCTGACCAGTTATACCAGTTGTATTATCACCAGCAGTGTTCTGACTAGGAGGGCCATGAGAGGCAGGCAGGTAGGGCTCTGGGAGAGAGGACACAGTCCCAGCTCAACACCAGCCAAGTACCACAGAGACTCAGCACGGACGTCATAATCAACAGGGAACTTCATCTGCCCTATTACTCCAGACAGTTCTCTTGCTGAGTCTGCCTCACTGATTTCCACTTATCCTCTAGTTCAGTTTATGACCTGCAAAGCAGTCAGACTAGTAGCCTTGTCTGAGCCAGAGCAGCCCGTAGGACAAGATGTCTATCGCAGGGCCTTAAAGCAGCCAGAAGCTCACAAATAAACTACTGAGAAAAACATGGAGGACCAACAGGATGTTTCTCAAGCTTCTTTACCACAGATTCAACACCTACAGAGATAACAAAGGACAGATATACTACACTGAACAAAATTAGACCATTACTCATAGGCTACATCTCAAATGGCACCTATTCCCAGCAGGGTTTCTGGCTTGCAAATTGATTTTGACAAACAAATTGGTAACCAAAAATCTGTTGAATTCAAAATCCTGTGTTCTACCTGGAACCAAATAGGGTTCTGCCTGGAACCAAAAATGGTTCTCCTATGGGGACAGCCGAAGAACCCTTTTGGAACCCTTTTTTTGAAGAGTCTACCATCACTCTCTCTAAATGGAGGCGAGGGAGAGGGGTGGAGGCAGCTCATATCCAGTGGATTGATGGAGAATAACACAGCACAGACACTCCACCGCCACCCCCAACCGTCTGACTGTCTGACCGCCTCCTCATCTGGTAGGACTACAGCAGATGAGACCTGAGCCTTGTGGTCCTGAGGTATTTTTATGTGACAATCACGCATAAACATGCCTGGCAGGAGAAGGGCCTCCCTCCCTGCCAAGTGCCAACTGATGACTTTCCCTTTGAAAGCAATCTCACTGTGAAAACGACTACCCTAGACTGCGTCTGAGAACACTTCAAAATTGACCCCTAGAGAGAAAAACTCTAGGCTTACTCCTGCTACACTTTAATGAAAGGGTATTGTCTGGTAAAGATGGAAAACCTCTGCTGTTGATCCGTAACAGAAACTAGATCCAAGAAGAATCCAAGACTGAGGAGGCAAAGAAAACAACATGAATATGGCCTAGATCTGGACTGTGTTTTCTTAAGCCATTTTTACTGAGCACATCTTAGGCACAGTGGATGAGAAAAGCAAACCCTATGTATTGCGTTTGGGCGGTCAATCAGTTTTAGTCAGTATAGTAGTCTGTATTTGGCTCAAGATAAATGACTCCCCCCTTAAATAACAAGTGGGAGAAGAATCTGAGAATATAGTCTGTGCCCTCCCCAGGGCAGCCTCCTAACCCTCTCCCTTCTCCCCTCTCCCTTCTTCCCCCTCTCTCCCTGTCTCTCCTTTCCCCCTCTCCCCTTCTCTCCCTCCGACTCCTCCCTTCCTCTCCCCTTTCTCCTAATACCCTCTCCCTTTCACCTCCTCTCCCTTCTTTCCCCTCTCCCTCTCACCCTACCCCTCTCTCTCCCTGTCCTCCAACCCCTGTTCCTCTCTCCCTGTCCTACAGACTCCCATACATGAGATAAGGCTGTATGTGCCAAGGAATATTACATCGCAGTGACTGTAAACATGGGTGGGACAATGTAATGCAATGTAATGTAAGTGAATCAGTGACAATGTACTGTTAGGCTCCATCTCTGGTAAGATTACATCCCTGACGACATCTGCATATGCACTGCTGCTAGCTACACTGTAGTCTTTTACTCCATTAACATCACTGCCAACACTATTGTCTGCCTTGTCCTCCTCCCTGTGAGCGAAGTACAATGAAAGAGGACAGACACACACTCACACACACACACACCCTGGGACTTGTGAGGCACAATGAAAGAGGACAGGACAGGAACCTCAGCTGTCACCATCATCGTCATGGGACCAGGGGGACTTCCTTGGCTCTTCAGTAAATAATACAGCCTTGAGAAGTTTTTTTGTTTGGTAGATGTTATTACGTGTTTGCTGATGGGGGCTGTGTGTGTGTGTGTGTGTGTGTGTGTGTGTGCGTGTGTGTGCGTGTGTGTGTGT
>NC_140009.1:34321149-34381537 GCF_964263955.1 Coregonus lavaretus
AGGAGAAGGAGAAGGAGAGAGGGGGAGGAGAAGGAGAAGGAGAAGGAGAGAGGGGGAGGAGGAGGAGAGAGGGGGAGAAGGAGAAGGAGAAGTAGAGAGGGGGAGGAGAAGGAGAAGGAGAGAGGGGGAGGAGGAGAAGGAGAAGGAGAGAGGGGGAGGAGGAGAAGAAGGAGAGAGGGGGAGGGGGAGGAGAAGAAGGAGAGACGGGGAGGAGAAGGAGAAGGAAGAGAGTGGGGGGGAGGAGGAGGAGAAGGAGAGGGAGAGAGGGGGAGGAGGAGGAGAGAGGGGGAGGAGGAGAAGGAGAGAGGGGGAGGAGGAGGAGAAGAAGGAGAGAGGGGGAGGAGGAGGAGGAGGAGGAGGAGAGGAGGAGGAGGAGGAGGAGGAGGAGGAGAGAGGGGGAGGAGGAGGAGAGAGGGGGAGGAGGAGGAGGGAGGGGAGGAGGAGAGAGGGGGAGGAGGAGGAGAGAGGGGAGGAGGAGGAGGAGAGAGGGGGAGGAGGAGGAGGTTGGGTGTTTGACAGAGAAAAGGTAAAAAGATGTGTGGATATGATTGACAGGTGGATAAGGGCGGATAAGGGTTGATATTCTAGAACAGTGATGTGTGTCGGTGTTATCCGCAGTAGAAGAGGATCCACTCGTAATCACTGTGACCGTTAAGTCAACATTGCAGAGAGACAGAGATGGATAGAGAGAGAGAGAAAGAGAGAGAGAAAGAAAGACAGAGAAAATAGGCTTGTGGATGTCTTATTACCTGAATATTAATTTCCTGTTTGCGAGGATCCTGGATGTAGAATGTGAAGGCAACTTCCCACACTGGGTCAGTGGTAAGATAACAAGTCTAGGAACAATAGGGGAGAGGATACAAGTGATGGAGCATGATATAAATACTTTAAAACTAGAGCTTAAGGCACATGTACACTACACTATAGTTATTAAGACCTTCTGAGGGCGTATGGGGGTGAATTCCTACCTTACTCTCCTTGGTTGTGTCTTCTACGGACAGCTGCACCATGGGGCTGGGGTCCTTGTTGCCCTTTTTCATCTGAAACCAAAACAACAGATAATACAGATATGATACACACCGACAGCCAGCCATAGGGGACATAATGAAGAGAAGCTGTTGCTATTGTAACAGCTAATAGCAGTCCAAATAAACAAAGACTGCTGCACTGCAGCCCAGTACTCACAGGCAGGTCTTGAGCCCGGTCCAGATAGACAGCCAGGATGGCTGCAGAAGGAGGGTCTGCTGTCTTACAGGTCATATTCTGGTTCCTCTGGATAACCTGATCACAGGGGAAGACAGGGATTTAGTGATCCATCACCATGACTACTGTTTAATGCTGAAGGCGTAATGAGATTTCAATCCAACCTGCAATGGCAATGTTTACGCAGTGTCTTTGTTGATATCACAAACGACATCACAAACACTCCTTATTCTAAAACTGTGAGGGGAGTCTACCCAAGACCATTCAACCATTTTATTTGACCATGTGAACATATTTATAGTAGTGATACAGTGATGTAGTGTAATGGGCACCTCACTGAGTCGGTCAGCAGAGGACAGCAGAGAGAGCCACTCCAGACGGAGGTGAACCCTGCCAGATGGTACATCCTTCAGATTAAACCACTAGGAGAGAAAGAGAGGGGGGTTTAAAGAGAACTTCAGACTGAACCAATGAGTGTTGAAGAGGGGGGTGAGTGCTTGAGGTGGAATGACAAAGATACTCATTCTAGGTGCTGGTAATCATTTACATTTTAAAGTACCGGTGTTTAGAGCCAATATTCTATAATAGCCGGTACTCAAGCAGTAGAAAATATGAGGTGCCGATTCTTTGTACTGGTGTGCACTGGCACAATTCAAACACTAGGGGGTAATGATATTGTAGTGAGATGGTAGTGTGCCCAGAGAGACAGAAGGAGATCAGGAGGAGGGAGGCACATGGGGTCTGCACGACACCTGCTGCTTAAAGGGATTACCAGATTCAACCTTAATTCAGTCTACAGCCATGTCTCAAGTGTAGCCTTAATTCAGTCTACAGCCATGTCTCAAGTGTAGCCTTAATTCAGTCTACAGCCATGTCTCAAGTGTATCCTTAATTCAGTCTACAGCCATGTCTCAAGTGTAGCCTTAATTCAGTCTACAGCCATGTCTCAAGTGTACCCTAATTCAGTCTACAGCCATGTCTCAAGTGTAGCCTTAATTCAGTCTACAGCCATGTCTCAGGTGTAGCCTTAATTCAGTCTACAGCCATGTCTCAAGTGTATCCTTAATTCAGTCTACAGCCATGTCTCAAGTGTAGCCTTAATTCAGTCTACAGCCATGTCTCAAGTGTATCCTTAATTCAGTCTACAGCCATGTCTCAAGTGTAGCCTTAATTCAGTCTACAGCCATGTCTCAAGTATAGCCTTAATTCAGTCTACAGCCATGTCTCAAGTGTAGCCTTAATTCAGTCTACAGCCATGTCTCAAGTGTATCCTTAATTCAGTCTACAGCCATGTCTCAAGTGTAGCCTTAATTCAGTCTACAGCCATGTCTCAAGTGTAGCCTTAATTCAGTCTACAGCCATGTCTCAAGTGTATCCTTAATTCAGTCTACAGCCATGTCTCAAGTGTAGCCTTAATTCAGTCTACAGCCATGTCTCAGGTGTAGCCTTAATTCAGTCTACAGCCATGTCTCAAGTGTATCCTTAATTCAGTCTACAGCCATGTCTCAAGTGTAGCCTTAATTCAGTCTACAGCCATGTCTCAAGTGTAGCCTTAATTCAGTCTACAGCCATGTCTCAAAGTGTAGCCTTAATTCAGTCTACAGCCATGTCTCAAGTGTATCCTTAATTCAGTCTACAGCCATGTCTCAAGTGTTGCCTTAATTCAGTCTACAGCCATGTCTCAAGTATAGCCTTAATTCAGTCTACAGCCATGTCTCAAGTGTAGCCTTAATTCAGTCTACAGCCATGTCTCAAGTGTATCCTTAATTCAGTCTACAGCCATGTCTCAAGTGTAGCCTTAATTCAGTCTACAGCCATGTCTCAAGTGTAGCCTTAATTCAGTCTACAGCCATGTCTCAAGTGTATCCTTAATTCAGTCTACAGCCATGTCTCAAGTGTAGCCTTAATTCAGTCTACAGCCATGTCTCAGGTGTAGCCTTAATTCAGTCTACAGCCATGTCTCAAGTGTAGCCTTAATTCAGTCTACAGCCATGTCTCAGGTGTAGCCTTAATTCAGTCTACAGCCATGTCTCAAGTGTATCCTTAATTCAGTCTACAGCCATGTCTCAAGTGTAGCCTTAATTCAGTCTACAGCCATGTCTCAAGTGTAGCCTTAATTCAGTCTACAGCCATGTCTCAAGTGTAGCCTTAATTCAGTCTACAGCCATGTCTCAGGTGTAGCCTTAATTCAGTCTACAGCCATGTCTCAAGTGTATCCTTAATTCAGTCTACAGCCATGTCTCAAGTGTAGCCTTAATTCAGTCTACAGCCATGTCTCAAGTGTAGCCTTAATTCAGTCTACAGCCATGTCTCAGGTGTAGCCTTAATTCAGTCTACAGCCATGTCTCAAGTGTATCCTTAATTCAGTCTACAGCCATGTCTCAAGTGTAGCCTTAATTCAGTCTACAGCCATGTCTCAAGTGTAGCCTTAATTCAGTCTACAGCCATGTCTCAAGTGTAGCCTTAATTCAGTCTACAGCCATGTCTCAGGTGTAGCCTTAATTCAGTCTACAGCCATGTCTCAAGTGTAGCCTTAATTCAGTCTACAGCCATGTCTCAAGTGTAGCCTTAATTCAGTCTACAGCCATGTCTCAAGTGTAGCCTTAATTCAGTCTACAGCCATGTCTCAAGTGTAGCCTTAATTCAGTCTACAGCCATGTCTCAGGTGTAGCCTTAATTCAGTCTACAGCCATGTCTCAGGTGTAGCCTTAATTCCAGCTCATTGCCCTTTACTTTGAGCTTTTACTATCTATATGAGACAATAGCTGGTAAAGAGAGATATACAGTATAACTCATTAAAAATTCTAATTGACCAGGAGATACTTCTAAATAGTGAAAGTAAATGACTTTTTACTGAACCTATACTATTGTGATGTGACTTACTTTCAATATTAAGTACATAATATGAAAAACTAAAGTATATGGTCATTAGCACTTGTAACTCACCTCATCTAGAACTCTGGCCTTGTGTACGATATCTAGATCCATCTTGACCCTGAGAGAGTGAGAGAGAGAGAGAGAGAGAGAGAGAGAGAGAGAGAGAGAGAGAGAGAGAGAGATAAAGAGAGAGAGAGAGATAAAGAGATAAAGAGATAAAGAGAGAGAGAGAGAGAGAGAGAGAGAGAGCGAGCGAGAGAGAGAGAGAGCGAGAGAGAGATAAAGAGAGAGAGAGATAAAGAGAGAGAGAGATAAAGAGAGAGAGAGAGAGCGAGAGAGAGAGAGCGAGAGAGAGAGAGAGCGAGAGAGAGAGCGAGAGAGAACGGAAGAGAAGAAGGAACATGTATATCTACATTACATCTACAGTGCATAGCGCATTTGTAGCAGCGATGGAGATGGTGTTACAGAGAAATACAGAGAAACCGTGAGGGAATGATGATGATGCTACCTGCCCAGGAAGTCATCCTGGTTCTGGTCTTTATCAAACACCTCCACCTCCAACTCCTGACCAGGCACTTCATGGACAATCACCTGACACATACAGACATAGACAAACACAGTATAAACACATATACACACGTAAAAACAACACCAGACTACACCATAGTAACAGCAGCAGCAAACAATACGACAGTCACATGCAAATGGTGTCAATTAAAAATATCCAAAAGGTCCCAGGTTTGATAGCTACATTATTGCAAAGCTATATAGCATCAAATGTAAAGCATCCATGTTTCTCTCAACAGCCCTAAAGCCCATACTATCAGACATACTCTATGCCTTGTGCAAGACTGTTCATTTCCCATGACACAGCAGACGTAACTAAGTAACAGATGAAACTAGATAAACAAAACCACTGTGTTTTGGTCAACGCTGTGCATCTCTATAGAAACCCAGGCCAGAGCTTCCTTTTATTTTCTGCACAAAACAGAATACGCTGCCAGAGGAAAGCCTGTTTGGTCAAAACACACTGCAAGCTAGTGCACTATTTAGGGAATAGGATACCATTCGGGATGACACACATAATATGCCGATCTGCTCCTACCACTGTAAATATTTCTGTATGGTTCACTAAAGTGATATCTCTGCAATATACAGGCCTCCTTTTTGCCTTTTTGTGGGATTCTTCAGAGAAGCAGATAAAACAAACCAAGCTGTTTTACTCCAAGACCAAGGGCACTGCGACATGCAACGTTCTCTCTCATCGCAGGCTGCAGGTGGAGGAGGGACAGCGACTGCACTCTTAATGGACAGAGGCCTAAGACTGTTGTCATGCTCAGGGTTACAATCAGGACACTACAGGGAGCAATGCATTTACAATGGTGCTGTACAAGCACTGAATGTCAACCCACTGGGCACGGACGTCATTTCAACATCTAGTTTTGATTTACATTTGGTTGAGTTGTCAACTAACGTGAATTCAACGTGAAATCAATACAAAATGTCACCATGTCATTGGATTTAGGTTCAATTAGGTAAAATTCCCTTACATTGATTACTTTTTGCAAATCCAATCAGTTTTCCACATTGATTCAATGTCATCCCATTTCATTTTGTTGTTAAAATGATGTGGAAACCAGTTTTTGGCCAGTGGGAGGTCTCCTTTCTCAAGTTCAACACTGTGACAGTAACGTAGAAATTATAATTTTTTGCAGTGTTTTTGTGTTCTAACTTAATATTTTATTTTGCTGACAATTTCAATGTCCTCCTGAGTTGTCTTGAAAGGTGCTTGAAATAAAGATGATCTACTGTAACCATTTTGACTTGTTCAGTTAGTCTTTCACAGGGTTCACAGCTGCAAGCCTGTGATAGGCTGTGGTTTATTTGTGACATATGTCCCCACCTCAATAACAGACACATTTAACAAGGCTCATAAATATTCAATAACTAATAATGAGCTGGGGGACCAGCAACGCTCTGCGGCAGCTCTGAATGATGAATTCAGCTTAAGACAGTCTGTGGTGTTGTACTCCATCTATTCTCCCATCTCACACCTTTCACATCTCTGTAATAATGGGTCGGAGAACTATCACAGCTCTGCGCCTCGGAACGATGAATATTCAGCTTTAGACAGTAATGTATCAGTTTTCCCCCCTCTCACCTCATACATCTCTCTCTTCTCTGTCTCTCACTCTCTCTTTCGCTCTGTCTCTGTCTCTCTTTCTTTCTCTCTCTCTCTCACTCTCTCTTTCTCTGTCTCTCTGTCACCTCAAACATCTCTCACCTCAAACATCTCTCTCTCACTCTCTCTGTCTCTCTGTCACCTCAAACATCTCTCACCTCAAACATCTCTCTCTGTCTCACTCTCTCTGTCTTTCTGTTACCTCAAACATCTCTCACCTCAAACATCTCTCTCTCGCACTCTCTCTGTCTATCTGTCACCTCAAACATCTCTCTCGCTCTCTGTCACCTCAAACATCTCTCACCTCAAACGTCTCTCTCTCTCTCTCTCTGTCTCTCTCTCACCTCAAACATCTCTCTCTCTCGCTCTCTCACCTCATACATCTCTCTCCACTGTGGGTTGAGGTTGCTGTCCACGGTGTGTGATGTGAAGGTCTGGGTCCCCACACGCAGCACAGCGTACGGATCCGACTTCCCGTCTATTATCCCCTTAATGACCGTATCCTTGGCTGTCAGCTCCTCTGCCTCCAACAGGTGGATACGCACCAATCCCTGACAGGTCGACAGAGATAATTAATACAAAGTCCACTGGTTCCACATTCTGCAGCTTTGCCCTGAGACATGGCTGTGAACTCCTATGGCATCTACAATCATATGTCTCAGGCAATCTGTGTTTATCTATGTCAATCATACAAGTAGGGTCAGTCAATCTGTTGTGTTGGGTAAATGCTTCAGTCAGTCAGTCACTGAGTCTGTGACTCTCCAGGACAGGTGATTTAGTATTTCAGTGATGTTACCCGTGGGAGAGGGGAGCGGAGCTGCGCAATGTGCAGGTCGGCCACCAGGGGGATAGTGAGGCGGTTGGGGAGGACCAGGTACGAGGCTATAGCATCCATTATCTTAGTGTCCGACATGGCACTGCAAATGAATGCAAGGGTGGCGTTGGGGACACACAGAGATGGGAAACAAACAAATAGACAAATACTACTGCTGACAACATGAACATGCATCAAACATGATATCTGGGCCCATATTCACAAAGCGTCTCAGAGTAGGAGTGCTGATCTAGGATCAGGTTTGCAGTTTAGATCATAATGAATAATATTATATGGACAGAGGGAACCTGATCCTAAGTTAGCACTCCTACTCTGAGATGCTTTACGGGCTCTGGGTAATAGACAATAGGACCAACCAGCGGCACCCATTGAGTAAGGATGTGGTTAAGGCAGGGTACATTTCCTTGAAATCATTTTTAGCTAAATGTGATTTCTCAGTTCAGTGAATACAATTAAATAAGAATGACAGATGTCATTAAACCTATTGCCAGGAATCTTTGATTTATGATGTTAGCAACTAAAGTTAACTAAAACATCACTGACAATGAATGATTTAATTGTAATATCAGACAACTAGCTACATGTCATATCCACACACAATGTGAGCAGGGACACTGACAGTGCCCTAGTAAAAGATGTGCAACAACTATGATCATTGTCAAGCCAATGACAATGACCGTAGTTTGGCAAGACAGCATAAACAGATTGGCGACCAGGCTACTTCACCCTGAGATAACACAAAGATAAATACAGTACAAACGCCATACTGCATCAATCAACAATTCCAAATAAGTACTCCTTTTAGAAAGCCAGAAAGAGCCCTCTCACTTACTTGAGTCCAGGGATATCCAGCAAGTTGGTCAGCCCAGTCCAGTTGATGTCCAGCTTCTGTGAAGGCAGACGAAGATAAAGAGAGTCAACTCCAATGAGAAGGTAAAGGAAGGAGAGTCAACTCCAATGAGAAGATGCTGCACCAAATGAATGAATGGATGGATGGCTGGACAGACAGACAAAGGGATGAATGAAGTGATTGGTAACAGAGACTCACAGGCCTGCGTATGAAGAACATGGTGATGGCTCCCACCAGAGGAACGTCTCCAATCAGGGGCTCTAGAATAACCCTCAACATCCCATGTAGCTACAGAGAGGAGGGGGGAGCGAGAAGGAGGAAAAGAGATCATGAGAGAGATAATGAAGAAGATAATGAGTGAGAGAGACAGAAACAGATATGTAGAGAAAGACTAAGACTTTGGGAAATCCCCAGCCACATTGTTAATTCTCTCTTTACCTGTACTCCATTCACTCCTGCTTTGCAAAAGTACTTTTTGATTTCCACATTGATCTCCACATCACCCGCATAGCTGGAGAGAGGAGAGAGGGGAGGAGAACAGGGAGATGATTTAACTGTCAAGCTTCTGCTGCTGCTATAGATGATGGATGTGCTCTTCATCAGAGAGGGTGGTGAGGGCAGCTATACGTGCTTCTGCGGCGGCTGCGTACCTAATGTATAGATCCAGTATGACCTGCCGCTTGTCGTGCTCCGTGTGAGCCTTTACTCCCACAACCTTCATGGCCTGCGACAAAAAACACATAATATTGTATTATTATGCATATAGAAAGTATATAACATAGATCATGTTTACTGCAAGTTGTTGTGCATAAGTAGCCTCGTCTGCAGGCTATTGGGGAGGAGGTCTGGTGCTAATAAGAAGTGATTCATTTGTGTGGAAATGTTCTGTATGGTCATTAGTGTTAGAATGAACCTGTCCATCTTCCTTTGTATAATGACGGGGTATACCTGGCCTCCTATACAGTAGTGACATTGTGTTATGCAGGCAAGGGCTCGAGTACCTTCTCCCCTAGGTTGACTTTGGTGAAGCTGAGGGTCTGTAGGTGGGTGTTGGATGCACGTATGCCTGGAGCAATGGTTTCGACCAGCAACTTCTCCAGATACTGGCCCATGAATGGCCATGCCTGCTGCAGAATCTACAGGAGAGAGAGAGATAGAGACAGAAAGAGAGAGAGAGTGAGCGAGAGAGAGAGAGAGAGAGAGAGAGAGAGAGTGGAAGGGGGAAGTAGTCATGCTTCTCACTGTGTATTTACAACCTAATAAATATACATGAGCTCCTATCATCATTGCTTGACCACGCTTCAAGGACACCTTTGTCATTTTTCAAGGACTGCAGTGCTTGCAAGCGATTTCCTTGACTATTGAATGTAAAATGTATCTAGAATATATGTTCTGCATTAGCTTGCTTACCAAAGGTCATTAGGTCAACATATGCAATGCTATATTCATTAATATTTACATTGTATAATCACATTTGAAGTCATAGATAGTAGGTTCTATAAACTGTATGACCATGTTATAACTGATTAAATCTATTGGACAACCAAAAAGGACTTGTCATGTACACGTCCCTTATAATTGACTACATCTGCAAATGCAGAAAGAGGACCTGACAGTGAAACATGTGACAACATTAGTGCATGATGTCCCCTCCCCTGATTACATATCCACCTACACTACAGGAAACCACAACCAAATATCTGGTCGAGAGGCTCTTCACATGACGGAAACACAAAAGCCGTAGCCCTTTCCTGCGTTCAAATGACCTAGTGGCCTCATGGGTGGAAGGTTATTCATATTTTTCATAATTTCTTAAGTAATAAACATTATTTGTAGTAGTTTCTGTGTCAAACAGTGTTGTTATTTTTCAGTCTTCTGTGATGTATATGAAGTGTAATATTGGGATTCAACTCTATATCTGACATGGTACAGGTGTCTACTTTTTGTTAAGCCCATACCATGTGTGTGAGGTGTATACTTTTGTTTCAAAGAAGATGTGTTTAAGACTACCAAGAAACACTCTGTGTGACCCTGATTTAGCCCACTGCAGTAAAAGGTTAAAGCCAGCCCCGACAAGAGAGACACAAAGGATAGTGTCACTAGTAAATTATTTATTTATTTTATGTCATTTAGCAGACGCTCTTATCCAGAGCGACTTACAGGAGCAATTAGGGTTAAGTGCCTTGCTCAAGGGCACACAGACAGATGTTTCACCTAGTTGGCTCAGGGATTAGAACCAGCGACCTTTCGGTTACTGGCACAACGCTCTTAACCACTAAGCTATCTGCCGCCAAATTATTACAGTAATTAACAATTCAGTAGATATTAGACCTATAGTAATTTCCTAGTATTAGTCATCCAAGTAGATGTCAACAAATACATGTTTATATAGATAGATAGAATGCAGATGATGACAGTGTATTCTTGGTTATCAATGACTTTTTCAACGACTACATTTATCAACTGTACATTTGATGGTTCACTTTTGTATGGTTCTGCTGTGCAAGTCAGCACTGTTTGCCATATTCTAAAATCACACTGCCATGCAGTTGTTTGTACAGCGAATTATGTGCAAAATCCGCCCAAGATCTAAAGCTTGGCATCACTTTGAGAGGTGCTAGTTTCTGAATCAGTGTGTGAGGTTTAAAGCGGCAATCAGCAGTAGAAACAATAACAAAGCTCCAACCCCGCCCCTGTTTCGGTAAAAAGCTGAGGGATGGGGCTGGAGAAATATAACCACTCTCAAATCCATAGACATAGCTATGGATGCAAGGACTGACCATCTATTAAATCAACTGTATAGTTTTAACCATGTTTTCAGGCTATATAGTATTTGTTTACATTTACTTTGTTTACAAACATGGAGTAAAACAAGCTTATATTTTGTGTTCTGATGGGGTACGACAGTTGAACTAAGCTCATGAGGCATTTATGAGTTATATTCTTGAAGAATCCATGGATACATATCATTGATTTATAAGACCAAAAATGGATTTAGCAACTGCTGATTGCCCCTTTAAGGCAGTGGCACTAATACTTCTTCTCATCTCACTGCCAAGCCATTCCCTTTGACGATGACCTTCGCCCTGGGCCCTGTCTGTTTGTCTGGGACTGGTCACAGGCTGCATCCCAAATGGCCCCCTATTCCTTATGGGCCCTGCTCAAAAGTGGTGCACTAAATAGGGAATAGGGTGCCATTTGGGACACAGCCGTTTGGGACACAAAATTATCTCAGTGATATGATATGTGCTCACTCACTTATTCCGGAACCCAGCAAATCCAGTGAGCACTGAGCTGCTCAATATGTTAAGAGTCTGTCAAGAGAGACTACTTGCTCAAAGACTATCCTCACAAAGTAGGTACAGTAACTAGACACCGTGGGAGGAATATCCTCCTCCTCATGAATCCATGATTTAATCCAATGGATTATGAAAGATAATGTAGCTGCATGTAAATGAATAAAAAGGCAAATGATAATATAATGACATTCTGGGCTGTGTCATCCTATCTGTTGTTTTAGATAATGGTCAAATCATAATTTAATAACATTTGGGCTGTGTCATCCTATCTCTGTTGTTGCAGCCTGCCAGGCAGAGAACGAGTCAGGTGGGCTGGAGGTTGGGAAGCCCCTATGCAGTCAGAGCACGTGGTGGGAAACAGCCAGGCAGCTAGCCTGGAGGAGAAGCAGCACGGGTTGTTGCTTGTGAACGATAAGCCCAGCAGATCACTCCCCTACAATATGTGCTTTGTCACAGAGACTTCATTACATCTCCCAGTGAGAAGGGCAGCCTTGTTTATTGATAATCACATCACCATCATCCTTGCTGAAGCTGCCACTGGCACTCAGTGGAGATGGAGATGGAGGGAGGCTCGCTGCTGTGGCTGCTGCAGAGGGTTTAGTGTGTGTGTTTAGTGCTTAGTGTGTGTGTGTGTTGTCAGAGGGAACCTTTACACTCCCCCCTGACTCTTACTAGAGGATGATGGGTACTAATTGGGGAGTGGAGCGCTGCCAGAGGCAGGATGTATACACAAACCCACCGCAACCCAGGGCAACGATGGACAGGCACGACTACGCCATCCAGGCAGCACAAAGCCCCTCCATCACCACACCAGCTCAACGTCTGTGTGTGTGTGTGTGTGTGTGTGTGTGTGTGTGTGTGTGTGTGTGTGTGTGTGTGTGTGTGTGTGTGTGTGTGTGTGTGTGTGTGTGTGTGTGTACATGTTTTCCTACATTTTCAGGATCAGAATGTCCTGACAAGGTAAGAAAACAATACATATTTTGAAAAGTCAGGAATTTTTTCATGTACTGAATTTGTTAAAATGCTATTTTAGGCTTAAGGGTTAGGTTTAGGGTTTGGGGTTAAAGTTAGGGTTAGGATTTGGGGTTAGGTTTAGGTTTAGCATTAAGGGTTTTGGGTTAAGGTTAGGGTTAGGTTAAGAGTTACGGTTAGGGTTAGGTTTAGGTTTAGGGTTAGGGTTAGGGGTTAGGGAAAATAGGATTTTGAATGGGAATACATTTTTACTACCCAAAAAGTCCAGAAAAATGCACATAAAAAAAGCTGTGGTGTGTGTGTGTGTGTGTGTGTGTGTGTGTGTGTGTGTGTGTGTGTGTGTGTGTGTGTGTGTGTGTGTGTGTGTGTGTGTGTGTGTGTGTGTGTGTGTGTGTGTGTGTGTGTGTGTGTGTGTGTGTGTGTGTGTGTGTGTGTGTGTGTACACTACATACTTTGTTCATCCACTCAACCTTCTCCACGTCCGGAAAGTTGACCTGCAGAGAAAGTGAGAAAGTGATTGGTTAGATTTGAACTTTGAACTGCCTTTAAACAATATAGCAGAAGAGTGTGACTTGGGTAGGAATGTGTAGAGCTCGTGAAATGGCTAAAGATTGACTCAAGACAGTAAAATTAAGATGTGTGTGTCTTTTTGGCCATCGCCCATGTTTCAAAAGATAATGATGACGAACCTTTCCTCCAAAGCTAAACCACAGTCACAAGACCTTCAGAAGATCACACTGATCATGATCAAGTGTGTGTGTGTGTGTGTGTGTGTGTGTGTGTGTGTGTGTGTGTGTGTGTGTGTGTGTGTGTGTGTGTGTGTGTGTGTGTGTGTGTGTGTGTGAGAGAGATATCCTGTTGACACAAACCACAAAGATTGTGGTAAACGTGAGTGTCCGGTGGGAGGGGGTGTTGAAGAATGTTGAAATTGTCCCATGATTAAGAAAGAAATTATACGTTTTCTCTCTTTCCTGATATGGTCCTACTAGTCATCCCCTCCCCCTAAATTATGTCTCTGAGTCACCAAGCTTCTGGCATCTAAAAGGACAACCGTAGCACAACCCTCAAGTTCTAAGGAACCTCGGAACTGAAACAGGAAATGGGGGCACACACACAGAAAAACGCCTAAAATTAGGGTGGCACGACAAAACCTCAGAGTGGAAACTCTCTCTTAAATGTTGAGACTCGTTGTACGAGTAACTCACAGTCACTGTTAGGCTAACTGTGCTAAATGTATATACAGTAATACCTCTGTGGCCGTCTTTATTGGACTAAATGTTCATTCTGAATTCCACCGTGACTGTAGCATTTTAGAGTTTGGATTCCCCCGGCCCTGCACATTAAGAATGTCCAAATATAGCTATGGTTGGATGGACTACAGAATGTAGAAGGGGAGGTGGGGGTTGGTAGGAACAGAGTACAGTAGGAAAACTAAAAGGTCAGTCATAGACTGGGATTTTTCAGCAACAGATGATAAAAAGGAATGAGAGAGAGAAAGAGACAGAAAGAGAGGGGGGGTGAGAGCAGTACACAGAAAGGGAGAGAGAGAGAGAGAGAGAGAGAGAGAGAGAGAGAGAGAGAGAGAAAGAGAGAGAGAGAGAGAGAGAGAGAGAGAGAGAGAGAGAGAGAGAGAGAGAGAGAGAGAGAGAGAGAGAGAGAGAGAGAGAGATGGCTAATATTTGCTCATCAGTTTTGTCTATAAACATTATCAACTGTCTCTGACAGTTTCTAGATCATTTGTTTACAGGTGTAGACCTATTTTGACAGTATAATAAATGGAGTATGTCTTTGTTGTTTGGTTATGATGAGTTAATGTAATGCATTTATAAGTCATTCAGTATTATTCCAACCCAAAGGGTGTATTTCATTATTGAAATTAATGGACATATTATATTGCAGACTGTGGCTTTAAATGACCAGATTACAGACTAGATAGTGGGCTGCAGATGTGTTCTGCAATATGCAGTTGCAGCAGCAGGCTGAATCTATAGAGAATACATAAAAACACTGTAGGTTTTTCACTTACCCATGGGGGTAATTCCTGTTTACTCCTAAAAGCCCTTGCAGTGGTGTATTCTCTCTCGTTCTCCAATACGTACATGGCTGACCGCAGCCGCATCACTTTCTCGTTACGACTGTGTTTCCATCCCATGTAAACCATCAGACCGAACAGAACTAAGCTAATACTAAACCCGAAGTATCCGGCCAGGTAAACTGGCAAAAGTGTAGCCAGGCATTTTCCGAAGGACCACAACACGGACACAGCATGTTGGCCGGGCGGTTTGGGTGGCTGCATCTCTTCCGGCGAGGCTGAATCTGCAGCCCCCGAGCCAGTGCCCATACTCGGCCCTGCATCCCCAGATATCATCGCAAAATCCTTCTCCACGGAACAGCTACCTCTGCAGTTCAGCGTTCAGTGCCTTCTTGTTGGCGAATTACTATTTAAACGAAATCCGAATTAAGTTAAGCCTGCATTGACAGTGGTTTACACTATTGACAGGAAACGATTCAAATCAGTTTTGCTATAAATGTTCGTCAAAAATACCTCTTGAATAGGTAGCTAGGTAGCCTAAACATCCAAAACCTATTTTCGTGCACGCACTGCCAAGCAGACACAGGCAAGTGGATTATAATATTTGTCAGACTTGTGAGGGCGTTTTCTAAGTGACAACCCTCCTCAAATCAAATAGAGAAAAAAGTAACCCTAAAATTAACTTGTTCCAAGAATAGTTGATACGCACCGACTCCACCGCACCAATCAGTCAATTAACGACGTCTCCTACAAGAAAAAAAACTACTGCGCTGCTGCAGTTTTCACACAAAAAAACGCATAGCTAGCTTTCCAACAGACTGAGGATCTATTTACAGTAGCCTAAGCCTATGCATACGGTAGTAGACCTATGAATAAATGTGATAGTAGGCTAGACGACGTTCTTGGTACAGCAACCAATGACAGTAACCGCTCCAACAAACCGTTATCTCTATTGACGCCTGCCTGGTATAACGTATAGTGGAGATAGAGCTATGCCTATTTACGAACGGGTGAGTGCACGCCTGTACACGTAGCGTTTTGGAGAAGTCTAGTGTAGGCTGTTGAATGTTCTGTATTTTTTTCAGCATGCTACTAGTAGGTTAGTAATTTAGTATCCGATTGTTAATAGTCTAACATGCATTTGTAATGGGGGAAAAAACATATAGCCTATGCATTTATGTTTTCTATTTTTCATTTTATTTAAACCTCAAGACAGCCATCTCAAGTTTGAAAATGTCCTACAAAATAGGACACCCATTTTCAAAGCCAAGGCTATCCTTTGTTTACACACCACCACCACCATGTGACAGGTAAGTATCCTTGGCTGACATCTATTGGAACAGGTATCCTGTAAATACAACACCGTGCCAGAGAGATCAAACCATTTTGCCTTCAGGGTATTTAACCTGTTTGTGTTTTTTCTAGCGTTTTTGAGGTTTTGGGTTGGATTTAGGCTAATTTAGTTTTTTTTTTTTTTTTTAGGTAGTCCTAATTAACCCTCCCGTTGTCCTAGGGTCAAAATGACCCGCCACTGTGTTGAACCAACTTTATTTTATTTTTATATTTTTGGGATCATTTGTGAGAAGGAGACAGTGAGACTTTAAAGAAAGTATCACTGCCTCCTTCTCACAAATGATCCAAAAAATATAAAAATTAAATAAAGTTGGTTCAACACAGTGGCGGGTCATTTTGACCCTAGGACAACGGGAGGGTTAAGTTTATAACAAAATGAAGGCCTAGATTTTGTTAATAGCCTACCATTGGCTACAATACAATAATAGTCTACATGAATGGGCTATAAATGTACAATAACATGTTTTTCCCTACATAATTGTCATTTCTTTAGAAGAGACTTGTATCCAGGGAAACTACTTCTACCCAGGTACTAATGTAGGCCTACCTGTAGTCAAGGTTGCTTGCTTGTTGCTGTGATACCGCCACTTTGTGTCACTGCAGAGCAGTCAGAGTATTTAGATAGAGAGCAGTTTATAGGCCAGATATGAGTGTCTTGCCTAAATAATACTGTATATTGATTTATCTCCTTACAGGTTTGAGGCACATCTCTAGGCTATCCCACTATAGCCTACTATATACATCCTTTCAGATTAATACAGCTACACGGCCATGGGCTGTCAAGCACCCATGGCCCAATAAAACGGAAACGATGCTGTTAAGACCAGTTGAAAAACGGGGGGGGGGTTGGGTGGTAGGTTCAAAATGTACCGCTGCCCTTTAATTACGTCACACGTTGCTTCAAGCCACACCTACCAAATGAAGCAAACGTATCCCCAAAACGTTCAACATTCTTGAAGAGACTTTGAGGTATATTTGCTCCGTTTGGTTGGTGTGGCTTGAAGCGATGAGTGATGTATTTAAAGGGCAGCGGCCATGCCGACAGCGTTCCCCAACCCCTCAATGTTTTTCAACTGGCCGTTCAGAACAGCACCGTTTCCGTTTAATTGAACGTTACACACCGTTTTTTCATACTGAACACAGCAAAGGTATCCCTTTCTGAGGGGCCATCCCAAATGGCACCCCATTCCCTATATAGTGCACTACTTTTGACTAGAGCCCTATAGGTCCCGATCAATAGTGCACTGTAAAGGGAACAGGGTACCATTTGGGATGCATCGCTCACCTCAGACTAAAGGCCTACCATTTCCAATACAAATGCCTTATCAGATGGATAATAAGTGTACACATCAGTTGTGTTGAGAGTTGTAAATACACTGTACATGCATTAGTCTCTTCTCACAGCCCCTGTGAGGTGGCAGCTATTAGAAGACAATCTATGCATGCAGCAGTCCAGGGTTTGTGCCAGAACCAATCAGTTGGATGGGCATTACATTTCTATAGGTGGGCCGTTTTTTCACGGGACCTTCTATTTTGTCTTAATTTTGTTAATGGGTGTTATAATAAATACCATAGGCAGATTGTGAGTTTCAAGTTTGGGGAAGTTTACAATTTATCCTACCATTTCTACCTATCTGCCTGCCAGTTATTATTATTTTTATATGTCATTTTCTTGTAACAGTTTCATTTCAATAATACGTTTTTCATGTCTCCAAATTATTGTCATGTGGTTAATCATAAAAATCTGGATCTAAACATTTAATTTCAACTAATGCAAGAGCACCAGCCTTTGCCATATGGACACATTGATACACTGTGATCCATAGGCTGCTAAAGAAATGAGCACATGGAACTCTGAGATAGCCTATAGGTCAATGCAGCAGTAGGCTTATAACTTCCATTGTCAACTAAGTAAAATACACATAGGCCTAAAGCCGAGAAATAAAAACAGTAGAAAATATCTTGATGAACATTCAGGTTCTTTGAATAGCATTAATCTCTCTACTTGGCCTGTCTGCCTCCCTTTCTGTCTTGATTTGAGATATTGCTAGTGAAGAGCAACATTGTATTAACTCAGTAGGTTGGCTTATGCTCCCTCAACATTATCAGGACAGAGAAACACACATGCTCACTGCTCACATGGAGCACTCCAAACAAAAGACAATGAAAAAATTGACAAAACTCCTAAATGATGGTAATGAAATAAACCAAAACTTGTGAACTCTGCAAACAAAGTTTCCACTCTGAGAATGAGAATGGTAAATGACTGTAATACATGTATTAGCAGAAATTAATGTAACCAAATTATAGGGATTAAAGGTACATTTACTAGGCCTACTGGTTACATACAGTGGGGAGAACAAGTATTTGATACACTGCCGATTTTGCAGGTTTTCCTACTTACAAAGCATGTAGAGGTCTGTAATTTTTATCATAGGTACACTTCAACTGTGAGAGACGGAATCTAAAACAAAAATCCAGAAAATAACATTGTATGATTTTTAAGTAATTCATTTGCATTTTATTGCATATAGAGCGTTGTGCCAGTAACCGACAACTTTCCTTTCTAATTCGCAACCAGAGATCTGTATATAATGACCAGATGGTCATGTCTCTACCCTAACAATGCGAGTCGTTGTCCCAAAGGCGGGAATGCAGGCGACAAGCTTAGGTCTGCATATTATGCCCAAATAAACGCATTGGGCTTATTCAGGAAATATTTTGGCAGAGTGAGCCCTCTCGCTTCGCCTCTTCCTCTCTGCTGAAACTAGCAAGCGAAACAGCGCTCCTCTACTGTATGTAGCCCATTTACCTGATGCTGTCTGGCCAGAAAAAGTATGACATGCCATACTCTTGTCCAGACAGCATCAGATACATGGTCTACGTATACGGAGACAGAGGGGGGCTGTTTCGCTTGCTCAGATTGATGCATCTTTCTGTCGGCGCGCGTCTCGTTCAAATAAATGATCAATATTTTATTTGGACGGGAAAGGAGGTACGGTAGGGCGGGTCAGGCACCCTAGGGCCCGCCCATAACGCCGGCCCTGCAGCAGTCATAACCATTTTATAGCTCAATGGTCATAACAACCCTACCCCAGATAGTCATGACTAACATTTACTAGAAACATGTTAGTTCATTGAAGAGACTGGTATAGAGGGATCACATCTCCACATAACCAGAGTGATATCCTACTGAACAAGCTAGATCTACTCAGGGTTTTCTAAAGCTAACCAGCTTCAGTTAGCTTCACATTCTAGCTCACAGGCAGGCTTCTTACATACTAGGGTTTCAATTCCACCACCTCCGAAATCGTCAGACGAAGTTCCGCCCCCATTCATTTTTAGCGGGAGCATGCGGAGTAATGCGCAGGGGATTGTGGGAATGTGAGCTGCGCGAACTCTGCTAGCTGAGCGATAGAAAAAGTTAAACTATGCTCTACTTTATGCAAATTGCACAAGGACACGGCTTCCGTTAACCAATCAGGTGAGGAGCAGATGTTTGCTTGAAAATCTTTTGTTCATTAAACATAGTTCTCATTAGCTCCAGTCAAGAACAACCAAAAAAGATGGAGGAAAGCCAATCATTACAGGGTCTGGTATTCCAATTCTATATGATGTGGATTTGCTAGAATACAGAGACAAAATCATATGGTCAATGGCATGGAGGAGGATCGCAGAGATTATTGGTGTTGATGGTGGGTGAAGAGAGATTTGCACGTTTGCTTGTGCTGCTAACTAGCTATGAATTTACAGTGCATTCGGAAAGTCTTCAGACCCCTTGACTTTTTCCACATTTTGTTATGTTACAGCCTTATTCTAAAATTGATTCTCAAAGCAAAGGGTTTTCATACTTATGTAAATAAGGTATTTTAGTTTTCTATTTGTAATACATTTGTTAACATTTATAAAAACCTGTTTTTGCTTTGCATTATGGGATATTGTTTGTAGATTGATGAGGAAAACATTGTATTTAATCAATTTTAGAATAAAGCTGTAACGTAAAAAAATGTGGAAAAAGTCAAGGGGTCTGAATACTTTCTGAATGCACTGTATGCTACCAATTGGATTATGGTATCTTCATTTTATGATTCTCATATATTATAGTTTATGGCTCTTTCATTATACCTGTGTCATGAGATTGATGATTATAGCTCACTTCCTATAAAATACATAGGCCTACATGTAAAATGCACATGAATGGGTACTTTGGTAAAGGAAATTGTTACTTTGACTTTTTTGTGTAAATCTCTCTTCACCCACCATCAAAACCAACATCTTTGCAATCCTCCTCCATGCCAATGACCTTCTGATTTTGTCTCTGTATTCTAAAATAATTCTCAGCAAATAAACGAGGAAGAATTACAACGCTCCCAACGCCCCATTATTTTCCTTTTTGACATTTTTAATTAGCCAACAAATTGCCAGCACCTTATTTTCATGTACAGTACTGTACTGTACCTAGAATACAAAGGTTGGATTTGCACTAAACAATTTCAAGTCAGAAAATCATGTAGAAAATCTGGTTTATGGTTACCCTCATATACATTATCTACTGGTATAATTTTAAATTGAGAACATATAGCTAGCTCAACAATATGCAAATGATGTCCATTAGGCCAGTAATGCCATCACACTGTAGGCCTATGGCTGCAGTGGTGATGCATGCCATTATGATAAACTGCAAAATGGGTACACTTCGGCTGATATCCTGAGACAGAGACAATTAAAACAGATTGAAGTGCTCACAACTAGACAAAAAGGTAATGTTCATTTGAGAAAGCAACACAGAAACACAGACAAATTAGAGACAGATCCTCTTCACACCTTTTTATTACAGCAACACAGAAACACAGACAAATTAGAGACAGATCCTCTTCACACCTTTTTATTACAGAATTGTGATCTGTGATTAATTAACATTGACACTAGTTCATCTTGAATAATGTTTTTAAGTTAACAAATAAAACAAGTTTAAACACTTCAATGAATCAACATATCATTTCAAAATGGTCAAATAATCTAACTTGTTTGTAAATGTTAGACATCTTAGTAAGTAGGCTGTAATTACTAAAGCATAATTTCAGGCGAACAAAAGTCCATACCCGAGGTGGCCAACCTTGCTACACTCCCTGATCTACTGGGTGAGTAGACTTATATTCCAGCCCAGCAATAATTCACATTATTATCAACTCATTAGGTTTGATAAATTGAATCAGGTGTGTTAGTGCTGGGCTGGAACAAAAGCCTGCATACCAGCATACCTCCAGGAGAAGGACTGGCCTGCTACAGTTGTAATACGTTTATAGCCTATAATTTGTGTGTGACTTTTAACTGTATTGTTGTATACAACATTTGCTAACATAAGTACACATAGAACCCATGGCAAACAAGGATGTGCCAGCAGTCTCTTGGGATATTCACTGGGACCTCTTCATCAGCAGACAGGCTTTCACAGCTCTCCATATCTGAGGACAGACATCAAAAGAAACAGGATTTATTTTATTACAATTAGACAGCCCTGACTATTATCTCTTTCTTCAGAGTTTCTCTCTAGGGACTAGAACTGGAGAGCGCAACATGTAAAGTGTTGGTCCCATGTTTCATGAGCTGAGATAAAAGATCCCAGAAATGTTCCATATGCACAAAAAGCTTATTTCTCTCAAATGTTGTGCACAAATGTTTACATCTGATCATTTATCAAGATAGTCCATCCACCTGACAGGTGTGGCATATCAAGAAGCTGATTAAACAGCATGATCATTACACATGTGCACCTTGTGCTGGGGACAATAAAATGCTGCTCTAAAATGTGCACACCCACCAAGATGTCTCAATTAGCATACTCACTGCAGGAATGTCCACCAGCGCTGTTGCCAGATAATTTAATGTTCATTTTTTTAGCCATAAGCCACCGTCATTTTAGAGAATTTGGCAGTACATCCAACCGGCCTCACAATCGCAGCCCAGGACCTGCACATCTGGTCAAAACGTACCATTATGCACAAGCACCCCCCATATTCATTTCTAAGTTAGTGTTGAAGTTCACTATGCATTCTGTCATTAGTGTAATGTGACAATATTAACATTTAAATCACTCCCCAATGAAGAGGATGAGTCTTTGCAAGAGAGGGTAATTAGTTTTCATTAGGCCGCCACTCACAGCTCAATCATCGAGTCTGGTTCGTTACACCTGGAGCAGGTTTGTTCTGAAGGATTCATTGCCCTAAATGTACCAGGCTAAAAGGTGAGCCACTTCTTTATGACTGGTTATCCCTAGTTCAAAGTTGACTAGAACCTGCTTCGTAGGATACCATTCAGATGGTTAGCATTAAGAATCTTTGACATTACATTCTCTGCAACTGAACATATGGCATAATAAAAAAAGTTGCATCATGGTATCTTAACATTTTTAGACCAGTTTGATGTCAAATCAATATTGAGTCAATTTATTTAAACCAAAAACTTTATTGGAAAATATAAACAAAAGCAATGGAGTAGGGATGGTTTTGTAGAAGAGTAAAGGATGCAGAATGTCCCCATAATCAAGTCTCCCAGGCAGGTGGTTGACCAACAGTAGCACCGTCTCTGTAGCCTCTCGTTGGCCTGTGTCGTGTTTCAGACTTGAGCACTTGGGAGATCCTTGGTCCCGTGTTGTCCGTAAGGTCAGACATGGTTTTGTACGGGGGCAGTCTATTTTGACCTCTGCCTCATCTTTCGCCTCTTGCGCTTCAGCCTGCGCATACGCTTCTTTCTCCACTGAAAGAGAACAAAGGGGACAATGTTAGAGATGGCAATACATTAACTACTTTCAGATATTGACAAACTCAGGTACTGAAACAAACCCCTGTACCCTGGTAAATTCAGAAACATAGTTGTGACACCCAATAGTCATACACAGCAAACTGCTATCAATTCAGTATAGGAAACTACCACTGAGCATGGTCAATATGCGCACTAGTGTAGAGGGGACATCGCAGTCATGCACACCCACCCAGACTGAAAGGGCCTGTCTGACATGGAAGTATTGCACAATACTTGGCGATACGAGCCACGCATTTATAATACATGGCTCTGGATGATACTGCCTACAACGCTAAATTACTCAACGTCATAACAGTTTAATATTAATGTGATACATTTATATAGTTTGTCAGCTAACGTTAGTTAGGCTGCTAACCACATTGGCTAAGTGGGGCTACAGCTACAAAGCTAGCAAGTGTGTTCACGTAGCCAGACGCCTAACGCCAGTTAACTAACAAAGCTAGCTAATGAAGTCTCAACCATTTGGCTCAAAAAGCAATGGCTAATCATTAAATGGACGATATTTAAATTTGCCTTAACATGTTTTCAAATTGTGAGCAATTTGTTATTGTGTTACAACTAGTTAGTCGGCTAAGCTAGATAACACGTTTGTTAGCTAGCAACAAGCAGATTACAAGTCAATCGTTTAGAGGGGAAATGACTCACCTTGGCCCTCATGTTGTGGAGGGGTGTCTAAGGAATGTGAAGAGAAAGGTTGATTAGTCGGATGGCTTTTAGTTAGAAAGGATTATTTTGGATTCGTATTTGACATTAGAAAACTCTTGAGTGGGCTTCTCTGCGTACCTCTGCAAGATGGCACCGTCTCCAAGAAGAACGTGACCAGCTTTCGATTGGTTATTTATACACTGCGATTACGTCATCATTGTTGGACGCTCATGAACTCTGGGAAATGCAGCCAAAGCTTTTTCAACGATTTTTTTAATAACTAACCCCTGTATCCTGATTCAATCTGTGATGCAGCTTTCATCAATAATGTGGCTCTGAATTGTCCTAAGACTTGGATCAATCGTCAATCTACATTATTTTTGTATAAAATTACAAAATGTCTGTTTTACTGTTTAGTGTGGAGGTATATTATGTTATGCTGTGTAGAAAGCCATGTAATTACATGTACAGTATTTATTCTGTACATTATTTTAGATGGGGGAGGTCCATAAGACAATGTTGAGACAAACAAACACATCCACATATTTTGTTTTAATAAAGTTTATTTCAAACCATGAAGAAAAGCAAACTCCCTCTTCCTAAACCCCAAAAAAGAATGATGTTACATTCTTTTAAATTGACAATACCTCTGTTTTACTGATTGAGGCATGTATGGTTTCCACATCCAGTGCAGGGGTCAGCAGTCATAATTGTCAACTGTCAAATTAGTTTATCAAGGAATAGCCATATTTCAAAAGGCTTATCTGATTATAGTGGAATGATCAAGGGATCTTTTTCACAGAATTAATGAGACATTCACTTTTCAGTCAAATATGTAAAATAGTTACACTGAGATGGGTTGTAATTCTGACATTACAATTTCAAAAGCCTTCCTAAATGCCTCATTTTATTGCGAGGAGTTCCACTTTTACTTCCCAAATAAGGACTTTTGAAAAATTACATCCACACACATTTACAATACAAGAGTAGATTCATTTCTTTCATGAGAACAATTTTAGAAAGTCATCAACCTAGTAAGAAACATTTCCACAAAGATGGATCCCTCGAATATCCTATTCAGAATGAAAACCCCCACAGAAACTAGTGGTGCAGCAGTTTGTTAGTTAGTCCTTTGGTCAGTTGCCCCACCCAAATTCAATATCATGGAGTTGCTATTTGATGCCGGCGTTGTAATGGTTCTAATCTAGATAATTCTAAAAATAGCCTCTGAAACTGGGATTATTTATTTTACAATAGAAAGGATCAGGTATTAAACAGCTATGGAAACTGATGTAAACACTGATTATATAGGTGGAATTCATTGAGATGTGGCAGTACTAGTGAAGTATGAAATGAATTATGGCGTCCTACACAGAACAAATCATTTAATAGGAACACCTGAACCCTCCATTTTTGGGCATAAGAGTGACAAATGTCTGTGTGTGCAGTGAGAGCAAGCCCCTTATCCGACTCCGTTCTAAAAATCCATTTAAAATACGTCCACGGCAACGGACTTGACAGTTATGTCACAAACTGTTACTCTAGGTAAGATAGCTAGGTATGCCCCTAGGAAATTGACTTATCCACTTTAAATAACAGGTGTGTGACAATGTACTCAGTTAACATTTGCAGTCATGACGGTTTATAACAGCGTTAAGTCGGCTTTATGGAGGGTTCAAGTTACTCCCCTTTTAATTCTCTAATAGGACACACTGACATCCATTTCAGAGACATGACTTCTTGCTTATGACCTCAAACAAGGTTTTCCTTCACACAATTATCATTGGCACAATGCAGTGCCGTCACATCATACCCTCCACTGTCATGCTTTGCCTTCATACATCATTATATAATTACAGTTCAAGGCTCAATGACTGGATGGTATAAACTTGTCTCCCACATAATCTACTCAGGAAAATGCCTGTGTTCTACTCAATATCCCTCTCTGAGTGTCATCGCACCGAACATGCTTACTATTCTGGGGAGAACCCTGCTGTCTCAAGGACATTGATATTGAAAAGGGATGTGACAGGAATTTGAATTTAGGAGTGAGCAGCACCATCACCCAGTACAGTCTGACATCGTTTACATTTGGAGGTATTCATCACAGAAGGCTAGGCCACACCACAAGGCGGGCGTGTCAGGACAGGAGAGTAGGATGGAGGGATAATTGATGTCTGTTCTGTTCTTTGGGTTGGTCAGTTGTCTGTCAGTATTCTTGGAGACGAAGACAGGGTTTGGGGGGGGGGTTGGAAGGTTTTATTCCGCAGCTTCGGTCTCCTCGACCTTCACCGGCGCTGGATGTCCTGGTGCTGTTTCAGTTTCCACTGTCTTTGAAGCCTTTTGACAAAGGGAAGGAGTTGATTGGAGATTGAGGCAAAACTCTTATAAAATGTAGTTACGTCACATTAACGTGTATTTTTTTTAAAAGCAGGAAGTCCCATTACGTTCAGAAGACCTCTTTCCCAAGGGAGACCTGGATGTATTTACAGTGCCTCCGGAAAGTATTCAGACCCCTTGAATGTTACAGCCTTATTCTAAAATGGATTAAATAAATAAAAATCCTCAGCAATCTACACACAATACCCCATAATGACAAAGCGAAAACTGTTCTTCAGAATTTTTGCAGATGTTTTAAAAAAGAAATACCTTATTTACATTGGTATTCAGACCCTTTGCTAAGAGACTCGAAATTGAGCTCAGGTGCATCCTGTTTCCATTGATCATCCTTTAGATGTTTTTACAACTTGGAGTCCACCTGTGGTAAATTCAATTGATTGGACATGATTTGGAAAGGCACACACCTGTCTATATAAGGTCCCACAGTTGACAGTGCATGTCAGAGCAAAAACCAAGCCATGAGGTTGAAGGAATTGGCCGTAGAGCTCCGAGACAGGATTGTGTCAAGGCACCAATCTGGGGAAGGGTACCAAAACATTTCTACAGCATAGAAGGTCCCCAAGAACACAGTGGCCTCCATCATTCTTAAATGGAAGAAGTTTGGAACCCCAAGGCTCTTCCTTGAGCTGGCCGCCTGGCCAAACTGAGCAATCGTGGGAGAAGGGCCTTGGTCAGGAAGGTGACCAAGAACCCGATGGTCACGCTGACAGAGCTCCAGAGTTCCTCTGTGGAGATGGGAGAACCTTCCAGAAGGACAACCATCTCTGCAGCACTCCACCAATCAGGCCTTTATGTTGGAGTGGCCAGACAGAAGCCACTCCTCAGTAAAAAGCACATGACCACCTGCTTGGAGTTTGCCAAAAGGCTAGTCAGGATCGAGGCAAAGATGAACGGAGCAAAGGAAAGAGATCCTTGATGAAAACCCGCTCAGGACCTCAGACTGGGGCGAAGGTTCACCTTCCAACAGGACAACGACCTTAAGCACACAGCGAAGACAACACAGGAGTGGCTTCCGGACAAGTCTCTGAATGTCCTTGAGTGGCACAGCCAGAGTCCGGACTTGAAACCGATCTAACATCTCTGGAGAGACCTGAAAATAGCAGTGCAGCAACGCTCCCCATCCAACCTGACAGAGCTTAAGAGGATCTGCAGAGAAGAATGGGCTTAACTCCCCAAATACAGGTGTGCCAAGCTTGTAGTGTCATACCAAAGAAGACTCGATGCTGTAATCGCTGCCAAATGTGCTTCAACAAAGTACTGAGTAAAGGGTCTGAATACTTATGTAAATGTAATATTTCAGTTTTTTTTTTTTATTTGTAATAAATTTGCAAACCTCTTTTTGCTTTGTCATTATGGAGTATTGTGTGTAGATTGGTTATTTTCTTCAATGTAATCCATTTTAGAATAAGGCTGTAACTTAACAAAATGTGGAAAAAGTAAAGGGGTCTGAATACATCACAGTACGCGTATCCTACCTTCTTTTTCTTTTTCTTCTGTGTCTTGCGGCTCGCTGAGCTTTGGAGTAAGGCCTAAAAAAAAAAAGATGTAGGTTTTTGAGAAAACAAAAATCAACAATCTCAGCTTAGTACACCATGACTCTGAAAATACCAAGTCAGCTAACAAAATGCCACATTAGTTTAATTAGCCTCATCCCTCCCTCCAGGGTATAAACAGGAAAAGGATATAGAAGTCACGCTACACTGGACGCACAACTTCTGCCAAGCATGAGAAGCTCCCACTCACTTCCATGAAACCTGAGCGTAAGCAAGAGGCTCACGTTGCCCAGCGTAAAATTACGCTCTGGTTCTATTTTCAAGAATACGACACGCAACTCACGCCCAAGAACACTTGATAAAGTGGCCCGTGCTCTGCTCACGCTGGCAAAAAGCTGCTAAAAACCATACTGTTTTCGTGAAGCCCCAGTGTAGCTCCCCAGAGCAGTAGCCCATCGGTCTACCACAGTCGGTTGGTTTACCTTGAGATCTGCGTCCTCTACCTCGTGTTCAGACTTGTACAGCTCCGGCTCATACAGCTCTGTGGTGATACGTAGGGGTCCGTTGGCCATCAGCAACACGGTGAACTTGAACTGGGCCACAAACTCACCTAGACACACAGACAGATGAAAGGAGTCAGTAAAAATGGTCAAGGTCATATCACCCTATGGAACTATTTTGTACTGTAGTGTTTAAGCGGTACACTGCTTTGAATGAATGGATTACAAAGAATGACATTTCGTTTGCAATATACCTTTAGCGATCCATCATGGGATTACTTGACACATTTTCACAAAAAGTTAATTCATAGTCTCCGGCTGGTTATTTATTTTAACTTGCCTTCTTTCTCGTGCAGAACGTTGAAGGGCTGCAGCAGTTCATGTTTGGCACACTCCACCACACCTAACCTAGCCTTACCCTCATCCTCAAACGCCCTGAGAGAGGGAGAAAAAAAGAGGAATATCAAAGAGGGATAGAGGAGGGCGAGAGAGAAAAACAAACATTCGATTACAAAAAGGGAATCAGTTGGAGGAAACCAATAGCCTAAATCAAATTGAATGTAAGCAGTTTGGTTAAATGACAGCGACAGGTTGTGGTCAATGTCTTAAATCAATTCATTTCAATTGTGTTATCAATTCACTTCAATTGTGTTAGTCAACACAACCTCATTTGTCCCCAATTTCTCATTTAACCTGTTCTGACTAAAAGGATGATGTGTGTCTGTGTTACCTGAGAGTGAAGGGCATGGCATCGAAGCGTCTCTCCACCTCACTGAAGAAACTCCTGGATGTCTTCATCTTCAGCCCGTACTGCTTGTCTGGGTCCCTCTTGTAAATGGTGGTCCTCTGGCCTGCATCCTTCGCCTGGAGTGGAGTAGAGTAGAAGACATGGGAAGGATGGGGTTTTACAGCACATCCAAAGTGATGACTGGAGTTGGACAGTAGAGTCATCCAATGCATAGAAAAAAGGTAATGTCTCCTCACGGTTTTGGTGCTCCTGAAGCTGATAATTTCAAAGATTTGAGAACAACCAGCAGGGAATTTGAGCCTAACGTGACTAGAATGTTAAGTGAATGTTTGTCCCTCACCTTGCCTTCTCCGGTGCTGATGAGCACATCCACGGCGTACACCTCATGCACCTCGAACTCAGCCTTCTCGTGGTCCTTCCTACACAGAGAGAGAGCAACAAGGCCATTAATAATTCAATACAACTTTATTTGTACCCTAAGAGCAATTACTATTAGTAATTCATTGGGTGCTTCAGACACACAAAGACACGAGAAACAATAACTGAGATCTGCATCGGATAAGTAACACTAAACAAGCCAGAGGTCTGGGACTAATCAGGTCTTCCATTCACCTCTGCTGGTCCGTGGGGTTCTGAATTATGGTTTTCTCTCCGTCAATAACATGCTGCTTCAACTGATGGGACAGCATGCCTGAGGAGAGAGTGTTACATTGGAATAAAGTCAAGGTATGTGATTTGGCAAGCTACCGGTACAAGATGTAAGGGATTGAATGTATTGTGTATGAATATGGCAGTGAGGTGCCAACTAGGTTAAATGACAAGGAGTGACTCACTCACCCTCTATGGCTGAGCATTTGAATGACTTGGCGATCTTATTCCAGGCTTCTGTGACCTGTGAGTTCTGAACGAAAGACAAACATCCTAAATGTTAAACCGCTATAAATCCATTGATGGAAATACTGTACCGTTACAATGATACCAACTTTATTCGTTTGTTAAGCTTTTTTCTAACTGGTCACTGTGTCCCTGACTAGCCTGGTCCCCGCTCTGTTTGTGCTATATAGCCAACTCAACCATAGGAGTTGGCTATAAAGCACAACCAGATCTGGGACCAGGCTAGTCCACGACTGTCCACTCAGTAAAGCGCTAACTCAGCACCTCACCTGGTTTCCAGGCTTGACCAGTCTGAGGGCAGCCTCGGCACACAGATGTGCCGCTTTAATCACGTCAGCTTTACGCCCCGTCAACGGAGCCTCCTGATGAAGAGAAAACAGGACGAGAAGGTGAAGCAACATAGCAGCTGATTACACAGGAAAAATACAACCATCTAACGTTATGTAGCTGTGTTTTACTGCGCTGGATGGTTGTCTACGTGAATCCTCTTTCTAACATTACGTGACTGATGCACTATGCATGTAATGTTTGATGTGCTGTACGTCTGTCTCTGTGAATATCCGTAATGCTGGCATTCTGTATGACACAGAACATATTATCAACATCATCAGCACTCTTGCTAATGTCACTGCAAACAACAATTAAGGTCTACTACCTTGGTCACTCCAACCACAAAGCTGTGAGCCAGGTTTGAGATGAAGCCATCGACGTGCACCCCCAGGTCACTGCACAGCCAAAAATCAGACAACACATGAAGGTCCATACAGGGAGAGCGAAAAACAATGTTCAACGTTCCAATACAATACAATGTTCCTACATTTTGATGAGGTCCCCGTCCTTCAGTACAATCTCAGGGTCACTCTTCAGGGGAGAGAAGTGGCACACGCAGTTGTTGACAGACACGCTGGTTGGGAAAGCAATGCCTGAGGGAGGCAATAAGTACAGACATTTAGTTACATTGAATAATGTCAGTAAGTTATTTTTCATGCACAACAAGAGAATATCAAGTGTTTTCCTTGTCTCCTCTCTCCTCACTTCCCTCAGATGTTTTGAGGTGGTAAGGAGAAAGGATATGAGTAAGCGATGATAAGACTTGAGATTTAACACAACTTTCCTTCAGTCAAAAAAGTAAACTACAAAACTCTATAAAAGCTACTTGATTTCACTATGTCATGATGACAACGCAAATAAGTGAGTTAACCAATGAGATGAGGCCCATACCTTTTTTCAGGTCCTTCTCCTTCCTGAAGACCTTTCCAGTTTCAGCCATGATGAAGGCATCTCCCTTTGCACAGAGGCTGACAACTGTCTCCCCAGCCTTGGCTGCCTCCACCACAGCCTTCAGGGCCTCTGAATAGGAAAAGACACAGGAGGACAGAACAGAGGTTAAGTAAGTAAGCTTCAAGTATTAGGATCAGGGAAGATGACTAATGGAGACCTTGATAAGGCAAGGCCGTGGATATTCACACTTTTAGATCTGCTCGTCGAATAGCATTTCACTGGTATTCTGTTAGTAGTCTACACCTGTTGTTTACGAAGCATTCCATGGGGCAAATATCTGATTCTTGTCATTGAAGCAAATTACATGATTATTATGTGGGATCATCTAGATTTACATAGATTCCAAGGAACACACTTCCAGGTCTTCCATTTTGATGCACAGGGAGTAACGTTATAGCATAGTTGCTGGCTATAGTTGTTTTACGCGTTGCAGGTCTGAGGCAATGCATTGTCACTGAATTGACAGATGCTGATGGTCATTGTGCCTATCTGTAAACGTTGTGAAATGGCTAGATAGTCAGCATTGCGCGGGGACGTCACTCGCTCTGAGACCTTGAAGTCGTCGTTTCCCTTGCTCTGCAAGGGCCGCAGCTTTTGTGGCGCGATAGGTAACGATGCTTCATGGTTACTTTGTGTGCAGAGGGTCCCTAGTTCAAGCCCAGGTTGGGGTGAGGAGCGGGCCTGACGCAAGACTGTTACATATACATTGAGCACCATAGATTTATTGAGTAAACGATTCACTTGCTGCAGGTGACAGTTCAGGATGATTGACAGCATGCAAGAGCTGAGCGCTAGAAAAAAACTACCTCTTTGCTTTGCGTTTAACAGCTCTACTACGTAGTTAGCTAATGCGCTAGTTGAAGTGACTCTGGTAATTAACTGACTAAACTTAACAAATAGTTGCTAGCTAAATGTAACTGGAATCATAACTTATTCGGAAGGTAGTTTGTTAACCAGTTAGTTTTAACAGCAGTGACAACTTTCCAGGCAGTGCATTGGATCTTAGCTAGTTAGCTCATTAGCAGCATGTCAGTTAGCCACCATCATTTAGCCACTAGAATTTATCCACTTTAGCTAACTAGCAGTTACATAAGTGCATGTATAGACTAACTTTACTATTAGCTAGCAATAATACACTAACTCATGGCTACGATATCTCTACGACACGGGCCAAATGCTAGCCCCGAGGAGACAGTGTCATTGATTTATCGCTAGCTAGCAACACAGCACATGTCTGCATTGTGATAGCTTAGCTAGCGTTAGCATATTAGCCAGTTTAGCTACAATCTGGACTCGGTCACGTTTCAACTCTTCAATCTTCTACTAAATCAACATGTTCATATTCACTTACGGTTGGCAATCTCGGCCCCCATTTTGTACTTGGTGACGACCAAGTCATCGGCGATGGTCTGCTCTTGTGGATCGTCGTCTCCAGACATATTTTCGGTAGCTCTTTCGCACTCAAAGTAACTTTTTCGCGGGTTTCAGCTACAGACTCGACCACGCTGCCTGGTCTGCTCTCTCCTCCTCCGCAGTTCTAGCCCAGGCCCAAAACGCTCGAGGTCCCTCCTACTAGCTGACGACGTCCCACGCACTGCGTGCACGCTGAGCACAAAATTGAATTGGTGCTTTACTGCACTGACTGAATAACCTTTTTATCAGTAAATTAGGCCTTATTCAGCAGTCATTAGATTTAGGCCTGGTACCATTCTTCAGTATTATATTATCTGCATATATACATTATGACTAATCAAAAATAGTGTATGCCTATCTCTTAACTTGCTTTTCTCTCTCTGTCTCTCTCTTTCACAGACACACACACACAATCAAATGCAAAACTCAAAACTGTTGTAAAACAATTATATGTATCAATATTAATTTTTTCATGACAGCAATTCACATTATATTACATGAAAACTATAATTTTTTTGACAAAACAGTGCTTGTCTCCAATCACTTGCAATAACATAGCCAACGACTGAAATTCATCCATACATGTTCATCAAGAATACTTAATTTCATATAGGAAACTATAAGCTACAAATTTACATTACATGGCAGTCCTCACCCAGGGAACCTTGAGGTTCTACGTAGGTAAACATTGGCTTCACCAGGAAGTGGAACACGTTGAAGTGCAAACACTGGAATTTGATCCAGCATCAGTGTGTGTACATTGGCTGCCTATTTCTGCTTTATGTATACATGCTATGTGTATCTATGTACATTTTGTATGCTATGTCTATCTATTTCTCCATATTCTATTTGCCTTTGACTTTGTGATTTTTGCTCACATTGATGTTGAGCTGCCTACTTGGTTACATTTCTGAGACTGGGATGCCACTATAAACAGATGGATAACATCAATGCTACATAGGACATTTTGCGTATGTTTCTTTGGTGAATGAGGTTGGTATGGATGATGTAAACCACCTGAGAATACATACATACACTACATTACAAACAACTCCTTCATCAGTACTAAAAGAGTGCTCCATTACTGGTTGAGCTGCACCAGAGCCTGATACATGATTATATAAAATATATCTGACTGTGCTTGCTTCATCATGGTTGTTGTTGTTTTCTCAGTCCACATCATTATGTGCGCACAGCATCTGGCTTGAGGAACAGTCTGCTGTGCCAGTAGTCAGGGTTGTCAAACGATGTGTTGCTGCTCGGCTCTACCACTCCCACACTGGAGCACACTTTGATGTACCCCTTCACCCCCAGCCCGGCACACCTGGTGCCCGTACCCCCCTCCACCTCAGCTGAAGTGGTCCTCCCATTCCCTGGGACTGGGAGGTTCTGGTACTCTGCCTCCTGGTGGTCCACTCGCTGGGAGCCCCTCGAGTCCCCTCCAAAGGCATCCATCTCCTCATACTCCTCCACCTCCACCTGGCTCTCTGCCATAGCTGTGGAGCCATCTGGCCTAGGGTTAGGTCTGGGGATAAGACTGGGCTTGGGGAGGAGGCTGGGCTTGGGGCTGGGGCTGAGGCTGGGCTTGGGGAGGAGGCTGGGTTTGGGGCGTAGGCTGGGCTTGGGGCTGGGGCTGGGCCCCACCTCTCCGCTGCTCTCTCGGAGGAGTCTGGGTTGTTCATTAGTATATTGGTAAACATCATCCTCCTCGCCAGCTTCCTCATCCTTCCTTTCCTCCTCTAGGTCCTGACTCTTTCCTTCTTTTCTCTCTCGTTCTTCTGCCTCTGTGCTCCTCAAGTCAGCTGCTTGGCTCTCCCGCCTCTCCCAGATGGGTCTCTCTGTGTCTGTGGTGTTCGTGGTGCTGCACATGTCCATGTGTTCATACTCCACTACTGCCCCCTGCTCTGGCCTCCCCTGACCCTGAGAGGCCCCTCGGTTGTCAAACAAAGCAGCTCCACTGTCAGGCCTCTCAGACAGCGGATGCAGCTCCTCTCCCTCTACTGATACAACTACAGCCACAGAACTGTCAGTGACCTCTGCTGACCCCTGGCTTCCCCTCAGAGCAGCTGCAGTGCTTGGAGAGTCCCCATGCATCAGTGAGTCCCCCTCTAGTGGTGAGGGTGCTGTATTGTAGGTAGGGGAGGGCAGAGGAGAGGTTTTCCTCCATATGACAGTTGAAGGCCCTTCTATCTGTACAGAGGTGGCTCTGGGGGAGCGGGGCAGAGGGGACGGCTGTTTGGTCATCAGCTCATAGTCCTCAGTGGGGTCTGAGATGGTTGCCAATGGTGACAGTGGATTCTTGGAGCTCCTAGAGCCCCTGAGAGATGCTCTACCTGGGTGAGAAGTTCTGGAGGCTGGGCAAGACAGAAGAGAATCTACCATGGAAAGGAGGAAACAGATATTAGAGAATAGAACATAGAATTCTATAACTCCATCAAAACAGATAAAAAAAATATCACATCCATTTGCTGTGTAGCCTTCACATCCAGGGGTCACCTCTCCCTCTCACCTCTCTCAGGAGTGCCTGACACTCCAGGCAGTACATATCCATAGTGGTCCTCCTCCTCCTCCTCCTCAGGCCTGTAGGAGGGTGACTTCGAGACTGCAGATGGGCTCCTATGCACCATGGTGGTGGAGGTGTGGTGGGTACTACTGCCACTACTGTCCCTGCCAGCCCTGAGCTGCTGCCTGCGCAGGCTGCCACTCAGTGACACTCCCTCTGCCAGCTCATTGTCCAGGCCACTGCCCTCTGACCCCTCCGACAGCGTTCGAGCTGAGTTCAGTCGAGACCGCTGGGAGAACAGCTGGAAGAATTTCACACAATGGAAAGAGATTTGAGTTTGAGGAAAACATTACATAAAATCATCATCATCATCATCAACAACAACAAGAGAGGTAGCCTTATTATCTTCATAAATATCACCACCAAATGGAACTGGCAGTGGGATAGAGATGAATCCAAAATAATATTTTTAATGTGTCTGAACTTGCTAGAGCAGTTGTTTCCTTTTGGCAATGTTTAGCCATAATACTGATTTAAACAAAGCGATTTGGCAAAGGGGAGTCAAACTATTCATTGCTCTCAACTAAATATGTCTGGCTGTATTATAAGGCCAAGTCCTCTTGTACTGAAGATCTGATGTGTTAGGGCCAGTGGTGTCTGGCTATTCGAAGGGGGAAATGAAGGCGCTAATATCAAGTCCTCCTTATCTGTGATGTGTGATGTGTTGTGGTGTCTCACCTGACAGGGGTTATCTCCAGGGCCGGGGGTCATGGGTAGGTACCCTACTGGTCCGGCCTGAGAGGTCACACTGGAACTCTGAGAGGTCAAAGAGAGAGAGAGAGTGGTTGAAGTTCCCACTGTCATTTTATAACTAGAAATTTGAGTGCGTAACTCAATAGATGTCAATGAGTGATAAGTGCAGAAATTCAATTTACAGTGGGGAGAACAAGTATTTGATACACTGCCGATTTTGCAGGTTTTCCTACTTACAAAGCATGTAGAGGTCTGTAATTTTTATCATAGGTACACTTCAACTGTGAGAGACGGAATCTAAAACAAAAATCCAGAAAATCACAGTGTATAATTTTTTAATATATCATTTGCATTTTATTGCATGACATAAGTATTTGATCACCTACCAACCAGTAAGAATTCCGGCTCTCACAGACCTGTTAGTTTTTCTTTAAGAAGCCCTCCTGTTCTTCACTCATTACATTTACATTTACATTTTAGTCATTTAGCAGACGCTCTTATCCAGAGCGACTTACAGGAGCAATTAGGGTTAAGTGCCTTGCTTAAGGGCACATCGACAGATTTTTCACCTAGTCGGCTCGGGGATTAGAACCAGCGACCTTTCGGTTACTGGCACAACGCTCTTACCCACTAAGCTACCTGCCGCCCCTGTTTGAACTCGTTACCTGTATAAAAGACACCTGTCCACACACTCAATCAAACAGACTCCAACCTCTCCACAATGGCCAAGACCAGAGAGCTGTGTAAGGACATCAGGGCTTAAATTGTAGACCTGCACAAGGCTGGAATGGGCTACAGGACAATAGGCAAGCAGCTTGGTGAGAAGGCAACAACTGTTGGCGAAATTATTAGAAAATGGAAGAAGTTCAAGATGACGGTCAATCACCCTCGGTCTGGGGCTCCATGCAAGATCTCACCTCGTGGGGCATCAATGATCATGAGGAAGGTGAGGGATCAGCCCAGAACTACACGGCAGGACCTGGTCAATGACCTGAAGAGAGCTGGGACCACAGTCTCAAAGAAAACCATTAGTAACACACTACGCCGTCATGGATTAAAATCCTGCAGCGCACGCAAGGTCCCCCTGCTCAAGCCAGCGCATGTCCAGGCCCGTCTGAAGTTTGCCAATGACCATCTGGATGATCCAGAGGAGGAATGGGAGAAGGTCATGTGGTCTGATGAGACAAAAATATAGCTTTTTGGTCTAAACTCCACTCGCCGTGTTTGGAGGAAGAGGAAGGATGAGTCCAACCCCAAGAACACCATCCCAACCATGAAACATGGAGGTGGAAACATCATTCTTTGGGGATGCGTTTCTGCAAAGGGGACAGGATGACTGCACCGTATTGAGGGGAGGATGGATGGGGCCATGTATCGCAAGATCTTGGCCAACAACCTCCTTCCCTCAGTAAGAGCATTGAAGATGGGTCGTGGCTGGGTCTTCCAGCAAGACAACGACCCGAAACACACAGCCAGGGCAACTAAGGAGTGGCTCCGTAAGAAGCATCTCAAGGTCCTGGAATGGCCTAGCCAGTCTCCAGACCTGAACCCAATGGAAAATCTTTGGAGGGAGCTCAAAGTCCGTATTTCCCAGCGACAGCCCCGAAACCTGAAGGATCTGGAGAAGGTCTGTATGGAGGATTGGGCCAAAATCCCTGCTGTAGTGTGTACAAACCTGGTCAAGAACTACATGAAACGTATGATCTCTGTAATTGCAAACAAAGGTTTCTGTACCAAATATTAAGTTCTGCTTTTCTGATGTATCAAATACTTATGTCATGCAATAAAATTCAAATTAATTACTTAAAAATCATACAATGTGATTTTCTGGATTTTTGCTTTGAGACTCAAAATTCAGCTCAGGTGCATCCTGTTTCCATTGATCATCCTTGGGATGTTTCTACAACTTGATTGGACATTATTTGGAAAGGCACACACCTGTCTATTTAAGGTCCCACAGTTGACAGTGCAAGTCAGAGCAAAAACCAAGCCATGAGGTCGAAGGAATTGTCCGTAGAGCTCCGAGACAGGATTGTGTCAAGGCACAATTTAATCAATTTTAGAATAAGACTGTAACATAACAAAATGTGGAAAAAGTCAAGGGGTCTGAAGACTTTCCGAATGCACTGTAAATTCATAGCTAGTTAGCAGCACAAGCAAACGTGCAAATCTCTCTTCACCCACCATCAACACCAATAATCTCTGCGATCCTCCTCCATGCCATTGACCATATGATTTTGTCTCTGTATTCTAGCAAATCCACATCATATAGAATTGGAATACCAGACCCTGTAATAATTGGCTTTCCTCCATCTTTTTTGGTTGTTCTTGACTGGAGCTAATGAGAACTATGTTTAATGAACAAAAGATTTTCAAGCAAACATCTGCTCCTCACCTGATTGGTTAACGGAAGCCGTGTCCTTGTGCAATTTGCATAAAGTAGAGCATAGTTTAACTTTTTCTATCGCTCAGCTAGCAGAGTTCGCGCAGCTCACATTCCCACAATCCCCTGCGCATTACTCCGCATGCTCCCGCTAAAAATGAATGGGGGCGGAACTTCGTCTGACGATTTCGGAGGTGGTGGAATTGAAACCCTAGTATGTAAGAAGCCTGCCTGTGAGCTAGAATGTGAAGCTAACTGAAGCTGGTTAGCTTTAGAAAACCCTGAGTAGATCTAGCTTGTTCAGTAGGATATCACTCTGGTTATGTGGAGATGTGATCCCTCTATACCAGTCTCTTCAATGAACTAACATGTTTCTAGTAAATGTTAGTCATGACTATCTGGGGTAGGGTTGTTATGACCATTGAGCTATAAAATGGTTATGACTGCTGCAGGGCCGGCGTTATGGGCGGGCCCTAGGGTACCTGACCCGCCCTACCGTACCTCCTTTCCCGTCCAAATAAAAGATTGATCATTTATTTGAACGAGACGCGCGCCGACAGAAAGATGCATCAATCTGAGCAAGCGAAACAGCCCCCCTCTGTCTCCGTATACGTAGACCATGTATCTGATGCTGTCTGGACAAGAGTATGGCATGTCATACTTTTTCTGGCCAGACAGCATCAGGTAAATGGGCTACATACAGTAGAGGAGCGCTGTTTCGCTTGCTAGTTTCAGCAGAGAGGAAGAGGCGAAGCGAGAGGGCTCACTCTTGCCAAAATATTTCCTGAATAAGCCCAATGCGTTTATTTGGGCATAATATGCAGACCTAAGCTTGTCGCCTGCATTCCCGCCTTTGGGACAACGACTCGCATTGTTAGGGTAGAGACATGACCATCTGGTCATTATATACAGATCTCTGGTTGCGAATTAGAAAGGAAAGTTGTCGGTTACTGGCGCAACGCTCTATATGCAATAAAATGCAAATGAATTACTTAAAAATCATACAATGTTATTTTCTGGATTTTTGTTTTAGATTCCGTCTCTCACAGTTGAAGTGTACCTATGATACAAATTACAGACCTCTACATGCTTTGTAAGTAGGAAAACCTGCAAAATCGGCAGTGTATCAAATACTTGTTCTCCCCACTGTATGTGTGCAGAATACTGTAAGTAAGATTTACCCTATATGAGCTCATCCTCAAGCGAGACAGAGTCCTGGATGGGGACAAGGTGAGAGGAGGAGTGGCCAAACCGTCCTCATCCTGGTCCTCCAGGCCTGCCTCCAAATTGGCCAGTGCTGATTCCCGTTGGTGAGATTCTTCTGGCCCTGCCTCTCCTCTGTCCTATAGGCAAAGCGTCATTAATAAGGGCCGTGTTCGAGAGGATTAAAACCGTAAATTGTGAAAAATATATATCATGGGTAAATTGTGACTGACTGATCTACAAATAATAATGAGTAGTTATTTATGATGAGTAGTTATTCTTTGTAGATCAGTCAGTCGGCAGCCACTTGCACTGTCGGTTGCAATGTCGAACAAGCCCAATGACTTCTGTCAATGGGCCACTCAAGGACTTGAATACGCTATGAAAGTGACTCTGCATTATGTCATACTTCCGGGGTCAGTCCCCTAATCACAAATGCAGTCATCTAAGATAAAGTGGGGGCCTCCCGAGTGGCGCAGCGGTCTAAGGCACTGCATTGCAGTGCTTGAGGTGTCACTACAGACCTGGGTTCAATCCCAGGCTGTGTCACAACTGGCCGTGACCGGGAGTCCCATAGGGCGGCGCACAATTGGTTAGGGGAGGGTTTGGCCGGGCGGGCTTTACTTGGCTCATTGTGCTCTAGTGACTCCTTGTGGCAGGCCAGGCACCTGCAGGCTGACTTTGCTCATCAGTTGAACAGTGTTTCCTCTGACACATTGGTGCTTCTGGGTTAAGTGAGCGGGTGTTAAGAAGTGCAGTTTGGCGGGTCATGTTTCGGAGGACGCATGACTCTCCCGAGCCCATTGGGGAGTTGCAGCAATGAGACAAGATCGTAATCATGATAAAGGGGGTCAAAATTACACCATTTTCTAAATATAAAAAAATAAAATAAAATCCACACAAACAGTGACCACACAATCAACATTTTGCAATGGCCATCTCAGTCTCCGGACTTGAACCCCATTGAAAACCTGTGGTTTGAATTGAAGAGGCCAGTGCATAAGTGCAGACATAGGATTTCGAGGATCTGGAAAGATTCTTGGAGGAATGGTCTAAGATCCCTCCCAATGTGTTTTCCAAACTCATAAAACATTTTTGAAAAAGCGGAGGGTGCTAGAGTATTGAAAACAATCATTTTGACCCCTATCTATTTTAGATTTTGTTTTATTACTTGAGAAACCAAATCTCTTTCTCTGAGCAATTATATTAGTATACAATTATATAATTTTCAAATTTTTCTGAACATACAATATAACTCAGTATTTGTATTATTTATTCTATACAGTATTTTTTGTTCCTCTTTATCAAGTAATCCAATAATTCCAGATCCCACTGTATATGTACAATTAAATTATACTTGTGTTTGTGGATTACTTTACTTCTGCCAGATACCGTTTATGAAGTATTTGTGCTGAAGACCATTGCGCTACGTTTCTACCCATTAAAGACCATTCAAAAAGCCTACAAAAGTTAAAAACTACAAGCCTACTTCCTGTAAAATGCTGTATCACTTTCTTAGTGTATAGACAGAAAAGTAATATAGTCCTGTAATCTTTTCCTTACCTTGATGACAAGGTAGCGAGGCGGGTCTCTTGCCATGCGAATAAAGTCATTGGCCAGTTCTTTGAAGGTTGGTCGAATATTCTCGTCAATCATCCAGCCTGGTAATAGAAAACAATAGGATTTTTTATGTCCAAAGGTTGCTGGGTGCAGCGGTTGGCACTATGCATATACTGTAACAGTATAAGATTGTTTATGTGTGTCAAAGAGCACAGAGTGAGAGGTATGTTGTGTGTTAGTCACCCAATGGAAAAGGAGGAAAAAACGTCATTTTAATAACGACATTTCAACTATTAATGTTCTGATGGGGATCGTTTGTGGACAAAACCTTGCTAATAAAACTAGGAGAATTTAAAAAGTGTGCTGGTATTTTTCCTCTTATCCCATGGCAGTTGTGTTGGTCGTTGGATGTGCCTTATATGTACATTAATTTATACTATTACTCACACTTGACCATGACCATGTAGACATCTATGGTGCATATGTGGGGCTGGGACAGACGCTCTCCCTTCTCAAGTAGACTGGGCACGTCCTGTGGCTGCATGGAGGCATAGGGCTCTGCCCCAAATGACATCATCTCCCATACCGTCACTCCTGGAGAGGGGAGAGGTGATGCATAATGATGACAGACCGACAGATGGGACGGACAGCAGAGGGATGGACAGGCGGCCGGACAGACAGACATACTGTACATACAAACAAACATATTATAAAATGATGATCATGCTGTCTTACCATAACTCCAGACATCACTCTGATGAGTGTATCTTCGGAACAGGATACTCTCCAGGGACATCCATTTTATGTTTATGGGAGTCTGGAAGTAACATAAACCACGTTTCCATATCGTATAAAAAAAATCAAGACAGCTGGACATTTCGGTACAATTTCATAAAGCCCGAGAGATAATTTGTTCGTTCGACATGGTGGGATCTTTTTGTGTCGGTAAAATGTATTATACGAGAAATGGCGGTGGAAACGCCTTTATGTGCAATTATAGATATAATAACCATCATATCGAAGTAAACTTGTTGTCATGCAAAGACATGGTGTGTGGTCCTCCCACTACGACACGGGAATCTCTACAGATAAAATAAGTTATGATGAACTTCACAGGGTGGTGAAAGTACACAGTGATCTTCATGCTCCTTTCCAATAAATATCGAGGGTCTTATAGTGGTGACATGATGATCGACGCTTGGCTGCCGTTTGACAAATACAAATATTCTCGCCGTTATCCATAATAATCTCATCATGTAGACTAGCCTACCAGCACAGCCTACCCACACTGTATCTGCCAGCTACAGCTAGAGCCCACATGCCAAGACCAGAGTAAGCACATTTGCTATTTAACGCAACCGTTTTTGTGACAAAACTGTCGGTAGAGTTGAAAATGCGATGGAAACACATTGTACTTCAGATTTTTATTTGGTACATGAAAATGTAAGCGAAAAAGTACATTTTGTGTGCACTACGTCATCACGCACTGATTTTTTTCCCGCAACAAGTCCGTTTGGTGGAAACAGACCACTTGTGGGAAAATTTTCATATTTTCTTAATGCGAATTATAGAATATTTGCATGAACATCTGTCGCCAATTGGATGGAAACCTAGCTATAGAAACAGAAACGGAAGCTCATTTTGTCTGTTATATTGGACAACAACTTGTGAAATATTATATCTTGATAGATTAATTAAGGTGAATGAAGCAGTGAATTCAGGATTCATGAGTCCTGAATCCTGATTACCTTGTTACTGTCACTGTAGACATATTTCTTGTCATCAGGATAGAGCAGGTCAGCCACACCATAGTCAGAAATCTGGACAAAGTAATCACTTTTCAGCATCACGTTCCTCGCAGCCAGGTTCCTGTGGACCATACAGTGCTCCTCTAGGTAGTACATGCCCTGAAGAGAAGACACACAAAGATTTCATTATATAGTTTTTTTCTCTGCTGTACCATAGTAAGAAAAACCTTTTTGGTTCCAGGTAGAACGTTTTTAAAGGGGTTGATTAAGGGTTCTTTGAGGTGAACAGGACCTGGAACCAAAAAGGGTTCTACTGTTTATTGATCGTGACCCTGTGACCTTACCTTAGCTATCTGCACACACCAGTTGAGCAGTCTCTGTGGGTCCAGGATGTCTTTGTGTTGCCTGATGTGCTCCAGTAAGGACCCCTGGCTGCTGAGCTGGGTGACCAGCTGGAGACTGGCACCTGGGCAGACACCTAAGAGCCTGACGATGTAGGGGTGGTCCAGACTGCCCATGGACAACATGTGCTGCACAGGCGGACACACAGAGTGAGAGAGAGGGAATCAGACAGTGCCACAAGACTGTGTAAGCTCACCAAGCTAAAGCCCAGGCATTAGCTCAGGGACCTAACGCAAGTATTTAGGTCTCAGGCAAGGTTACTCTTCAATAAAACCCACCTGCGCTACACAAACAGATCTGGTGACAAGGGATTCTAGTGTATTCTGTCTAGAGGTTAGTATAGTTACTCAGTATCGGTGTGTTAAGAGTGTGTGGTTCTTACATCAGTGATCTCAGTGAAGGTCTGTCTGCCTGTGCGGTCCTGGATGGTCTTAATGGCTACAGGAATCTTCACGGAGTCTCCCTCAGGGATCCACAGGCCTTTGTGTACGGTGCCAAACACTCCAGAGCCCAGGACTTTGATCTTTTTCAGCTCTGGGGCCCTCAGGATCCGGGCATGAACCTTGGCTCCCTTCTCTCCTGGCCCCAGCGGCTCAAAACTCTGGCCACACACACACACACACACACACACACACACACAAGTACATTAGCACACAAACACACTAGTTCACATTACATGAATGCACAAGTGCATTGGATACAATAGGTCTATATTAGACTTCCTGATACTGTACATCCAATATTTCCCTCAGTTCTGCAGAAATGACTGTCAGTTAAGTTGCTGTATTTCCCTAAGGAGTTCACCTCTCCACTCTCCAGGTACCTCCTCATGGCTCTCTTCCTGTGGATGGCCAGGCCACGGTGGTACAGCATGCCCAACACAAACAATGCCAGGCAGACTATGAGGGCAGCCGGCACTCCCAACGCTATCCCTGTGATCTGAGGGCTACAGGAGAAAAATTGGTATTTATTTCTTTATCGTAATTGTTTTGCTCACTAGACTCTACACACACACACACACACACACACACACACACACACACACACACACACACACACACACACACAGTTGAAGTGTCAATAGGGTTTTCAGCAGTGGAGGCTCCTCAGAGGAGGAAGGGGAGGACCATCCTCCTCAGTGAATTTCATAAAATCTAAAATAGTGAAACATTAAAAAAGTTATCCTTTTTAAATAAACCTATACTAAATATACAGTTGAAGTCGGAAGTTTACATACACTTAGGTTGGAGTCATTAAAACTTGTTTTTCAACCACTCCACAAATTTCTTGTTAACAAACTATAGTTTTGGGAAGTCGGTTAGAACATCTACTTTGTGTATGACACAAGTCATTTTTCCAACAATTGTTTACAGACAGATTATTTCACTGTATTACAATTCCAGTGGGTCAGAGGTTTACATACATTAAGTTGACTGTGTCTTTAAACAGCTTGGAAAATTCCAGAAAATGATGTCATGGCTTTTAAAATAGGCTAATTTACATTATTTGAGTCAATTGGAGGTGTACCTGTGGATGTATTTCAAGGCCTACCTTCAAACTCAGTGCCTCTTTGCTTGACATCATGGGAAAATCAAAAGAAATCAGCCAAGACCTCAGTCTGGTTCATCATTGGGAGCAATTTCCAAACGCCTGAAGGTACAACGTTCATCTGTACAAACAATAGTACGGAAGTATGAACACCATGGGACCACGCAGCCGTCATACCGTTCAGGAAGGAGACGCGTTCTGTCTCCTAGAGATGAACGTACTTTGGGGCGAAAAATGCGAATCAATCCCAGAACAACAGCAAAGGACCTTGCGAAGATGCTGGAGGAAACAGGTACAAAAGTATCTATATCCCAAGTAAAACGAGTCCTATATCGGCATAACCTGAAAGGCCGCTCAGCAAGAAAGAAGCCACTGCTCCAAAACCGCCATAAAATAGCCAGTCTACGGTTTGCAATTGCACATGGGGACAAATATAGTACTTTTTGGAGAAATGTCCTCTGGTCTGATGAAACAAAAATAGAACTGTTTGGCCATAATGACCATCGTTACGTTTGGAGGAAAAAGGAACACCATCCCAACCGTGAAGCACGGGGGGTGGCAGCATCATGCTGTGGGGGTGCTTTGCTGCAGCAGGGACTGGTGCACTTCACAAAATAGATGGCTTCATGAGGAAGGAAAATTATGTGGATATATTGAAGCAACATCTCAAGACATCAGTCAGGAAGTTAAAGCTTGGTCGCAAATGGGTCTTCCAAATGGACAATGACCCCAAGCATACTTCCAACGTTGTGGCAAAATGGCTTAAGGACAACAAAGTCAAGGTATTGGAGTGGCCATCACAAAGCCCTAACCTCAACCCTATAGAAAGTTGTGGGCAGAACTGAAAACGCGTGTGCAAGCAAGGAGGCCTACAAACCTGACTCAGTTACACCAGCTCTGTCAGGAGGAATGGGCCAAAATTCACCCAACTTATTGTGGGAAGCTTGTGGAAGGCTACCCGAAACGTTTGACCCAAGTTAAACAATTGAAAGGCAATGCTACCAAATACTAATTGAGTGTATGTAAACTTCTGACCCACTGGGAATGTGATGAAAGAAATAAAAGCTGAAATAAATCACTCTACTATTATTCTGACATTTCACATTCTTAAAATAAAGTTGTGAGCCTAACTGACCTAAGACAGGGAGTTTCTACTAGGAATAAATGTCAGGAATTGTGAAAAACTGAGTTTAAATGTAATTGGCTAAGGTGTATGTAAACTTCTGACTTCAACTGTACGCTGCTGCTACTCTGCTTATTATATATCCTGAATGCCTAGTCACTTTTACCCCTACCCACATGTACATACTGTATTACCTCAATTACCTCAACTACCTTGTACCCCTGCACATTGACCCGGTACTGGTACTCCTTGTATATAGCCTCATTATTGTTTTTATTGTGTTATTTAGCAAAGATTTGTCATACTTTTTAACTCTGCACTGTTGGGAAAGGGCTCGTAAGTAAGCATTTCACTGTAAAGTCTACACCTGTTGTATTCGGTGCATGTGACCAATATAATTTGATTTGATTTGTTTGAGTGTGGGTGTGTGTGTTCATATAAACACCAGCAGGGGGAGACACTCACCTAGTGGAGTGTCTAGTGTTGTCTATACAGTCACTCAATCCTGGACCCGAACACCTGCAACAAGAGGCACAGCTTTACTCTGCAGCACACGCACGCACGCACGCACACACACACACACACACACACACACATACACCCACCCACCCCTGTGTGCAGTTGACATGGCAGGGCTCACAGTAGTTGTCCTTGTTGGGGTATTTGAAGATGAACTGCCCGTTCTCTCCATTCACCCCACTGGGGCAGGAGGGCACACAGTGAGGACCGTCTCTCAGACTGGCACACACCACACACTCTTCAGACCCCTGGGAGAGGGGGGGAGAGAGAGAAAGAGAAGAGAGAGGGAGAAAGAAGGAAAGAGAGACAGGTGGGTGAGGGAAAGAGAGAGACAGAGAGAGGGGGGAGGGAGGGAGAAAGAGAGAAATCAGTTACCAATGTCAGAAAAGAGGGCATATAAGCCACTATATTGATGAAGAGTGAAACATTACGGCACTCTTTCTGCAAATGTGTTCCTGTATGATAAGAAATATAATCTGATGTTGATGTGATATCTAATGGGCAATATACTGCAGCTTGGGCAATATACTAGTCCACCCTGTTTGGCCTGGCATTATTCCCATTATCTTGCGGTACATGATGTCATGCACAGGGTATGTGATGTGGAAAGGTGTGTGTGGGTTAACTACCAAATGAATCATCACCATTTAGATTTCAAATACAATGCCACATACGATTATTGAGAAATACTGATAAGCCAAAAGCAAACAAATGCCTATCACCTAAGAGGATAGTGTTTTAGTTCTCAGAACAGTATGTGCTAAGCAACAGAAAGATCACAGAAAACACACTGTGAAACTACTGTGAAAACAGTGTGGGAGGACATGCTTCATGACGGAGGTCACTACTACCGTAATAAAATGAGTCATACACCAAATCATCTGAGGAATGAGAGAATTAAAAGCCAAGAACAGTGTAAAAGTATTAGATCCCAGCCATAACCCTTTCTATCCTTTCACTTATAGACTGTATAGGTGAAGGTAGCAGTGAGGGTTAGTTGCTAGGGAGATTGAGAGAGAGAGAGAGAGAGAGAGAGAGAGAGAGAGAGAGAGAGAGAGAGAGAGAGAGAGAGAGAGAGAGACAGAAAGAGTGAGAGAGAGCGAGAGAGAGAGAGAGAGACAGAAAGAGTGAGAGAGAGCGAGAGAGAGAGAGAGAGAGAGAGAGAGAGAGAGAAGGGGGAGAGAGAGAGAGGAGGGAGGAGAGAAGGGGGGAGAGAGAGAAGGGGGGAGAGAGAGGGGAGAAGGGGGAGAGGAGAAGGGGGAGAGAGAGAGGAGAGAAGGGGGAGAGAGAGAGAGGAGAGAAGGGGGAGAGAGAGAGGAGAGAAGGGGGCGAGAGAGAGAAGGGGGGAGAGAGAGGGGAGAAGGGGGAGAGGAGAAGGGGGAGAGAGAGAGGAGAGAAGGGGGAGAGAGAGAGAGGAGAGAAGGGGGAGAGAGAGAGAGGAGAGAAGGGGGAGAGAGAGAGGAGATAAGGGGGAGAGAGAGGAGATGTTTATTATTGCCCCCATTATTTTTCTATTACTATCCACTGTTGTCATTCTATTGTTGTTATTTCAATAAATATAAATATTACTATTTTATTAGATTATTATGTACTATTTTAGGAATTTCTCATCACAATGTTTATTAGGTACACCACCACATTCACGAAAATGGTTCGCTCCTACAGACAGTGAGTCACGTGGCCATGGCTTGCTATTTAAAGGAGGCAGACAGGCATCGAGGCATTCAGTTACTGTTTGATTAAACGTTAGCATAGGCAAAACGAGTGACCTAAGCGACTTTGAGCGTGGTATGATCGTCGGTGCCTGGCGCGTCTGATCCAGTATCTCATAAACGGCCGATCTCCTGGGCTTTTCACGCATGACAGTGTCTAGGGTTTACAGAGAATGGTGCGACAAATAAAAAACATCCAGTCAGCGGCAGTCCTGTGGCCGAAAACAGCTCGTTGATGAGAGAGGTTGAAGGAGAATGGTAAGAATTGTGCAAGCTAACAGGCGGGCCACAAACAGACAAATAACGGCGCAGTACAACAGTGGTGTGCAGAACGGCATCTCGGAACACACAACTCCTTGTCACGGATGGGCGGCAGGTAGCTTAGTGGTTAAGAGCGTTGTGCCAGTAACTGAAAGGTCGCTGGTTCTAATCCCCAAGCCGACTAGGTGAAAAATCTGTCGATGTGCCCTTGAGCAAGGCACTTAACCCTAATTGCTTCTGGATAAGAGCGATCACGCGATCACCAACACTGGACAACTGAGGAGTGGAAAAACATTGAATCCTGGTTCCTGTTGCATCATGCTGATGGCAGAGTCAGGATTTGGCATAAGCAGCATGAGTCCATGGCCCCATCCTACCTGGTGTCAACGGTACAGGCTGGTGGTAATGGTGTGGGGAATGTTTTCCTGGCACACGTTAGGTCCCTCTGATACCAATTGAGTAACGTTTGAACACCACACCTTGTAGAATCCATGCCCCGAGGCAAAGGGGTGTCCGACCCAGTACTAGATGGGTGTATCTAATAAACTGGCCAATGTGTATATTGTATATTGCAGGGTTCTTCAATTCCGGTCCTGGAGGGCCGAAACACTTCTGTTTTTTATTTCTACCTGGTAGTTAATTGCGCTCACCTGGTGTCCCAGGTCTGAATTAGCCCCTGATTAGAAGGAGAGGATGAAAAACAGAGGTGTTTCGGCCCTCCGGGACCGGAATTGAAGAACCCTGGTATATTGTATACATTGATGCTTTGGTAATATTTACACAATGTTTCTCATGCCAATAAAGCAATCTGAATTTGAGAGAGAAAGAAAGAAAGAGGAAGAGAACGATAGTGAGAAAAATGGTGTGTGTACCGGTCCAGTACAGCTGCCCCTCCCTTCCTGTGGCTGACACTCTGGATGACAGACGACACACTCCCCCTTAGACCCTGCAAACTCCCTAGGCTGACTGGTGGGTAAGAGAGACACAACAGAGTGATGGTTAAACACACAGCAGACTCCCAAACACACACAAACACACCAAAGCCAGCCACCTATCCCCTCTAACTCTGTCTCTCTCTCTCTCAGTCCCACTGACCCTGTGTAGAAGTTGCAGTGTGCCACACAGGTAGAGTCTCGGCTGTGGTTCCTGCAGGAGAGACACTGGCTGGGCCCTGGGCCCCAGCAGCCTGAGTCTGAACACAGCGGGTCACACACGTGGCCCTCCTCAACTGTAAACAACATACATCAACACATGAACGTCACAGAACTGCTAACACAGGACAGACCGTAAAATTATTATTGTCAGATTATGGTTAAATTAACTGCTAAACAGCAGTTTCTCATGTTGTATGCTAACTGCAGGCCTTATTCAGAGTATGTGCAACTCTGACTTTCACTTCAATCATAATTGACGTCATCGGAAAATTGGAATTCAGCGTGCAGATCTCAGGTCAGCATACGGCCCTGCAAGATTAAAACAGCCAGTAGCTGAGATGCCTCTCTCATGCCATTTTGAAGCCCAGCCTCACCACACTCTCTCAGAGGCCTGTTGTCTTTGATGTCGTTGAGGTGTGTGGCGTGCCCGGTGAACAGGCGTGTCCAGTTGACTGTGTGGTGGTAACACAGGTTGGCGTTATGGGTGAGATACACGTTGCCGTCACTGATCTCTCTCAGGGAACGCAGACCCAGAGAGGTGATGGATGGAACACGCATGATCATCAGAGAGAAACGCCTGGAGGAGAGGAGAAAATAAACGTTTGAGATTGGTAATGGTAAAATAAGTAAAACGATCTCTAATATCATCAAATTAACACTTTTGAAGAGCATCCTAAACCGCAAAAGGAAACAACAATTCAATGAAATATTACTTTATTTGTAGAAACAAACTGGCAATAGCTAGTATATTAAGATATCACAGCATCACAGTCACAAACTATCTGTATTAGACAGCCTTAAGGCTATGCTTTGGTTTAAAAAGGTACACAGCGCAGGCCATACCTCTTTGCGCTGGAGAGGGACATCGGGAGCAGAGGGGACAGGAGGGTGAGACACAAAGAGAGAGATAGAGGGATTACATACACCAGTGACATGCATGACAGGGGGCTGTTGACACAAAAAGCAGCTTCTGGTATTATTAAAGCAAACAGAGGAGAGAATTAAATGACATGTGTGGATCAAATGATATGATCGGGTTATATGTCAAAACATCATGAGGTTTGAGTTATATAGAAATATGGACTTTCTCACACACACACACACCAGTGGAGAATGGTGGGAGGAGCTATAGGAGGAAGGGCTCATTGTAATGGCTGGAATGGAATCAATGGAACGGAGTCAAACGTGGTTTCCATATGTTTTATGTGTTTGATACCATTCCAGCCATTACAATGAGCCCGTCCTCCTATAGCTCCTCCCACCAGTCTCCTCTGACACACACATACAATCACACGTGCACACGCATACATAAGCATGCACGCAAACACGCATGCAAGCACACAAACACACACACACACACACAGCCTTACTTGTGAAGAGATCTTCCCTGTATGGTGGTAAGATTGGAGAACACTGAAAGATCTGACAGTTCTTTAGGCCACGACTGGATGTCTAGGATATCTGTACAGCAAAGACACATACAATGGTCAAGCAACCTTAGTTTATATGTATGCAAATATATGCACCTAGATAACACACACATGCACGCACAAACACACACATACACCTACCTGTTATCTCCTGGACAGAGCGGAAGACCTCCAGCTTCTTAGGGTCCAGAGGTGGGATTTTCTTATAGTCATCACTGAAAAACACAGAGCAGTTCTACTTTATACACAGTACACACATATACTAATGATGAGGACCAATGAAACAATCAGTGTAACTCCAATGGTCTGTGTTTAATAAACTCACTTACCCAAGAATCCCTGTGACCAGGAAGTGCAGGCTGCCTTGTATCTTGGTGCAGTTGATGAAGCTGTCGATGTTACTGGAGTCCACCGTCTGTCTGTGCTCAGGACCTGTGCCCTCACAGGCTAGATTATGAAACAGGGAGAGATTTTCTCCTCTTTAGTCATGGGCAAACTGTTATCATTGATCTTCGTAATTAACCCATGCTTCAATACCATAACCCCAAAGACCCGCAGTGCATACGTGTTTCATTGAGCATTCTGTATTGTATCAATATACCATAAACAATAGAAATAACCACATGCAATCCTTGCACAAACTACCAGCATAATCTAGCAGCAGTATGTCAATAGCCATTGAAAGTGAATGGAGTCATGGTGTGTGTAATTGACTGGTGGATTTACCTTTAGGGCACAGTCCTCCACAAAGCTCACACTGCCTCTGACCACTCCTCTCCACCTCCTTCTTGTCTGGAGGACAGCCGCTCACACAGGAGCTGCCATCCACCACAAAGTGGGCTGCATGGGGGAGAGAGAGAGGGGAGAGAGAGAGGAGAGAAGGGGGAGAGAGAGAGGAGAGATGGGAGAGAGAGGAGAGATGGGAGAGAGAGAGAGAGGAGAGAGGGGGGAGAGAGAGAGAGGTGGGAGAGAGAGAGAGGAGAGAGGTAGGAGAGAGGTGGGAGAGAGAGAGGAGAGAGGTAGGAGAGAGGTGGGAGAGAGAGAGGAGAGAGGTGGGAGAGAGAGAGAAGGGGAGAGAGAGAGGAGAGGAGGGGAGAGAGAGGAGAGAAGGGGAGAGAGAGAGAGGAGAGAAAGGGGAGAGAGAGAGGAGAGAAAGGGGAGAGAGAGAGGAGAGAAGGGGGAGAGAGAGGGGAGAGAAGGGGGAGAGAGAGAGGGGAGAAGGGGGAGAGAGAGAGGAGAGAGAGAGGAGAGAGGGGAGAGAGAGAGGAGAGAAGGGGGAGAGAGAGAGGAGGGGAGAGAGAGAGGAGAGAAGGGGGAGAGAGAGAGAGGGGAGAGGGGAGAGAGAGGAGAGAGGAGAGAGGAGAGAGGTGGGAGAGAGAGAGGAGAGAAGGGGGAGAGAGAGGAGAGAAGGGGGAGAGAGGGAAGAGAGGTGGGAGAGAGAGAGAGGAGAGAAGGGGGAGAGAGAGAGAAGGGGGAAGTAGGGAGGGAGATAAGAGATACAGAAATCAAAAGGAAGAATATTATAATATCAATGGAATACAGTGCCTTGCAAAAGTATATGGTGTTCCAAAAAAGGTCCAGTTGCCAGGACCACGAATACAAATTCCATCTAGACACCGTTGTCCTAGAGCACACAAAAAACTATACAGTGCCTTGCAAAAGTATTCATCCCCCTTCGCGTTTTTCCTATATTGTTGCATTACAACCTGACATTTAAATTGATTTTTATTTGGATTAAATGTAATGGACATACACAAAATAGTCCAAATTGGTGAAAAAAAGTACTTGTTTCAAGAAATTCTAAAAAATAAATAACAGAAAAGTGGTGCGTGCATATGTATTCACCCCCTTTGCTATGAAGCCCCTAAATAAGATCTGGTGCAACCAATTACCTTCAGAAGTCACATAATTAGGTCCACCTGTGTGCAATCTAAGTGTCACATGATCTGTCACATGATCTCAGTATATATACACCTGTTCTGAAAGGCCCCAGAGTCTGCAACACCACTAAGCAAGGGGCACCACCAAGCAAGCGGCACCATGAAGACCAAGGAGCTCTCCAAACAGGTCAGGGACAAAGTTGTGGAGAAGTACAGATCAGGGTTGGGTTATACATTTTTTTATTAGAAACTTTGAACATCCCACGGAGCACCATTAAATCAATTATTTAAAAATGGAAAGAATATGGCCCCACAACAAACCTGCCAAGAGAGGGCCGCCCACCAATACTCACGGATCAGGCAAGGAGGGCATTAATCAGAGAGGCAACAAAGAGACCAAAGATAACCCTGAAGGAGCTGCAAAGATCCACAGCGGAGATTGGAGTATCTGTCCATAGGACCACTTTAAGCCGTACACTCCACAGAGCTGGGCTTTAGGGAAGAGTGGCCAGAAAAAAGCCATTGCTTAAAGAACAAAATAAGCAAACACATTTGGTGTTCGCCAAAAGGCATGTGGGAGACTCCCCAAACATATGGAAGAAGGTACTCTGGTCAGATGAGACTAAAATTGAGCTTTTTGGCTATCAAGGAAAACGCTATGTCTGGCGCAAACCCAACACCTCTCATCACCCCGAGAACACCATCCCCACAGTGAAGCATGGTGGTGGCAGCATCATGCTGTGGGGATGTTTTTCATCGGCAGGGACTGGGAAACTGGTCAGAATTGAAGGAATGATGGATGGCGCTAAATACAGGGAAATTCTTGAGGGAAACCTGTTTCAGTCTTCCAGAGATTTGAGACTGGGACAGAGGTTCACCTTCCATCAGGACAATGACCCTAAGCATACTGCTAAAGCAACACTTGAGTGGTTTAAGGGAAAACATTTAAATGTATTGGAATGGCCTAGTCAAAGCCCAGACCTCAATCCAATTGAGAATCTGTGGTATGACTTAAAGATTGCTGTACACCAGCGGAACCCATCCAACTTGAAGGAGCTGGAGCAGTTTTGCCTTGAAGAATGGGCAAAGATTCCAGTGGCTAGATGTTCCAAGCTTATAGAGACATACCCCAAGAGACTTGCAGCTGTAATTGCTGCAAAAGATGGCTCTACAAAGTATTGACTTTGGGGGGGTGAATAGTTATGCGCGCTCAAGTTCTGTTTTTTTTTCTTATTTCTTGTTTGTTTCACAAGAAAAAATATTTTGCATCTTCAAAGTAGTATGCTTGTTGTGTAAATCAAATGATACAAACCCCCAAAAAATCAATTTTAATTCCAGGTTGTAAGGCAACAAAATAGGAAAAATGCCAAGGGGAGTGAATACTTTCGCAAGCCACTGTACACACACACACACAGGGAGGGTACTCACTGGGGCAGTGGGAGACACAGATGGATCCGTACTGATACTTGGCATTAGGGTTCGTCTCCATCTGAAACGTCTGTTTGTTGTAGATCAGAGTCTGGGGACACTGGGGCACACAGGACCCGGAGTCGTTGAAGTGACCGCACGCCTGAGAGTAGGGAGGTAGACACACACGCACACACAAACACACATGCACATACACATGTGTGCGCACACACACAAACACATATACAGGAATGAATCACAAACTGCTTTACTGTATCAATCTTATTAGGCTTAAAAAGGAATTCTCCATCACCTAAGGCTGTTTACTCAAATATACTCAAAATAGCTACAACTAGCTGTTAAATTACTATTCATTAGCTAATGAGCAGGTTTCCTGGAGAGAGAGAGAGAGAGAGAGAGAGAGATAGAGAGAGAGAGCGAGAGAGAGCGAGATAGAGAGAAACAGAGATAGAGAGGCAGTACTCATCACTCACAAAGCAATCCATATCCTGAGGTCCATAGCAGCCCCCTGCACACTCTATGTGACAGCAGTCCCTGGGGCTGGTCCCGAAACAACGGCCGTTACACTGAGGAGCGCACACTGTCTTAGTCACTGAGGGGGACAGAGGAGGGTTAGTGAGGGGATGTTTATGGCCAACAACATGTCACAAACCACAAAGAGAGAGAGGTGGGAAGAAAGTAGAGAGTGTGAGTGAGCAAGCTGGAAATAGAGTGAGGGATTGATAGAGAAGAGAGAGAGATAGAATAAGTGACCGAAAGAGAGATTTGAGAACGACCATCCAGAGACATTTAGAGGCAGAAATCAACTTACAGATCTGGCAGTGTTCTTCACCAGGCCCCCAGCAGTTCTCCCCACAGGAGGGGTGACAAGGCCCTACAGACATGGAACATCATTATCAGTCAGATATAGCAGCCAATGGCTGACCCAGGAACAGCGGTCAAAGAGGTCAAAGTTCATGCTCTAGCTAGAGTTCGGAATCTCAACCGGAATCCTGATCTCTTTTTGAATATTTCAAATACATCAGATCAGGCTCTAACAACTTGTCCTATTCTAACGGACAGACACTGACCTCTCTCGCCGTTCAACTGGATGTCAATGGGAGCCTTGGCCCTATCCCTGTCCCTCACAATATCATCCCAGTTCACCCAGGGACCATATCTCAGGAACCTGTTGTGGACGATCTGGACGCCTCCCTCCAGAATCTCTGTAGAGAGAGTGAGTAAGAGAGAGGGAGAGAGAGAGAGAGAGAGCGAGAGAGAGAAAGAACATATATATCAACGAATTGGCGAGGGCACTAGAACAGTCTGCAGCACCCGGCCTCACCCTACTAGAATCTGAAGTCAAATGTCTACTTTTGCTGATGATCTGGTGCTTCTTTTCCCAACCAAGTAGGGCCTACAGCAGCCCCTATATCTTCTGCACAGATTCTGTCAGACCTGGGTCCTGACAGTAAATCTCAGTAAGACAAAAATAATAGTGTTCCAAAAAAGGTCTAGTTGCCAGGACCACGAATACAAATTCCATCTAGACACCGTTGCCCTAGAGCACACAAAAAAATATACAGTGCCTTGCAAAAGTATTCATCCCCCTTGGCGTTTTTCCTATTTTGTTGCATTACAACCTGTAATTTAAATTGATTTTTATTTGGATTAAATGTAATGGACATACACAAAATAGTCCAAATTGGTGAAGTGAAATGAAAAAAAATTAATAACGGAAAAGTGGTGCGTGCATATGTATTCACCCCCTTTGCTATGAAGCCCCTAAATAAGATCTGGTGCAACCAATTACCTTCAGAAGTCACATAATTAGTTAAATAAAGTCCACCTGTGTGCAATCTAAGTGTCACATGATCTGTCACATGATCTCAGTATATATACACCTGTTCTGAAAGGCCCCAGAGTCTGCAACACCACTAAGCAAGAGGCACCAACAAGCAAGCGGCGCCATGAAGACCAAGGAGCTCTCCAAACAGGTCAGGGACAAAGCTGTGGAGAAGTACAGATCAGGGTTGGGTCATAAAAAAATATCAGAAACTTTGAACATCCCACGTAGCACCATTAAATCCATTATTAAAAAATGGAAAGAATATGGCCCCACAACAAACCTGCCAAGAGAGGGCCACCCACCAAAACTCACGGACCAGGCAAGGAGGGCATTAATCAGAGAGGCAACAAAGAGACCAAAGATAACCCTGAAGGAGCTGCAAAGCTCCACAGCAGAGATTGGAGTATCTGTCCATAGGACCACTTTAAGCCGTACACTCCACAGAGCTGGGCTTTAGGGAAGAGTGGCCAGAAAAAAGCCATTGCTTAAAGAACAAAATAAGCAAACACGTTTGGTGTTCACCAAAAGGAATGTGGGAGACTCCCCAAACATATGGAAGAAGGTACTCTGGTCAGATGAGACTAAAATTGAGCTTTTGGCCATCAAGGAAAACGCTATGTCTGGCGCAAACCTCTCATCACCCCGAGAACACCATCCCCACAGTGAAGCATGGTGGTGGCAGCATCATGCTGTGGGGATGTTTTTCATCGGCAGGGACTGGGAAACTGGTCAGAATTGAAGGAATGATGGATGGCGCTAAATACAGGGAAATTCTTGAGGGAAACCTGTTTCAGTCTTTCAGAGATTTGAGACTGGGACAGAGGTTCACCTTCCAGCAGGACAATGACCCAAAGCATACTGCTAAAGCAACACTCGAGTGGTTTAGGGGAAACATTTAAATGTCTTGGAATGGCTTAGTCAAAGCCCAGACCTCAATCCAATTGAGAATCTGTGGTATGACTTAAAGATTGCTGTACACCAGCGGAACCCATCCAACTTGAAGGAGCTGGAGCAGTTTTGCCTTGAAAAATCTTAGAGACATACCCCAAGAGACTTGCAGCTGTAATTGCTGCAAAAGGTGGCTCTACAAAGTATTGACTTTGGGGGGTTGAATAGTTATGCGCTCTAGTTTTCTGTTTTTTTTGGTCTTATTTCTTGTTTGTTTCACAATAAAAAATATATATTCAAAGGGGTAGGCATGTTGTGTAAATCAAATGATACAAATCCCCCAAAAATCAGGTTGTAAGGCAACAAAATAGGAAAAATGCCAAGGGGGTGAATACTTTCGCAAGGCACTGTACATACCTCTGCCTAAACATCAGCGCCACAGGTAACTTCCACAAAGCTGTGAACGATCTGAGAGACAAGGCATGAAGGGCCTTCTATGCCATCAAAAGGAACATAAAATTTGGCATACCAATTAGGATCTGGCTAAAAATACTTGAATCAGTTATAGAACCCATTGCCCTTTACGGTTGTGAGGTCTGGGGTCCGCTCACCAACCAAGAATTCACAAAATGGGACAAACACTAAATTGAGACTCTGCATGCAGAATTCTGCAAAATATATCCTCAGTGTACAACGTAAAACACCAAATAATGCATGCAGAGCAGAATTAGGCCGATACCCGATAATTTTCAAAATCCAGAAAAGAGCCGTTAAATTCTACAACCACCTAAAAGGAAGCGATTCCCAAACCTTCCATAACAAAGCCATCACCTACAGAGAAATTAACCTGGAGAAGAGCCCCCTAAGCAAGCTGGTCCTGGGGCTCTGTTCACAAACACAAACAGACCCCACAGAGCCCCAGGACAGCAACACAATTAGACCCAACCAAATCATGAGAAAACAAAAATAATTACTTGACACATTGAAAATAATTTACAAAAAAACAGAGCAAACTAGAATGCCCTAAACAGAGAGTACACAGTGGCAGAATACCTGACCACTGTGACTGACCCAACATTAAGGAATTATTTGACTATGTACAGACTCAGTGAGCATAGCCTTGCTATTGAGAAAGGCCGCCGAAGGCAGACCTGGCTTTCAAGAGAAGACAGGCTAAGTGCACACTGCCCACAAAATGAGGTGGAAACTGAGCTGCACTTCCTAACCTCCTGCCAAATGTATGACCATATTAGAGACACATATTTCCCTCAGATTACACAGACTCACAAAGAATTTGAAAACAAATCCAATTTTGATAAACTCCCATATCTATTGGGTGAAATACCACAGTGTGCCATCACAGCAGCAAGATTTGTGACATTGTGACGAGGTGTGAAAGAAGGAGGCAGGCGCAGGAGGTAAAATACAGAAGTCCAGAGTTTAATCTGTTTGCATAAATCAAAAGCCCCAAGCGTCAAACGAAACTGTACAAGGGAAAACATCCACCTTGGCAAATACACAGTGAAATGGCGGAGGGGCAGATTCCGGGTCGAGAGCCAGACCCGATCCCCTGGGCCTCCCTGCGGTGGCGGTCAGCGTTGGCCTTCTGACGACGCACGGCGCGCTGGAGGCGAACGTGGGCAGCGTCCCAAGTCTCCTCCGCGCGCCGAAACAAGTCATCCACCGTGGGAGCCTCGGTCTGGCTCTGGTGCCACGGTGCCAGGACCGGTTGGTAACCCAAAACACATTGGAAGGGTGTTAGGTTAGTGGAGGAGTGGCGGAGAGAGTTCTGAGCATATTCTGCCCATGGCAGGAACACCGACCACTCCCCCGGCCGGTCCTGACAGTAGGTCCGCAGGAACCTACCCACATCTTGATTCACCCTTTCCACCTGCCCATTGCTCTCGGGGTGAAAACCAGAGGTCAGGCTTCCATGAACGCCTTCCAGACTCTAGACGTGAACTGGGGACCTCGGTTGGACACTATATCATCTGGTACCCCGTAGTGCCGGAAGACGTGATTAAACAGAGCCTCCGCAGTTTGTAGGGCCGTGGGGAGACCGGGCAGAGGAAGGAGGCGGCAGGACTTTGAAAAGCGGTCCACAACAACCAGGAAAGTGGTGTTACCTTGGGAGGGGGAAAATCAATACTCAGGTAAGACCATGGTCATTGTGGAACTGGTAAAGGTTGTAGCTTACCCGCTGGGAGGTGCCTAGGTGCCTTACTCTGGGCGCACACTGAGCATGAGGAAACATACACCCTCACGTCCTTAGCCAAGGTAGGCCACCAGTACTTCTCGGTCAGGTAGCGCATTGTACGACCGATATCTGGATGACCAGAGGAGGGTGACGTGTGTGCCCAGTAGATCAGACGATAACGGATAAGCGCAGGCACGTACTGCAGCCCAGCTGGACACTGCGGTGGAGATGGATCTGTGCGTAATGCCTGCGCTATATCTGCGTCCATCGCCCATACTACCGGCTCCACCATGCATGAGGCCGGGAGTATGGGGGTGTTGTCTCTGGGCCTCTCCTCTGTGTCATACAGCCGAGACAGTGCATCTGCCTTCACGTTCTTCGTACCCGGAATGTATGAGAGTGTGAAATCAAACCGGGTGAAGAAGAGGGCCCACCTGGCCTGGCGAGGATTCAGCCTCCTCGCTGCCCGAATGTACTCAAGGTTACGGTGGTCTGTCCAGACAAGGAAAGGGTGTTTCTCCCCTTCGAGCCAATGTCTCCACACCGTCAAAGCTCGGACAACAGCCAGCAGCTCCCAATCACCAACGCTGTAGTTCTGCTCCGCCGAGTTGAGCTTCTTAGAAAAGAAGACACAGGGGCGGAGCTTGGGTGGTGTGCCCGAGCGTTGGGACCGGCGGCTCCCCCCAGCTCCATCTGCTCGGGGTCAGAGTCATCCAGAGTGGGAACGGGAAGACCCCTACCAGGACATCCTCTGGCTGCGAGCAGATTGTCCAGCCGGATGGCCATGTCCACCAGTTGGGAGAACGATAGCATGGCATCCCGGCAGGCTAGCTCCCATCGGACGTCCTCCCTTAGGTGGCACCGGAAATGGTCTATCAGGGCCCGCTCATTCCACCCGGACCACGCTGCCAGCGTCCGGAACTCCAGCGCGTATTCCTGAGCGGTCATCGTCCCCTGCCTTAGATGAACCAGTCGTTTGCCCGCCTCTCGACCCTCAGGCGGGTGATGAAAAACTGCCTGAAAGAGGTGAGAAAACTCCCCGTAGTTCTCCAACATGGTACCTCCCTTGTTCCATACCGCGTTTGCCCACTCCAGGGCTCTCCCACAAAGGCAGGAAACGAGGACGGATACCTTCTCCCGCTCCCGGGGCTCCGGTTTGATGCTGGAGAAATACAACTCCAGTTGGAGTAGGAATCCCTTATATCGCGCTGCAGTCCCGTCAAATGCTGGTGGCCAGGATATCTGGATCCCTCCAGGGGCTGGGGTGTAGGTGGCTGGATCCAGTTGACCAGCTGGTCTCGATAGATCGGATCCTCTCCTCTCCAGGCATTCAACCACCTGTAGAACCCAATCCATCGCTTCCCCCAAGCTGGCCAAAATTGAGGAATGCTCCTGGACCCTTGCCACAACTCCAGGCATGCGGTCTTCTCCTGCTGACTCCATATCAGATCAGGTGAGTGATTCTGTGACGAGGTGTGAAAGAAGGAGTCAGGCGCAGGAGGTAAAATACCGAAGTCCAGAGTTTAATCCGTTTGCATAAATCAAACGCCCCAAGCGGCAAACGAAACTGTACAAGGGAAAACATCCACCTTGGCAAATACACAGTGAAATGTAGCTCAACCGCGCTACACGCTCTCACAACAAAACAATCACTCACAAAGACAAGGGGAACAGAAGGAACACTTATACACATACTAATTAGGGGAAAGAGCACCAGGTGTGTGTGATTGACAAGACATGACAAGTGGAGTGATGAGAATGGGATCGGCAGTAGCTAGTACTCCGGTGACGACGAACGCCGAAGCCTGCCCGAACCAGGAGGGGGGGCAGCCTCGGCGGAAGTCGTGACAGACATGTTGCCACAAGAAAAGGGCAACCAGTGAAGAACAAAAACCATTGTAAATACATCCCATATGTTTATTTATTTTCCCTTTTGTACTTTATCTATTTGCACATCATTACAACACTGTATATAGACATAATATGACATTTGAAATGTCTTTATTCTTTTGGAACTTTTGTGAGTGTAATGTTTACTGTTTATTTTTTTATTGTTTATTTCACTTTTG